>NW_022589709.1:57534525-58031052 GCF_004348235.1 Phoca vitulina
TGTGTGTGTGTGTGTGTGTGTGTGTGTGTGTGTGTGTGTGTGTGTGTAGCTTAGGACATTCTCCTAAATGTGCTTGATTTTTAAATTCTCTTATAAGCTGCAATTCTTGTCATTTGCCTCTTTCTCCCAGGAATCAAGGGCAGAGAGTTCATTGCAGTTTATACCTAACTAGAGATTAATGTATGACACAGGCTCATGGTGGATTCTCAGTACTCTGTGGTAGTGTTATCCACTGGTTCTCGGTTTTTCACTGGGTTGAAACTGAGCTTTTTCATTTATCTGCCTTTGAATTTGCTAGAAGCTGCCTCAGGCCACTGGCTCAGTAGAGCTCCTGCTGGATCCTCAACTTTCTGAATTACATTAATGCAGTAAAGTGCTTAGTAAAGCACAGAAGAGGACTAATTTAGGTGTCATGGGCACTTATATATTCAGGAGAAGGAGGGAATCACCAGCATGGTGCCTTTTGCTGAAGGAACAGAAAAGAGCAAGACGACTCAAGGGAAGGTCCCTTTCTCCAAGTGTATGTGACATCTGTTATGCCAATGGAGACGAGAAAAGAGAAATGTCTTCTCAAAGCTACTCCAAACCGTAGCAGCTACTGGGGCAGCTACTGGGCCTAGCAACATGTGTTTTCCCCACCAGTCGGCTAAATCTAAGTTTAAATGCGAAGTGTGCATTTCAAGGACATTAGGTGGATCTGAGGCAGTGCCTAGAGGTGTCTGGGTCTCTAAAATGGGTCTGAAGAATGAATTGCAAGGGAATAAAAACAACAGCACTTCATTAGTGACATTCATAATATTTTCACAATATAGAAGAAAACTGGTGATTTCCTATAGATGAGCATGCTCCATGTCCCTACAAAAATGAGCACCACTATGCAGAAGTGAGAATCGAGCGGAAAGCAATTAAAACATGTCCACAACACCAGGCTTCACGGTGAAGGACAATGTGCTCAGTCTTCTGTTTCCAGCTGAGCGGGACTGTTCGCAACTCAGTTTGAGGACAGCTGTGAGCTAGAGTCTGCTGGGGCAGGTCTTGCCCAGACCAGGACAGTCTCAGCGGGGTCTACTGTGTGGTGAGGGCAAAGGCAGGTCTGAAAGGGTGGATGAAATCACGTGCAGTCTGACATGATGTGGGAGATGGCCCCCAGGGGCACCTTCCTGCAAATCATTTCTTTCTTTCCCAGGAGCCTCCTCTTGCAATATATACCCCATCAGACCTTCATCCTACCCCACACCCCTTCATCCTAAGGCAACATCCAGATAAATTATGACCAACCCCTTCCCATTTTTACCTAGCTGGTCCAAGATTTGTGAGGCAGGGCATCTAACAAGCAGTGATTAGCAGATTTCTAAATACTTGACTCCCGTGGGGCACAGGATGAGGCAGTCCTCTGAGCTTACATGCATGGCTGCGCCCCAATGCTAGGGTCTGGGATCAGCAGCCTGTGGTTCCAGAGATCCAAAACGGAGGCATGCTTCAAAGTTGCAAGGCCTCACGACCTACGGTCTGTGCCACACTGCTAGTTTGTTTAAACGTTGTATTAAGAAAAAAAATGTTTTTTGATGTAGTGTTCAATGATTCATTAGTTGCGTCGTATAACACCCAGTGCTCATCACATCACGTGCCCTCCTTAAATATTAAGAAAATTTCTAAGCAGATACAGAAGTAGTTAGTTACAAGGAACCTCCGTGAATATATATCTACATTCAACAATCAGCAATATTTTGCCTGATTTCACCTAACCACTCCTCCCCTCCTTTTTGCCCTATTTTAAAGGAAATCCTCAACATCAAGTCATTTTATCCAGAAATACTTCAAAAGGCTTCTCAAAAGAATAAGAATGTTGCTCTTATAATTAACAAAATTCACAATTCCTTAACATCTTCTAATATCTGTCCTCAAAGTTTCTTGGTAGTCCATAAAATGTCTTTTCCTAATGCTTTATTTGAATCAGAATCAAAATAAGGGGGTTACTGTATTATTATTTGGTTTTATCTCTTAAAGAACTTTTATCTCTTTGTCACTTTTGACAGGAGCAATCTCCTCTTGTCCCGCGCCCCTCTCTCTCTACTTCCCTAACACCATTCACAAGGCCATAGAACAAAGGCGGTAATTCTATAGACTGCCCCACCTTCTGCATTTGGCTCACTGCTACCTTGTGGTGCTGTTTAACTTAAATCCGTCATATCATCTGTAGACTATAAGTAAAGTCTTGGATGCAAATTTAATTATGGGGGGAGAGCGGAATTGGGAGAGGGACGAATACCTCATAAGCAGTACTGTGTACTTAATATTGTCTCACATTAGAAAGTGTGTAATGTAGGATTGTCTTGTTTTAGTGATGCTAATGCAGAGTTGTTTGTTTTCAGACTGAAATAAAACATTTCCATGCATCCAAAATCAAAACTATGAAACAAAGTATGATCGGAGAAGTCTTCTTTCCTTCCCTGTTCCTCCATCTGGTTCCTTTCTTCCTCTTCAAGGCAATGAGTTTTGGGCTTTTTTCCATGGTTTCTTTTTGCAAATGTAAGAAAGGCACAAACCTTTTTTACAGAAAAGGTAGCATAAAATATGCAACATACTATATACCATATACCATGTACTACATACCATACGTGTACATTCTGTACCTGGCTTTTTACACCTTACAATATACCTGGATATTACTCCATATCAGCACGTGGAGATCTTACTCATTCTGTTTTCATTTGCAGATGGTTCCATCTTGTGAACGTACTGTATTTCATTCAACAAGTCCTATATGGATGAATAATCTGGTTATTGCCCATCTTTTGGTATTACAAAAATTACTAAAGTAAATAATCTTCTGCATGAGTCACTTTGTGCCTTTGCAGGTATATATTTGGTAAAGATTGCTGGAAGTGGGATTGCTGCTCAAAGGATAAAATGTATGTAATTTTGCTAGTCAATCAAATTACCAACTCTGACATGAATTTACATTGTTTCTCTCATCAGAAAGAAGCCAACAACACATATAACTGTGAAAATTTAGGTCTCACAGAAGTTCCCAACATGCTACCAAATACAACAGAATTTTTGGAATTTGGCTTTAATTTCTTGCCTACACTTGAAAATACAACTTTCAGCAGACTCGTAGATCTTATCTTCTTGGACTTAACCAGGTATGTATCTGAGTTCCTTGTCTGTAGTTGATGTTTTACTTATGTAATAACACAGCTTGCATTCAAATTGTTTCCAGGACCTCCTTTTGGGAGCACAGGGACACTCTGTCTATCCTGCATGTTTACTCTTTCCCATGAAATGTTTTTATGCAGGTGAAATGTAATATTTCAAAAACCCAGTCAGTGGAGAGAAAAGTGGATTATTTTCAAACTAGATTGCATCAGCAGTGTTAAGAAGTTCTAAGGAATACTGATTTAAAAAAAAAAAACTGAAGGGCGCCTGGGTGGCTCAGTTGGTTAAGCAACTGCCTTCGGCTCAGGTCATGATTCTGGAGTCCCGGGATCGAGTCCCACATTGGGCTCCCCACTCAGCTGGGGGTCTGCTTCTCCCTCTGACCCTCCCCCCTCTCATGCTCTCTGTCTCCCATTCTCTCTCAGATAAATAAATAAATAAAATCTTTAAAAAAAAAAAAACTGAAAACAAATCTTGTATTAAATCAGATGCCATAGTTTATTCTTGGGTGATGACATTTTAAGAAAAATTTACAGGAGAAACACATAAGCTACTAACTTTTTCCTCCTCTAAATTGAGAAAAGAGTTCTGTTATTTAATTTTAGAAGCTGAATCAGGATTCCAAATGCTGAACCAGTGTTTGTGAACCAATGGACAGAAGTATCACAAGAAAATAAGGGAAGAAAACAGAAGGGAAATACAGCCTGCGTGTGTGTGTGTGTGTGTGTGTGTGTGTGTAAGACGGGAACGGGAAAGGGCTTTGCATGTGGATGGGGTCTGCCTCCCTTGCAGCAGCTCTATTTCTTTGGTGGTTCAAGTTGAGCTTCTGCAGAGTGGCAGAGCATTCACATCCCTAAAACTATTTCAACTTTATAACCACCCCTGGGAGGTAGGCATGCTGAATATCACAGTCCAACTCATGTTCAATGAGGAAATGGAGGCTCAAGGAGATTTTGTGAGTTTGCTTAGGGTCACAGAGTAAGGGAACTGGGACTCTGTTCTCCTGACTCCCAGTCCAGAGGCCCTCAGAGGACCCCAGGCCACCTCCACAACCAATATTCCACGGGCTGCCTGCCCACACTTCACTAAGACGAAGCCTTGGCCTTTCAGACAGGGACAGAGATCAGTCTACTACCTACCCATTGTGCCCTCGAGACATTTACTTTCTCTCTACTTTACTATTTCTCATTTTTAGATGGAATGGGTTTGACCACATTTCTAAGGACTGCCTGGGGCCAGGAGAGCTTTTCCAGCTAGAGGACCCTAGGTTTCCTCTTCTGTTATTTTCAAACGGTGATACAAACATGACCTCGTACTTTCTAAACTCCCTCTCCTTAGCTCCCCCAGCCCCTGCCTCTTACCTGGCCACCAGTCAGACGCTATTTTTATTATTTTAAACAGCCACTGTTTCTTTAGCTTTACCAACATGTTTTCTGTTTTCTTTGCTCATTCTTCGTCTTGCTTTTCAGACTTTCTCTTGGAACAATTTTCCTTTTTTCCTGAAGTAGATATCTAACAATTTCTTTCGTGAAAGTCTGTTAGCAGTAAACTCCCTTGGTTTTTGTTTTGTTTTTCCAAAAATGTATTTCCTGCGTGATTCCGAGTTGGTAGTTGTTTTTCTCACCCCATTGATGCTGCCGTTCCATTCTTCCCTTGTCACTGTTAGATAGTTACCTGTCTGCGTAATCACTGCACACACAGGTAATCTTTCCTCTCTGGGTGTTTCCAGTAGTTTCTCTTTGTCTTGGGCACTCTGTAATATCACAGTGCTGCACTGTGTACATCGTTGGGCTCCTCGAATCTGCAAACGGTGACTTTCATCAATTCTAAAATATTCTAGCCATTATTTGTTTGAAACTTGGTTTGCTCCCATTCACTCTTTCATCTCCTCTCGTTCTCTGATTCATATTGCAGCTTCTCATCCATTCTCCATATATGTCAATATGCTCTTTTTGTTTTCTACCTCTTTGGTGGTTTGGACTATATTCTAAGTAATATTTTCACATCTACTTTTAGTCCATTAGTACCTTCTTCAGCTGTGTCTAATCTCTTGTATAAACTGTCCTTGGTTTTTCAATTTCATTAACTTCCTATTTCAGTAAATTTCAGTGACTTCGTTTTACAAATATATCACATCAGTTTTAATAAATTTTTCCTTCATCATATCATTGGTTCACACTGTTTCCTTTAAACATATCAAACACATGTTTGATAGAAATATATTTATTATATATTCTGATAATATATATCAGGTACTCACGTGTTCTTTATAAATCATATACATATTATCAGATATACCTCATAATTCTAGTATCTGTTTATTTTAACCTGATTCTGTAGAACATTTTTTAAAAGGATTTATATATTTGCTTAAGAGAGAAAGCATGAGCAGGAGGGGCAGAGGGAGAGGGAGAGAGAACCTCAAGCAGACTCACGCTGAGCGCAGAGGCCGACACAGGACTCCAGGCCATGAACCTGAGATCACAACCTGGGCTGAAACCAAGAGTTCGACGCTTCAGTGCCTGCACCACGCAGGCCCCCCCACAGAACACTTTTTAAACTGACTTTGACTAATTAATTCCCTTATGTGTTCAGCGAAATGTTACTTTGAGCTCATTTATCATTTGAAACTTGATGTAGATCTTTGTTTAAAATACTTTCCTGGAATTAGACAATGGTGTTATGGCTATAGAAAATAAGCCTATATTTTTTTGGAGATGCATAATGAAATATGTACAGGATATCTAGGATCCAATTTAAAATAATTCAGGAGGGAGAGGTAGGAACAGAAGAAGCAAAGAAGTATATATGGCAAAATCTCGAGAACTATTGCAACTGTGTGATAGATAAATGAAAGTCTATTGTACTATGATCTTTACTTTTATGTAAATTTGAAGGTTTTCCATATTAAAAATTAATTAAGTAGGTACATTACTCCCGAAGAAATTTTTGTTTACTTCTGCCAATTACCTGAAGTCACTATCATTCCGGAGCCACTTGAAACTCAATTTTCTCCAGAGGCTTCTTTTGGGTGGTCCACAGAGGGAACGTCAACTCGGGCCATGGTCCTTATGAATAGAAGCTTATGGTTAGAGACTCTCAGAGGAGGCCTCTCTCATTATTGTTGTTGTTCCATTCAGAGCTCTGGCCAAGAAAAACACATATCCTCAAGGTCATCCTGTATGACCTTTTTTTTTAAGGTCATCCACTGAAAGGTTCCCTTTTGAGGGTCTTGGCGGTTTGCAGGTTTTTGATATGACCTCCTACCCTGCTTGGACCCCAACCTTTGTCTCCTGCCATGGTGCATGTCATGGCTTATTACAACTCGGGCTCTAGGCCACCAAGGACTGGCAGATATTGGCAGATATGACAAAGCTAGCTCTAGGGCTCACTTGCTCCTAGGGATTCCAACTTCTTTTTCTAAGGGAATTAGAATTCTAAGGAATTCCCTTATTGATCTCCAGGGGAGTTCTGTGTGTGCGTGCATGCATGTGTGTGTGTGTATGTGCACGTACATGCTCACACCTATGTGTGCATGCATAATCCAGTATTTTCAGATTCAATACCAGGATGAAAACTCTAGTGTTCCATATTTCTATGGAGCATTTTCATATGTATCATTTGACTAACAGCTGTTCTACAAAGTACTCATCATTTCTATACTTTATAGATACAACAAAAGAGGTTGAGATAAGTTGTGATTTGCCCAGAATGACAGAGATACATATATTATATATCGTATGTTATATATTATACATTATATATAACATGCTGTAAATTACTTAAAATAGTAAATAGTTGGATTTTGCCTACCATCAAACCGCTAACTGTTCCCTAGATTCTAAACACAAACCTCAGAGAGTTCAATCCAAAGGGGCAAGATATCTGGAAAAAATTCTAAATCAGAATTTTCAGAATTGAGGCTAGCCATTAATTCAACAGATCATCTGTTGGTACTGAAGAAAGTTTTTTATGTTTTATTTTAAGTAACAATGTATACTGTTTTTACTAAACACAAAAGATGGCTTTGTTAATATAGGTCACTGTGATAGTTTTTCTTTTTTCCAATTAATTATTGTTAAATGTTATTACCTTTTCAAGGTGCCAGATCAACTGGGTACATGAAGACACTTTTCAAAACCATCATCAATTGAACACAATTGTGTTGACTGGAAATCCCCTGATATTCATGGCAGAAACATCTCTTAATGGGCCCCAGTCGCTGAAGCATCTTTTCTTAATCCAAACAGGAATATCCAATCTTGAGTTTATCCCAATGCACAACCTGGAAAACTTGGAAAGCTTGCATCTAGGAAGCAACCATATTTCCTCCATTAAGTTCCCAGAAAACTTCCCAACTCAGAATCTTAAAGTTCTGGATTTTCAGAATAATGCTATACACTACCTCTCTAGTGAAGACATGCATGTTCTGGAGCAGGCCACCAACCTAAGCCTTAATTTCAATGGCAATGACATTAAAGGCATCGAGCCTGGAGCTTTCCATTCAAACATCTTCCAAAGTTTGAAATTTGGAGGGACTCTTAACTTGTCTGTTGTATTAAAAGGTCTACAGAACTCTACTACTCAGTCTCTCTGGCTGGGGTCATATGAAGACACTGATGACCAAGACCTTACGTCAGCCATGTTTGATGGACTTTGTGAAATATCTGTTGAAAGCATCAATCTACAAAATCACTATATCTCTGATATCTCATCTGCCACATTTCGGTGCTTCACTCAACTCCAGGAATTGGATCTGACGGCAAATCACTTAAATGAGTTACCCTCTGGGATTGAGGGAATGAAGGCTCTCAAGAAATTAGTTCTCAATGTAAATCATTTTGACCAATTGTGTCAAATCAATGCTGCCAGTTTTCCATCCCTTACAGACCTCTCTGTCAAAGGCAACATAAGGAAACTTGACCTCGGTGCTGGGTGTTTGGAAAAACTAGAAAATCTTCAGAAACTTGATTTAAGCCACAGTGATATAGAGTCTTCTGACTGCTGCAATCTTCAGCTCAAAAACCTGGCCCTCTTACAATACCTAAACCTGAGCTACAATGAGCCTCTTGGTCTCCAGAGTCAGGCGTTCAAAGAATGTCCTCGGCTAGAAGGTCTAGATTTGGCATTTACCCACTTGTACATTAAGGGTCCACAAAGTCCTTTCCAAAACCTCCATCACCTACAGGTTCTGAATCTTTCTCACTGTCTCCTGGATACTAGCAATCAGCACTTTCTAATAGGCCTGGTGGATCTCCGCCATCTGAATTTACAGGGGAATCACTTTCAAGATAGGAGTATCTCAAAGACCAACCTACTTCAGACCTTGAGCAGCTTGGAGATTCTTATTTTATCCTCCTGTGACCTCCTCTCCATAGACAAGCAAGCATTCCAGAGCCTTAGGAAATTGAGTCATGTTGACTTAAGCTACAACAGCCTGACGGGCAATAGCATTGATGCTCTTAGTCATCTTCAGGGAATCTACCTCAATATGGCTGCCAATGACATCCACATCGTCCCATCTCATCTCCTCCCCACCTTGTCCCAGCAGAGCACCATTAATTTAAGTCACAATCCCCTGGACTGCACTTGTTCAAATATTCATTTTATAACATGGTACAAAGAAAACCTGCAGAAATTTGAGGGCTCAGAGGACACCAAGTGTGCGAACCCCCCATCTTTAAGAGGAGTTAAGCTGTCTGATGTCAAACTGTCTTGTGGGATTACGGCCATGGGCATTTTCTTTCTTGTAGTATTTTTATTCTTGGTTGCCAGTCTGCTCATTTTTTTAGTTAAATTCCTTCTGAGGTGGAAATACCAACACATTTAATGCTGAAGGTTTCTAGAGATGGCCAGTCAATGTGTTCAGCGAAAATGCCCCAAGTAAAGGAACTGTTGTCTGTTCCTTTTCAGTCTGTCAGACTTTTTGGACTGGTTCCTGCAGCTGGGCAGGGATTCGCTGTGCTTTTCTGAGTCCGAGAGCTAATGAACCTTCCTGGAACTTAAACTGACTAGGGCTGGGGGGCCCAACCACAGCTGTGAGAGATCCAGAGCCATTCCTTCACATGGAAGGTGGTTGGAGGACCCGTGGCAGGGAAAGGCCAGGAGAAGAATGCACTAGGAGGCCATCTCCCTTCCACTTGTGGGCACCCCTCGAAGCAGCTCCTACCCTGACCCTAAAAGATAATCAACTCTTCCAACTAAGCAGCGCTGACAGCCCCAGCCCAAACTCTGTCTCCCACAGCTTGGACATCATGCTTGGCTCTGAGTCCCCAGTAAGGCAGTCATTTGACAAACGTGTTGAGGATAAAGTCTCAAAGCTTATTTTAAATGAAAAAGGGGATACATGGTGAATGTAAAAGAAGAGGCCGAGAAATGAATCTTGACATCAAATTGACTTCACTAATCTCCTTAATCCTTAGGCTTCTAAGGCCTCTACAAAGCCGCTAGGGTGCAAATAGCTACAAAAAAAAAAAAAAAAAAAAAAAGCACCCCCACCAGCCCCCCATCCCCCAAGGTCTAGGAGTTTAGCTACATTGGCCACCCTCTCTTCAGAACCCTGGAAGCACCTTCTACCTATCTGGGGTGTTTGCTCTTACATTACAAATCCTACCTTACGCATGGGCTGTGGTCCAAATGCTCTTCTCATTTGGATGTCTGGTCCTTAGAAGCTTCTCTCCCACAGAAACTATGAAATAAATGGTGGTTTGTTTCCCAGGCCAGCTCTCAAAAGTCTGTTCACCTGGGACAGCAATTGAGACAGCACATTTACGTTGAAAACCAGTGGAAGAAAACATTGCTGTATGCTAGCTGTCCAGAACACAATAAGCTGGCTTACTGAGTTTCCGGTGAGGCTGGGGGTGTCAGCAATGGTTATACCAGTGGAAAAGAGAGGACAAAACCATTGAATGTAGAGAGACAGAAAGGCCAGGGAAGGGGGAAAGTGTTATGACTTAGGCCTTACAAGGCACAAAGGGTCATTCTCACGTAGGGCTTGATCTTCTGCAGTCTCAATGGCAGATAAGATTGGAACCTCTTGTCCTCAGGTGTTGCATACATATGGCCTTAAGTTCTATAATGAATTTTAGGCTAGAGGTGGTAACTTAGAGTTATGAAAATCTGATAGGCTATCAAAATAAAATTAACTTTCATATCCAATCGGAATTTGTTAGCCCTTCAGATGAGGGCATAAGAATGGGACATATTAACAGAGTGGAAACGTGGGGAGCAAGCTCTCTTTACCTCTGTATCCCCAAGAACAGCAAGAAAGACAGGAAATAGTGAAGAAATGCCACAAACCTCTACTGCAAACGCTCTGCTAGCCTTAGGGGAATTTTTTTATGTAGTCCTGGATGGGAAGCCAAGTTTTCTCAGAAGTTCTTGGTTAAGAACACAAGGTGGGGGCCAAGGGAAAGCGAGCGAGGCACTCGCCTTGGGTGCAAAATTTAAGGGGGAAACAAAAAACTCAGTTTTAATGCAGTATTGTAAAAACTTTAATGAAAGAAATACATGGTAAATAAAATATCAACATTTTTAAAAACAGGATCCATAATAATAGTCCCATGCTGAACCATATTAGAGCTGAGGCAAAAGGAAAAATCAGTAATACTGATGCTGCCTTTATTTAAAATTTTGATATTTTGTTCATGGTTGATAATTTGCATCAGTTTTTTTTTTTAATTTAATGTTGCATTAAAATATTACCTTCATTACTGAGTTCTTTGGTGCCCCCTTAAATTTAGCACCCAGGGTGGGTGTCTCACTGGCCTCACCCTGTTCCCACCCTGAGGAATGCTAAGAAGTAGGGATTCTCAGCTAACTCCCAGGCCACAGTTCACCCAGGGCCTATTAGCAGGCATGTGATCTCAGTTTTACTCAGAAGCATCTATCCCTTTCCCCTCACTGTCTGGCAGCAGGTCAAAGTGTCCAAGAACTTACACCTTGTTGTCCAAGGTGTTGGTAACTTCCAGCTCCTGGGATCAAAGGCATCCTTCCTTCAAAGCCAAGAGAGGTGGCAGAGATGAATGAGTACCATATCCTCCTGAGCTCTAGGTGGCCTGGACCTGATGAGCGAGGGCAAGCTGAGCACCACTCTGCTAATGAAATGAAACATCACACAATTAGCTGCTTTAATTACCTTGGATATCAGTGCTTGGGAAAACAGGTGCCTGAAAAGGAAGTTTTCCTCAGCTTTCCTGAGGGAGCTGCAATCATTTAAACATGTGTATGGAAGGAGAAAGTAAGTGCTAGAAATATGAGGAGATTGGGCTTCACCCATCATCTACCTTTCTTCCTTCCCAGGGCCTGCGATGGTGGGGCACCATTCTGAGAAGGCCAGTTCGAGGCACTGCTGGGTTGGTATTGGCCTTGAGTCTGGCAGCGACCGAGGCCTTTTCTCACTGAGTCCTGGGCTCAGGAGGGACCTGGCACACAAGTGGGCATGGCTGCCTTGGCCAGGCTCTGTCGGTGTGCAGAGTGTGTGTGTGTATGTGGGGGGGTCTTCCAGGCAGCTCCCTACCCGCTGCTATGGGAAAGTCCCCTCGTTCCGGGGACCTGGAGGCAACGCTGGTTTAAAAGTTCAGGCAGCCAACCCTCCCAAGTCAAGAGAGAGCACCCCTGCCGACTAGAGCACCCCATGCACCCCACTCTTTTGCCAGAGCCACTCACCTCTGAGGAGTCAGGGGGGGAAGGGAGCAGGACACACAGTTAATTTGTTTCATTGATTGTGTTCATTTGCTTGTAGCAAATTAGATGATCCGCTCTGGAAACTCTGGGAGATGTTCCTGGTAGTGACCCTGAAGATGCAAAAACCATGCTCACTGTTTCCCCCCTCCCTCCCTTCTTTCTCTTTCCTTTTTCTTTCTTTGTGGTCTCCTCCCTTCTTTCCTTTTCTCCTTCCCTCTCTGTGCTTCCCTCCTTTGCTGGTCTCATGCTTTCCTTCCTCCCTTCTTCTGTATCTCAGAGTATGGGAGTTCACACTCTATGAATCCCGTCTAAGACAGAACCAAGGCACCGAGTTCCCTGTGCATTCCAGCAAATTCAGGCTCTTCCCTGACTTCAGGATTTAAGCTGCGGATAGGAAATGCTAACTGCTGACTTACCACTCCACAGCCACGTTGTCCCCCACAGTAGTTCATGTGTGAGAACAAAAACTCAAGTATTCTGTTCAGGATATCCAGGATGCGGATTGCATCACATGAAAGTCAGTGGGGTCCTAAGGCCCAGCCAAATGTAATTGCCCGTCTTGCTTTCATTTATCAGGCGCGCGCCCCTTCCGTGTCATGCAACTTGCTATTCCGTAACTGCACACTGATCTAAGGCTTTGTAACAGCTCCTCTGTTTTAAGCAACAGTAAATTCACCCGCCAAAGTCAGAAAGGGAGCTTTTTTGATAGCTGCTGTCAATTTTATTGCTTTATCCTGGTTACTAGGATAGAATCTGGAGACATGGTGTGTTTATTGGTTTTATGTATCACATGTTGTTACTGCTCTGACAAGCTACTCCTATAAAAATGTGTTATTATTGCATGTTGGTAGCTCAGTGAGCTGACCCTGCATTTCAAAGTGTACTGAAGCAAATAGCATTGAAGTCCATAAAAGCTGACTGGCCTCCATCACAGAGGACTCTCTGCGTGAGCTGCAACTCCCACAGTCTGGTGGTAAATTATCCCTTTCCCTGCAGCCAGCAGCCATCATTGCTAACCGAATGCAGCACAGACCCAAACACAGGCATTATCTGTAAAATTTCCGGACAGGAAACTGTCATTGTAGTCCTACTGGTCCAATTCCCCAATAAGTATCATTTGCAATTTTGAAGTTTACAAAAGTATGAGATGAATGGCTTTTAAATGTTTTTGTATAAGATGCAAGAGGGGCAGCTGACATGGTTTTCTCCCTTGACTGCTAAAGAAAAAGTTAACTTGGGTTACAGCAAGAAAGAGTGTGATTAGTTCTAAGCAAGTCACAACTGGGGATCCTGGGTGTTTAACTAGAATCAATCGCGTGGAATGTGAGGAGTTAGAACGTTTAATAGGGGAAGGTGGGGTTAGCTTGAAGGCTGCAGAAGAATGGGCCAGCCAGGTATGGCTCCCAGATACTGACTTATCACCAGAATCATCTGGGGGATTCATTACCAAACAGATTCCTCTGCCCTACCCCTAGATGTTGGAATTGTGTTAGACTGGGTTTGGCTCTAGACTCTAAGCCAAACGATTTCATGCGAAATATCCTTCCCTAATCTTAATTTTATCAACCAATAGTGGAGTTGTATGTTAAGCTCCATGAGTCAAATGAGTTGAAGAACTGCTCCATATTCTCTAAAAGGAAATTTTGCAACAAAATGGGAATAAGGGGCTAAGGAGCCTTCGAATCCAAGGGTGAGACATCCTGGGGCGTGAAGCCTATTAGTCTCTTGCTACAACTGCTGGGCAGCAAGACTCTGCTGCTAAGCTCCCTCACTCCCCCACCTAACCCTCCACCCGCACTCCCATTCCATCCCATCTACTTACAATATGAAATCAGTTGTTGAATAATGCTGGTCTTGAGGAAGGAAAGAACTAATCCACAGATTATTTTTAAAAAGTCATTATTGTTCATGAAAAATTAAACAGTGAACTTCATTGAACTCTCATCCCCCCCAAATTGAGATATTCTCTAAGCATGTGACTGTTCAAAACAAGGTATTAGATCCCACAAAGATAAGCAGAGGACAGGTGGTCACCAGAGTATCCATCCATCTCCTCCTTCTCCCTGCATGTTCATTCATGGGTTTCCTCAACAGCTTGGATCTCCCTTCTTTGCTTTCTCTTATCTTTGGAAACAACCTAAATATTCATTAATAGACAAATGACTTAATAAATTAGGTGATGTGAACATCATCATGTTCTATATTCTTGGGTGGGAAAGGAACAATGGAAACCTGTTGGTATGACTAGGAATTAGAGAAATACAACTTAAAATGAGATAAAGGTTTATATCTATTAGTCTGGCAAAAAAGAACGAGCTGAATAATAGCATCGGTGGGATGTGGGGTTATAGGAACTGTGTGCATGGCTTATGGCTGTAGATGGGTGAAGCCATTCAAGAACCCTGTGACAACAATTAGTCAAGTCAAATATGTGACCCACAAATTCTGCGAGGGTATATTTCCCAAGAAAATCTCACATTTCCACAACAATATTTAGTGTGGCATTATTTATGGAGGGGGACGTTCAAAGCAGTTTGAGTGTTCATCACTGGGAAAATGGGTAGGTACATGTGGATGACACCCACCATGGGTATTATACAGTCATCAGAAGCAGTGGGTTAGAAATAGCTATAGCAATGTATTTGAATCTTAAACATACGGTGTTGGAGGAGGTCATCGATAGGATATGACTACTGGTTGACCCATGAGCTGGACCTGCGCCATCAGAGGCTCCTCACACCCTCCCCTGTTCCTGGAATGTACACTCTACCCACCATTCCCACAATGGGAGCTGGTTTGAAGGAGCAGTCTGGGGAGAGCCACGTTCTGTTGATCTGGATGGTACACAAAACTGAACCCTGTTAAGACCTCTATACAAACTTTTAAGATTCCGGCACATGGGTGCAGAGATCTACTTGTCTGTGGCCACCCAAGACAAGCCTCATATGCAAGTTTCCTTGCTTATTAAATCTGCCACCTACCAATCTGGACTGGTCTGCCTCTTCCTTCCGTTTCTCCTCCCTCTTCAGGTACAGAGGCCAGTTTGTGAACCAACATAGAGAGCTTGATGGGAAACAAACAAACAAACCCCAAATGACATAGTAACACAATTATTTTTATACATTAAAAATACACGCATACAAAACAATACCAGCGTTTTGTAAGAACACAAAAAGACAAACCATTTAATTAACATGGCTGCCTAGTGGGTGGAAGGGGGGATCAAAGGAAGTGTGGGGATAGATTCAATGAACTCTGGCATAAACTGGCTGAGAACTGGAGAGCAAGACGACCTCAATCGTCTACATCTGGGGCTCCCTGCCGTGAGTGAAAGCAATATGGCACGTCCATAAAATGAAATGCCATGCAGCCATTATGAACAACATTGCAGAAGCATATTTATAGATATTGAAATATATTTGTGATTTAATACTCAACCAAAGAGGTCAGCAAACATCATGTCCACTGTTATTTCAGTTTTTTGAAAAAATTAAAAACCTATATACATTGAAGAAGGACAGAGTGGCTGGTGGATTGCAGCAATTCATTTTTCTTCTTCTCTGTATTTTGAATTTGCCTCCTATGACCATGTTAGGCAACGAAAAGGAGTTTCATTGTTTAAGAAAGACTTCTTTTGTTTCTACAGAGGGACAAGAAGAATAAAGAGGTTACTGGTTGTGAGAATTTATAGGTACTGAAAAAGGAGGCAGGCCTTTGCCTAAGGTTCTGTGTTTTTAAATACTAATCGTCAAGCCCAAGGTTTACCAGTTGCTCTTTGAGGTCAGAGAGCAAAGAGTTGTTCTAAGGGTGCCCATGTGAATAAAGCAGGAGGCTGAGGAGCTGGGGCTCACACCACAGGCTGGCACCCCACTGATGGATGTGGGTGGGCATCTGCAGGAATCGCCCTAGTCCCCCAAAGAGTCAATCTGTCTCCAGCCTGGGAACGTCACTTCACAGCACTGTGTAACACAGTGAGTGTATTCCGGAGGGACAGAATCTTCAGGCAAAGGATTTTTATTTAGACAGCTTAGGGCTGGAGGTTATGGTGATGCCAGGCTGACATATGAAGCCCTGGTAAATGCAACATGCTTGCTTCAGGCCTCGCAAACAGCTTCATCCTTCACCTCCTGGCTACTGACAGCTGTCTCCAGGCCATGCTTAATGACACAGGAGATGAGTATTTGTTAGAGGCTTTCCGCTGCATAGTATCAATAGACTTTCTGCAAAGCGGTGTGCAGCAAGACCTACTAACCATATACACCAGATCTTTCTTTTCTCAACATCCGAACAAGCTTGACTGGCACATGACGGAGGACACAGGGAACTCAAGTTTGGGGAGCAGATTCCCTTTTAGAAGCGCTTGCCTGCATCCATGTGTTGGGACTGACAGTCCTCATGTCAGCCTGCGACAAGAGAGGGCCACCTTGGCTTTTGGAACACACGGTCCCAGAAATCAGTGGGATGTTGTTGTGTGTTTCTCTATGAGGACTGGTGCTGAGATTCCAGTCCAAGGTCCAAGGAGTCTGAACTGCCAGAATACTTGAATCTGGACCAGACTGACTTTCAATATGCAAAATATAATGAAGCCAAGGTTCAACAAAGCTGTGGTCATGTCTAGCTTTTGTAGATACATTAAGACATGGAGAATATTCATGGGGGTAAAGCTAGAAAAAAAGAGGACTAACACAAATCATTGCTTTTAGAATGGGTTAAAACCATACTGGTAGGTGGGAAATTAAATTTAGAGAGCTGCCCTACCTTGAGTTGCTTCATGCCTGGCCTGTATTGAAGGAAATAGATTTCTGTAGTTAATAAAGCTACACTTCCTCATGTTACATTTGTGTTGTGAACCAAAAATGCTAGATGGGAAATTGCCTACTGATTGATTAGAATTAATAAAGGAGCCCTAATACAGAGAATGATTAGCTGCCTTGGCTCGTGGTTTCCCACCCATCATCAAACATATAATTTTGCACCATATGATTTTTCTGCATGTAAAGAGACAACGAGATGGCTTCAAGCATTCAGAGGGGCCCAGACCTGAATGCAATCACATGACATCTGAACATATTTAGAAAGGTCAAGAACTTTAGAGCCAGAAAAAAAAAAAAAAAATCTGGATTCTAATACAAGCTCTCTTTACAGGGTGTATATTGAACAAACAACATAGTCTGTCTGGGCCTGTTTCCTCATCTGTAAAATAGGGATGCTGCTACCATCTGGGTTGGAGCTCAAATGACATGGGAGATGAAAAGCATCTTGCCCAGCACTACGCATGCATATACTAGGTAATATATGTATATACTAGGTAGACAACAAATGTTAGGCTGCATCTTTCATTCCTGGTGGTTTCAACGGCTTTGATTACGAGGAAAGAGAAAGGAAGGGAGGAAATGAAATGAAGACAGGGCACAATGCTAATTGATGGAGGAAGGTTTTAGGAGAAGTGAAGTGAAGGAGATGGTGTCCCTGAGGAAGAGACTGCACAAAGACAGTGACCGTGGTGTGGAAGCTGGTAAGTTCTGCAGGCAAGGAATAAGGTTGGGAGAAAATGTAGGAAGGCATTATAGGAAGACTTAATCTTCAAGAAGAGAACAGTTGTGTAAGTTAAGAAAAACATCAGGGGCACCTGGGTGGCTCAGTCAGTTAAACGTCTACCTTCGGCTCAAGTCATGATTTCAGGGTCCTGGGATTGAGCCCCACGTAGGGCTCTCCACTCAGGGGGGAGTCTGCTTCTCCCTCTGCCTGCCGCTCCCCCTGCTTGTGCTCTCTCACCCTCTCTCTCCCTCAAATAAATAAGATCTTAAAAAAAAAAAAAATTAGCAAACCATTCCCCTCCATAAAAAGCAATCTGCAAAGCCCCATACTTCCAATAATATACAGTTATATTCAGTAACACTGTAGAGATGTAGGTGTATATTTAAGAAAAGAACATCTTAGTCATTATCTTTTCATGCTAAATTTTTATTTCAATGTTATGCAACTGCATAAGTATAAATATTTGTTCCATATACAACAATTATGACATCCATAGGGAATTTCTTAGAGAAAATAAGACTGCAAACACTTTATTGCACAGATCCTAACAAACTTTGAAGCTGGTAAATCTACAGCTGGGAGTACTACCGAGGAGCACATCTTACAATCACAGGAGACTGACCAAATAGAACACAGGAGAATTTCTACCAGCTGACTGGAGAGGTTTACAACAACAAACAGGTATTACATGAATGCAACCTTAAGTACTCTTTACTCATCCAAAATGCAAAAACATATTTGGCAAAAATGATAATACACTATACAAAATATACATAAAAATATCATTTGTAAACAAGCAGCTAGTTGTGCTTTAAAGGAAACTGGACAGTTAAAAAGCAAAGGCTATAAACCTTGAACTACGTCCCCGATAGACCTGCCGTGGTGTCTGAGTACAGAGGACCGGGTTATGACAACCGCCAAACACAGATATGAATTATAAATGTTGAGACCACTTTGGAAACCCACGTGAGTTCTTTTACAATATTTGTTTCTTCTACAATTTCACAATGCAGTGATGGGGAAGAGCTAGAACGACATGGGAAAAAAAAAATCAGGGGCAAGGAGGAGACTTTTTTTTTTTTTTTTCCATTGCCAACTCATTGTACAATGAAGGACAACCAAGTAGTCAGTTAAGTTATGCCTTTGTTTTTTGGAGAAGGGTTTACAGCCTTGCTTAAATAATTTATAATCCACAGGCTGTGCTTAGAGGAACAATTTTATAGCTTGAAGATACTAAGACATCCGAGGGGGTTTGTGTGCTGAATTAGTATTTATTGGTAAATTTTTTTTCTCTTAAGAAACAAAATAAAATATCCTGCTATGGATCCCAAACATCTTATAAAGACTTATCTGTGTGTATTTTCTCTTAGTGCCTTTAGAACTTATGTCAGCAAGTGTCGTCTTACAATACAAAACAAGCCACCAGGACAACTGCAACAAAAACAAACAAAAAAACCCCCTCAGCACTAAAATGATTTGACGAATTCTACATATCCCATGGTATACAAAATTTAAATAAGGCTTAGCAAAAGTAAAAAGGACACATTCAAGCACCAAATAGCTCCACCAAGTCTTTTTGTTAAAAAAATGCTGCTCTTTATTAATACAGTATTTTTTTTTTTTTTGCATACAAATAAAGAGATCGTGTTATGTAATGTATGGAGCTACTCGATGCATCAGAAATGAATGTGAAACCCAGGAACTTGCTAAAAACAGCAAGCTTCGTCTACAACATAAGGCCCCAGCTATGTATTAAGATGTATCTGATGTCCTGATTATTCATTAATATATATGCTATGATGCCAAAATCTGCCCCCTTTTCCCTCAAAAAAGCAATTTAAAACCTCTTCCAATGCCTGATCCTTCTTAATCGATTTAAGTACTATCAGATTTGTGTGTGGCCAGGAATTTTCCTTTTTGTTCAAGAGCAGGGCTGGTGCAAAACTACTACAAGATGTGTGCTTCTTGGACTAGTGACTCGTAGCATAAAGGCCTGAGTTTAAGAGCATGAAAAGAAGGGAAAGTAAGAGAAATAAAGTTGACGTGTGTTTACGGCCCCCGCTACAGCAAGGGTGAAGACCCCACATACGCGCCCACAGACAAGGACAACTGGCCTTTCAGACAGTTGGACCCAGGATCAGAATGTCCACTGGGATGGCTGTGAAGTGAAAATGGTTCGCTCCCTTGGCTCCGGCCATTCCTAATGGAGGAAGATTCCAAATGCAGTGATTAGAGTAGTTCTTACTTTCAGATCTGGAAACATAGGTAGCCAGATACAGTACTACCAAAGTCTCCCTTGAAAAATACACACAAAAACTCACCATCTACTGTATCTAGGACTTTCTTTCACCTTTAACTCTACTTAGAATGTTTCAACTTAGAAAAATGTAGCTTCATTGAAACATTCTCTTAAAACCACAGACCAAAAAACAGGTGGGTGGATGCGTATAGACGAACAGGAGCGTAGCTATACTTTTCCATACACCCAATTTTAACCGTTTTGCTTCGTTACTACGTTATGGTAAGTGGTAAAGCAAAAATCTTAACTGGAAAAAAAAAAAAAAAAGCTGTGGTAAACAATGCAATCAGCAGCAAGGTACCGACTCTACATCCCAAACCAAACACATTGCTAGGTATTTACAGAGAAAATCTTTTTCCTCAACAACCCTCAACTGTAAAGGTTTTTGTCGTTGCTGCCTGTACAAACACTATCTGGTAACAGTTTTACCGGTAACAATCGGGAAGGCAATTGGAAGAAGGTCCCCTCTGTCTTTCCGACTTTCTGCCTCTCTCCCCCTCTCCCCGCCCGGCGGCAGCGAGGCTCCAGGCTCTGCCCGCGGGCGTCCCCCCACAGTGCTGGTTTCGAAAGGTAGTCAAGACTCAGGTACACATTCAGGTCGGGTCTCCCCAGGGCGGCCTGGGGCCTGGCCCACTACGGGGCCTTTTTGTGAGGGCTGCTACGCACACTCTCCTTCCCCCGCCTCTGCCGGACCACGAAGTCCTTCTCAGAAGAAAGGGCGATGGGCCGCTCAGGGTTTGGAGCTGGGGACGCCTTGGTGACTTCTCTGCCCGTGTTCTGCTTCCGAGTCTGAGGGGGCTGGGCCGGGGCGGGCTCTCTCCCTTTGGTTTCTCCCACGGTGGCAGCTCCCGCCAGGGCCCTGTCCCGGTGGCCGGCGCCCCCTGCCACACTGGGGCCGGGGTGGTGCAATTCCAGAGTGACGGTGGGGCTCCGAAAGGATGGCAAGGAGTCACTCTTGGTCATGGCGGTTCGGCCATCCCCACCAGGCAGGGCCTTAGCGGCAGCCCCGCCGGCCTTGGCGGAGGACGCGTCGCTGCCGCTCGCAGCGGCCTCTCGCGCCCCGGGTCTGGCTTCGGGAAAGCTGGAGGAGTGGCTCAGAGGCTTCTCCGGGAGGGCGGCGGGTCGCAGAGAGCTCTGCCCGGTGGCCGAGGGCGACCGGCTCATGCCGCCACCGGGCTTGCCTGCCTCGGTCGGCGGCTTCTGGGGACTCAGCCCTCGCCCCTTGGCCTCCGGCAAGCCCTTGCCCACGGCAGCGGCCGGCCTCTCCGTGCCCTTCGGCCTGGCCTCGCCGGGCGCCGGGGGAAGGCTGGCCTCGGGCTTCCCGCTGTCGGCCGCCACACAAAGTGCTTCGCTGCACGGCCTGCCCTCAGACCTCCTGGCGGCGGCGCCGGCCGCGGGCGAAGCCGCACTCTTGTCTGCCGGGCTGCACAGAGGCGGGCAATCTTTCACAGTGGATGGTCTGGGGTGCTTTGGGGACGGGTTTTGCCTCTCACTGGCAGCGGCGGGTTGCCGGTCTACCGACGCCTCAGCCCCGGGGTGGCCTTGCCATGGCAGCCGCGCGGGCTTCTCCAGCACCTCGGGGGGACGCCCGCCGCTGGCGGGTTTCAGCTTGGTGTCGGCAAGACCCCCTTCGCTGTGCGGCGGAGCGGAGGGCCCACCTCCCCCCCGGCTCGTCGCATCAGCGGCTGTGTTCTGGGCGCCTGGGAGGGCGGGGAGCGCATCCAACACTCCCTGGCTGCCGCCCTTGCCCTCTCGGCCGGGGCCCCCCGGCGGCTGAGCCCCAGGCTCTTTGCCCGCAGCAGGCCCACCGCCCGGCTTCTGGGAGGAGGGGGCCCTGTCCGGGTGCTTGGACTGCGGAGGGCTCGGCTCAGGGCCAGGCCTGGGCTTGTGGCCGCCGCCTTCACTGTGCGCTGCGGTCGGCTTGGGGGCGGCGTGGAGGCCGGGGCCGGGCTCTGCAGCACCGGGCCTGCCCCCTGGCTCCCTGCCCGAGGGGTGGCTCGGCCGAGCGGCCAGGCCCGGCAGTTCTTTGGTGACTGGGGCGGGCTGGGAGCTACTGCCCACGTGCTTCTGTAGAAGCTCTTCCTTCCTCTCGGGCTCCTGGGGACTGTCTCTCTGCCACGCTGGGCAACCAGAGAGCGGGTCTCCTTTCCCATTCTCAGGGCCGGGGGGCTGCAGGGACCGCCGGGCAGGAGGGGCTTCGGGCGGGGGTTCCGTACCACCTCTTCCTCTGCCGGGCTCCCTCTCGGAAGGAGTCCCTGCGGACGGCGAAGAGGAGGAGTCCTCCCTCGCCAGCGGCCTCACCTCAACCCGGCCGTCTCTGTGGCTTGTTTTCCCACAGGGCCCCCATGCTTTCTCCGTGGGGGTGGGGTGGGGCTGTGCGTAGCCGTCGGGGCGGGGCCTTCCCCCAGAGGGGGTGTTTCTGGAACCGTCACTGGTTTTAGCAGCGGCTGGAGGACACACCTCCACCGAGGGGTCTCTGCGGGAGTCGGGCCCGGTAGCGGACCGCTGGCCTCTGGCTGCGGAAGGGCCTCTTTCAGACGATTCCCTCCCGCTCAGCTTCTCCCTCGAGGGGGCGCCTTCAGGTGGCAGCAGGCTGCGTGACCTAGACGGGTCGGCACTGTGGGGGTTCGGCCCCAGGAAGGGGAGGAGTTTGGTGTCGGGGCTGTGGTCTTGGTGTTTGCTGGGGCCCCCCTCTCTGTGCTGGAGATCGCTTTCCGTGGCTGTCACGGGGCTCCTGGCAGCATGGGAAGCTTTCCTGTCCCGCTTTAGCTCAGGCTCAGGCAAGGGAGCTGCTGGTGAATTCTGGAGACCCCGGCTGGAGGGCGGGAACCGGGACTCCAGCAGGTAGGACTTACTCATCCTGAAGCTGGCAGGGGAAGGCTCCCTCTGACCGGCCGTGTCACCCTTCATGCCCCCGCTGCTGGGGAGAGCCGGTGGCACAGAGGGCCCCACCTCACTGGCGGGGCTGGGGCTCTGTGCGGGCTCCGGGGAAGGCAGCTCGGTCTTGGAGGCCTGAGGTCCAGACAGGAGAGCAATATCCAAAGTGCCCTCAATTGGCTTCAGGCAGGACACAGACCTACCTTCCAGCTTATACTCAGAGGGGCTTTTGCGGACAGGTGACTCGGGAGCAACCAAGCCCGGCTTCTCCACTCCACCATCCACCCGGCCGGCTAGGGCCTTGAGAGGGACAAAAGAAACAGCACTGATCTGCGTCGGGTGGGCACTGCTGATGAACGCTCGGCTCTCAGAGGCCGGCAGGGCCTCCTGCTGTGCACCCATGGCCCGGACTGGGTTCCCGGGCAGGCTTTCGTGGGCACTAGAGGTCATCTTGGGCTTGAGCACAGGGCACAGGCTGTCGTCTTTGTCTTCAAGTGACATTTTCTTTCGGAGGTAATCGATGTTGGCCAGTTTGCTGTCTAACTTCTCACATCGGAGACACTCCTTGGCCTGGGGGGCCTTCTCCAGGTTGTCCCCCTTCGCGGAGCTGGACCTGTCTGTGGAGTGACAGAGAGTGTCCTGGAGGGTGCTGGGAGCAGAGGTGCGCTTGAAGTCACAGATGCCCTGGCTGTGCTCCCCAGGTGCCAGGACTTGGCCCGTCGCTGCCCCTTCCGAGGTCACCCCCTCGCTGGCCCGAACGCTCGCCTGCTTGTGAAGAGCCCCTTTCAGTAGACTGCCCAGGGACTGGGTCTCCTGCAAGACCACTTTGTTTTCAAGATGATTTGACCTTTCTAAAGCCTTTGGGTATATCTTTTTCTCTCTCTCTTCTAGCCTAAAAGTCGAGAGGTTCTCTAAATCACTACCAAGTCCATGGGATTTCTGGTGGGGTTCCTGTTTCTCTGGGAAGCCCTCTGGTTTCTTCACTACCACCTTGGCTTTCAGTTTCTCTCGGTCCAGCTCGTCCACAGACTCCTGTCTCCCCAGCTTCCGGGAGACAGGGCGCTTCAGGCAGCCTTGCTCCACAGGCCTGGCACGGCTGAGCGAAGGCGCCTCACACACACTCTCCTCCAGGCTCTGCAAGGTCACTTCCCGCTGAGGCTGCTCCCGCTGCGCTTCCTCCTGGGTCACCTCCAGGCTGTGCTTGCGGGAACACAGGTGCTTTTTGTCACTGCCATAGGAGGGGGAGAGCTTCTCCTCTGACTGCACGCGCTTGAGCAGCGGGGACCTCGGGGGCTCTGCGCTCTTGGGCCTCACGATATGTCTGACGATGGTGGGAGGGGAGTGCATTTTGCTGGGAAAGGCCTGAGCGATCTTGGAATTGCCAAGTGAATGTCCCAACAGAGGGGATGGTGACCGCTGGGGGGAGGTGGGCTGTGGCGTTGGAGAGGGGGTCCGGGCCAGCGGGGAGAGGGGGATGCTGCCAGCCGACTTCCGCCTTCCGGACCGGTAGCGCTGTCCGCTGAGTTTGGGGGCCAGACCATGGAGGGTGCTGGGCCGGATATGTCCTGACCCCGCTGGGGAATTGGGGGCGCTAGAGCTTGGGGAGCTGCTCTGAGAGGAATTAGTACCTGTGGGTAGAAAACAGAAAGCCGTGAGCAGTGGACTCCTTCCCTTTTCTTTCCGTGCTTCCAACCCAAACTCTTTTAGATCAGGTCCGATAAAGGTCAGAAAATTGTCTTAGCATTTAACTCTAATGAATACACGCTTTTCAGATAAATCTTCCCCACATCAGGGTTCAACCCACTACTTCCTGCCTTAATTAGGTCTAAATAGCCACATCTCATGACTGCCCTATAAATCCTGTTTGTTGCCATCTACATCCTCAACCATCTTTCATTAAGTGGAATAAGCCTCCTGTCCCTCAGGAGCTCAGATGGTGATTCTGACCTCCTCTCAACTCTCCCTTGCTGTGTGGGCCAGGAGACTCACTCACCAGATGGGAAGTCGGGGGTGGAGCGATAGCTGGGCGTGGGGGACCGGGGAGACAAGCTGTGAGTGGGGGAACCCGGGAGGCTCTCCCCTGATGATAGGGACCGGTTCAAGCAGGAGAAACTTCGGCTGGTGTGGAGCAAAGGAGAAGGTTGCTTGGCTAGTTTTTTGAAAAGGGATCTTCTCCTAGAGTGAAAACAAGAGAAAACTGATTAGATTCTACATCTGGGGCCACCCCTGTCTCCCCACAATACCCGTGTAGTCAGTTCACACCTCTGGGCGAGGGACAGCGGTCTGGTGGCAGATCCTACACTAAGGCGTAGGTACCCACTTTCAAATTAAAAACCTTCTTATGACTTAAAAAGGAAGAGTCTTTGATAGTATAAATGGAAGCTCTCTCAATTCCAAATACTTTAGGAAGGGCTGAGAAAGTAGGAAAAATATAAAATACATGAAATAAATATTCATTTATTTATTTGTCAGGTTTATGAGGAGGGCATTCTTTACCTGAAAGCTTCTAAGCATGCACCCTCAGACACAATGACACAATTTAATTAAGAGATAATACAAAGTAAATCTCTGGAAGAAAAACCATTATCTTGGATATAGAATTCTTTAATGGTGACACGCTGGGCAGAGGCTTTATCTAGGAGGGGCTGTATGCTGTGCTTATTCCACTGTGGGCTCTTGAAAATTCCTAATGACAATGTAGGCTGTACATTAACATAGAAAAAGTGAGAAAGGTGAACTGAAGCTTATCGTATCAGCAGGGCACCAGACACTATGCTGCAGCAGAAGCAAATGTGTATTTAGTGCTCAACAAGCATATCTTAAAGCAAAAAAAAAAAAAAAAAAAAAAGCTTCAGACAGCTTAGAAGTGCAAGTGGCTGTAGAAAGTTCTTTTACCTCTGCCATCATGCAAGCCTCACTCACCCCCAGTGAGCTTAAGCAAAAGTTTAAACACTGCTGCCCCTTGAAAACAGTGCTCTGTACGATTAAAGCATAATCCAAATTAATCCAAATATAAAGCACACATTAAAAAATATATAAATCACTTATTTATGTAATAAAGCACATATCTCAGAACTCATGTGTTTAATTTTAATCAAAGCAATACATGTACTTGGGTTAAACAATTACATCATTTTATACAGTTCATAATGAAAAATAGCAACTCCGCTACTCTGCCCTTGGCCCAGTCGCCTGAGAAACCACTTTCTACTCCTTTAGCTGTTTCTTCTCCTATTTGTCTGCATATTGCTAAGTAATCTCTTTATGCTATGTTTTCGTTTTTCAGTTTTAGAAACTATCTATTGATTTCCTAGCACAGAAGATGAGGATGAAGCTCTTACACAAGCCCCCTTCCACCTTCTGACCAAATACACTTCCCTTTTTCTATTCCTCCCTCTAGAGCTAAACCAAAACTTTCGGTTAGAGAAAAGGGTGGCCTTTTTCCCCTCTACTTTATATTTATAAATATTGTTCACAGCTGGGCTATGCAAAGCATGATTCCATTTCCTTTCTTGTATGCTTTTGTCTTTCCTGGACTTAATAAGCATTCTTTTTTCATTTACTTATTTTCCCACATTTCTATCACTAAAAATCCTCTTAATACAATCAGACACATTAGATCCAAGTGGGCAAAGGAGGGATGCTTCTGTGGCGTCATGTGGGGAGCCCATCCAGACAGTTGTCTGGCGAGAAATGTCCCCACCTCAAACACATACATGCATTTTGCCAGTGTGTGCAGAGAGCACAAAAAGACTCACAGTGCCTCCCTGATTGCAAATGTGTAACCCAGTTAGATCTTCAGTCAGTAAAACAAAACTCCTTTATTTTTAGGCTTATTTGGATGCTTTAAAGATATAGTTATTTTCTAATATCTGCCACTTAAAAAATAGCAATTGTATGTTTTTAGATAATGTAAAGGACATTATTAAATGTAGATTTAATGCTAAAAACTGCCTGAAGATCCAGTGCCTTAAATCCAACTCACTTGAAGTCTAGAGGCTTAAGAAGCAGCAATGGGCTTTTCATGGTACTCACACAGGGGAAAAAAAAGCAATCTGAATTTTTCTATGATGTAACTATGTAAATCTTTTCATTGTGAAAAATAATGCTATTATGAATGTGAACTTTAATGTATAAATATTTGAACCACAGCATGAAATGTCTCACAGAGCAATGGATCTTTCTCACATATAAGTGTTTAAATTAAGTAAGGGTAAGTTTCCTCCGACATGGGTATATACCAAACTCGCAAAAATACTGCTGTAACTAACCTTTCTAGACTTTCTTTCTTCTTAGATTTCTTGCTCCGCCTCACCATCCGGCTCTTATAGCTGTTTCTCCTTGCTGGTCCCGTTTTGATTGATGTGTTTTCAAATGGGGTAGTAGTGATTGACACCTTATTTCCACTCTATAAAAAAAGTGGGGTGGTATTAAAGGGAAACTCTGGGAGGAAATAAGATCAGAACTGGGCTAGGAGATTCAAAGACAAAGATACCTAAAGACATTTGTACAAAAGCCTTCCATTTCTAAGTAACCTTTTAAGCAGTGACATCCTGACAGAACACAAAGGGTGGAGGGCAAAATGACAGGTTGCTTTAAGAGGGCAGGCTCTGGACTCCACAGATGTGAGTTCAAATCCAAGTCCGGTGACCGCAGGAGGTTACTTCTCCTCTCTGCCTCAAACACCTGCACTAACAGTGGAATCATACCTATCTCACAGGGGCTCATGTGAGGATTCCATGGGATGGAGTTAGTAAAGCCTTCAGCACCGAGTGTGACAGGTGGAAAGCACTCTATAAATAAGAGTTATCTTCATCCATATGTATTAAGTATAAATGTGCCCAGGGCTGTCTGTTCTTGGTTGATTTATTTTTCTTTTTTCTTTTTGTGTTTTTCCTTTGACGTAGAAATCACAGACTAGCAAAACTGAATGAGACTTTTATTTTTAATTACTTTAAAAGATTCCTTTTCTGTCACCATAAAACTTGTCAGCTTGCCAAACTGGAAAGTCGATGCCAGTGAGTATAAAACAGCCTCTCTTTAACCAGGTCACGCATCATGAGGTAACTCCTGGTGGATTTCTGGGCCTTTCACTCAGTGCTGGGACAGGGCTTGCTGGGCAGGCCCTGAGGGTAGAGAGGAGAGTGGAGTCAGAAGCCGGGCCGAGGGGTGCCCAGGGCAAATGGTAGGACTGATCCCCTTCACTCCTGCATCAATGACCTCTTCTTGAATTTCTTAATAACCGGGGGAGAAACACGTCCTTTCAAAATCACAGATGGCCCTGATTACCTCGAAAAGACAAGAAGTATAAGGAGAAGGGTCTTTTAAAAGGCCTAAGCCTGGAAAACACCTAGCAAGTCAGCTCTAAGTGGTACTAAGTGATGGGGGAGTTAAGTATGGTGGGGGCAGGGGACCAAACCAATGAGGACTGACTGCTTTCATGTTAACATCTACGCCCCCATTCCAGTTTGGGAAATAATACATGACATCATAAGAAGTAATTGTAAAGTATAAGTAAAAATAAAAATCATTGAGAAACCTATCACTCAGCTAACACTGATAATATTTCAGTATATTTCTTGATCTTTTTTCAGGCATGTATAAATTATGCACATATATGGACATACTTCATAAATAATTTTAATCTTAGTTAATCTAATATTTAGCTTTATGTTGTTTTTCCATTTCACATTATATAACTTGAAAAACCTTCCCTGCATCATTGAATGTTCATTAAGAACATAATTTTTATTGGCTGTATAAATAATATTCCAGGAGATGGGTGAATCAAAACTTAAGTATTTCCATACTGCTATTGTTTTCTACTTTTCAGTTCTTTTATGAGTCATAAGTACCCTTATCTATAAATCACTGTCCTAATCTCTGTCATTTTCCTTAGATTACATAATTAGAGTCAATGCAGCAAATCAAAGGCTCTTTCCAAATTTTTTATAGACTCTTGGTCCATACTAATACACTATTTTCCAGAAAGTTTATGTCAATATGTATTTTTGTGGGCAGCACATAAATAATTTTTTAAGATTTATTTGAGAGAGAGAGAGATTGAGAGAGAGAGCAAGGGGAGGGGCAGAGGGAGAGAGAGAGAGAATCTTAAGCAGACTCCATGCTGAGCCCGGAAGTCTACACAAGGGTTGATCTCAGGGCTCCATGACCTGAGCCAAAAGCAAGAGTCAGACGCTTAACTGACTGAGCCACCCAGGTGCCCCCATAAATACCTTTCTTACCACAGGTTTGTCAGAACTGAATATTAACATTAAACAAATGACCAATTTTATACAAATAAGCTCTATCAAGTTTTAATCTCCGTTCTTTGATGGTGTCTCATTTATTTTGGTCATTTCTATCTCTTCAGGAGATGGTCTGTCCATGTCTTATATCCACTTTAGAATCAGCAAGTCTTAGTATTTTATGACTGATTTTTAGAGTTTTTTGTATATTTAAGACATGAATTCCCACACCTAATGTCCTAATTGTAAAAAAATATTTTAGGGAAATAGGATTCGAACTGAAACAAAAGGAAAAAAAATCATTCTGAAAGAATAAACTGTATGTTCTACATGCAAATGCCAAAACTTTAAAGAATAAACCTTCATCTGATGGTAAAGACTGACACTCTATTTCTTGTTTGAACAGAACATTCAGCTTCTAAGTATGAAAGGCCTGCCATTGGAGGTTGTTTGGAATGGGATCTTCTCTTCACAAATTGAGGGAAGTCATGCTAAAATGTAAGTTTGTCCTGCATGCCTTAGGTGAATGAAAAGAGCAACCAAGATGGATGGAGTTCATCTTTCATTGTGGTTCTTTCAACCCTTTTCCATATTCATACATAGACGGGACACAGAGAGCCTTCGTGACCATGTGGTTCTTTCAACCTTTTTCCATATTCATATACAGACGGGACACAGAGAGCCTTCATGACCACTGAGGCTGTCCTAGTATGTGAGTCACTGAACCTGAGTCCAATTCTACCCTTTCTAGCATAATTCACCACCGGCCTTCCTATCTTTATCTATAAGTGGTTAACAATGTCACGCAGGCTTTTTAAAAGCGTATTTTGAGCATTAAAGTGTTTTTCACATATATTCTCTTATTTTATTTTCACCACCATGTCAGGAGGGCTGTTTTATTTTTTTACAACCTGGTGAAGTGGGAAAGAATTGTTATCCTTGCATGAAAGATGAGGAAAACAGATTCAGGGACACTGGGTTTTCTTCTTCCCAAGGTCCCAGAGCCCAGTTTGGAAGAGCCCACCCCTGGCCCTCTGCCTCTCATCTCCTGTGCCCACTTGTCATGGGCATGGCATGCCCTGGTCTTCCACCTCTCTTGCTCCTAGCAGAGTACATGGCTTGTACTTAACGGGTGGTGGTGAGGGAACCAGGCATTGGGTTAATATAGGGAATGATCAACGTATCAGACTATCAAGAAGAAAACGAAGAAATATAAAAATAGCATAAACATTTTAAGAAATAAACATAAATGATGAACATATCTCATCAGAAAATAGTTATGACCAGGGTTTTTAAATCAGAGCACACCACTGAGCTCTGTACAAATATTCCCTTCCCCTATAAAAACCAAACCCGGTTTTGTCTTTCTTGTTTCTATATATGGCTATTCCAAAGGACAGTTTGCTTGACTTATGTACATACACCGAGATAACTTCCCTAAGGAGGAACTACAGACACAGAAGATACAGAGTGCAAATATTTCACTGGGAGCATTAATGACAACGAAAGTGGTGAATGAATGGAAAAATAACTTTTTCGAGAATAGGGTAGGAATCATAAAGCCTGCCACCTGGTGGATTCATTGGCTACATGGAGGGCTGTCTGAGCTCAGTGCAATTTGTCTTACTGGGTCAGTTCATCCTCAATACATTCTTCTGAAGAACGAGTGAACTCTTTTAAGAGAAATTCTGTGGTACTCGTTTAAAAAACAACAAAAAATGGGGCCAGCAGATTGTTAAATGTTCAGTTTGTTCACTTTTACTATAAACCATTTGTATAATTGTGCATGGTGGGAGGGGAATTACTTTAAGCTGCCTGAACTCAATACAATGGGAGGCTAACCAATCTCTTCCTCTCAGTCTGGCTCCACGTTAGCTTATCGGTTGACCTTGGATATCTTATTGAGGTAAGACTATTTTTACATTCTTTTCTCTGCATCATGCACATGGGGAATGTTGCACGTTCTGTAGGCCTATGTCTTTGCTCTCGTTCACATCCTCCACAATCCAGCCTCAACCATCTTGCACACCCCATCCCATATACAAACCCAGGCTCCTGCCACACTAGTTTACTCATGTACCTCTAGCACTTTAGGCTTTTTTGCCCTTCTGTGTGCACACACCCTCTATGTTCTGCGGAGACCATCCCACACTCCCTTCACATACACTAACTCTCTACCCATAACCCCCAACTCTTCCTGTCTACCCTAGTTTCAGCGCCCTCTTGTTTGGGCTTTGGGCCATATTTACAGCTGCTCCTTTGACTACAGACTGGTATTGCAACCGTTTCTCCATGTGGCAATCAGAGAACTGCAGGTATGGAGCACTATGGTTGGATTAATGCAATACACAGGCCCGATACTACACAGCAGGGTGCAAATCCTTTTCTGCTCCTTCCTAGCAGATAACCTCGGGGTGCTCTGCTAACTTTCTCCTGCTTTAATTTCTTCATCTGTAAGGTGGGAACACACTGTTATTTACAGCACCTACCTCCTAGGGTGTAAGGATTATAGGAGCTCGTCTACATAAAGCACTCCCTATTACCTATTATTCTTGTGTGTCCTCTGTTGTATGATCTTTCAGGACCTAACACAATGCTCTGCACATTTTCAGGGTTCAAAGAATATGTAAGGATGGTAATAACGATGCTATTTGATGGCCTTCATTCTAGTATCTAAAAGTTCCCCAGAGTTCATAGAAAGGAAATTTTTGAAGCACAGGCTGATGAAGAACATACCTCTCTTATGTACTGGGCATTTAAACTAATGCTATCCTGAAAAAGCAACCTGACTGAATTGAGAGTTTCCCAGATTAGAGAGGTAAAGCCGGGCACGTTATTACGTGCATCAATATGGACTTCACCCACCACGGCAGTGGGTGGAGAAAGATTTTATTGCTTTTGCGAAGTTCTCTGAGAAAGCTACCTGAAAGCCAAATGGAGGTGATTAACTCCTTGTGGCAGGAGAGGGGGAGGCAAAGGTGAAGGAGCACACTTTAAGGGAGTCCCAGAGCCAATGGGGAACTGAACTGGAGAAGCAAAGATTCTATAATTCCATGGATCTATGACGTGAAGTGACTGTGGACGTAAGTTAGTGCCTCCCCAGCAGGTTTGCTTGCAAGTTGCAAGAGTAAATGAGACCAAAGGTTGAAGGTATTAAATGTGGAAAATGCTTCCTACGTTCACATTCCAAAAGATAAGTGAATACTGTACAAGCATTTCTAAACAGACAGCTAGCAGCCTCCACCTTCTCCTAAGGGTGCCACGACATTTCATGAAGTAGTTTGCAAGTCTAAAACATCAAGGAAACAGCAGCCAAGAACACCAAAATAGAGCTACCACCCCGGCGTTCCACGAGCGATGGCATGAGGCAGCCCAGTGGGGATGCTCCTCACTTTACACTTTGTCCCAGAATCACTGTTTAAATTTGGAAGAAAGCTACATGATTACACAGTTCACTGGGAAGATAATTAAATCCCTTGTATCCTTTTTGTTTCATTACATTGGTTGCTCCTCTCCAGTGCTCCCTTTATGAACCAGAGGCAGGATCCTCTGTTGGCTCTGTGACAGAGATGTCATGGCTCTCCAATACCCTATGTGTGCGTTTACACAATTTCAGAGACACGCTGACTAGATCCAGGAACGAAGGTGCTCCGTAACCAGAGGAGGACAAAATGCTATAAATGGGATTGGATTCTGCCAAGAGGCCTTGCCAGAGACCTTCAGGAGAAATCTATCTTCAAATTTCACAGAAGCAGGTTTTAAAATCTTGAATCATATCAAATATAAAACAAATTATGAAAATCATCAAATGTCTCAGCCAAGGAAAAAAATGCGTATTTTCAGTTTATTATTTCTTGTGATTTTATGAGCAGACACACGAAATGACACGAAGATGTGCAGTGGTAGGAGCTATGCCAGACTGTTATAAAGAAGGCAGAAAGCTGAACTGAGTTACCATTCAAAATCCCTTTGACCCTCTTTTAAATGCTAATGCCAAGATTTGCAAAAGCTCTAGCAGGATGAATAACACCTAAGAGAACCTCACCTGTAAAACACAGACTTATTATCTAAAACAAAGGGTGAGCTTCTAGAAAAGAGCAAGGAGCATTTTAGAGATAAGTAACACCTCTGTCTGCCTTCCTCTGCGGTGAAAAGGTTTAGATATTGGATATGTAGACAGGGGGTGGGAGGGAGGGAAACCCAAAACAACTTCCCTGGGCTCTTCTTCACAGAGGGTCGATCTGTGAGTTAGCCATGGGGCAGGCCTGGACCACAGGAGCAGGTACCGTGAGAGAAGGTGCTTGTCAGACTCAGGAGTCTTTACATCCCTTCTAGAATTTTGCCCTGGAGAGCCCGAAGTCATTTCAGGTGACTTTCACAGAGCCAAAGGATCTCTGAGTCAGCAACCCTGTTGTGCCTCCTCCCATTTCTTGGACACTTACTAGGAGTGAGTTGTTGCATACCAGGTGGGCAAAGAATATTATCAGGGATAGATGGGGAATGAAACTAAAAAACTCAGGTCTTATCCACCATGTCCTCTGTTTCTGTTCGGTAGCCACACTGCAAAGTGTAGCCTAATGGCAGCCATTTAATGTTGAACTGCGAACTGAATGGCATATATATATCAAGATGTGAGTCAAAACATAACAAAAGTAGTAGTGTGGTATTTGGCTCCTCCCATGGTAACTCTTGGATAGCAGGCAAAGGAGAACCCCACTGTTCACCTCAATACCACAAACAGTTATTGGGTACCCATCTATATCCCAGGTATTGGGTAAATGCTGGGATTATGCAGAAAGCTTTAATAGTTAATATCTGCCCTGCAGGGCTCTGTCCGATTTGCTATGTGTTCAGCACGACCTTAGGCTGATTTCCAACGCTGCCTATGGCACTGCGGTGTTCTCTCAATATTGAGTCCTATCCCTCCAGTGATCGATACATGCATTTGTGAGAAAGGTGGCTAGTGTTCGGGGAGCGACCTGGTGGGTATGAATGACAGCAACGTCAGGCCCCAACCCCTCAGATTTCAGTTTTGAGTGCAAGACCAAAATTTGATTAATAATGTGAATTAATCGATGGCAGTAACTTTCCTACAGTCTGCTACTTCACAATGGACCTTTGAATATGCATGCTATTAACTACTCTCAAAACCTAGGCCAGAACCTTAATTTTTTGAAGAATATACTCCTGTTAGCTGCGGGAATGAAAGAAAATGAGAAAAGTCATTAAATTGCACTTATTTTTGGAAGGCTTATTATTAGCACACCCACGTCTCTGTAGTGCCTTCTAGATTTCTAATTTTCTTTCATGTTTCAATTCAATGAAATTTCTCTATGATGTCTCTCCCCACTCATAGAATATTCTCTCCGAAAGTATGACATTCGTCCCTCTGCTACAGCCCTGACTAATTAAGTTGAACTTTATCTGCTTCCATACATCTCCTACATCTCCCATACTTCTCAAGGGCAAGGACTACACCTTAATTCCTGTGTTATCAACATCTACTACAGCACCGGACTCAGAGCAAGTGTTCTGAAAACAGTCTAAATGCACATTATTTAAATGGCATATATGTATTTATGCTCTGTCTCTCAATACGCTGTAGGTTATCTGAAGCGATGGCTCACACCTCTCGCAGAGAAGTCCCTTACAGCCCCTCTGGTGCTCAAAAAGCAAGAGGTCATCCATCCATAAATCCGTTGCTTTGTAAAATAATCCTCCAATTAGAAACTGTATTTCTGATTACAGACGTCTTTTTCTGAACAGATTTAAAATCAAACACAACTTCATCTTTGTTTTTACAAGATCCATATTTGGAGCTCTAACTTTATATTCTACAGTCAGCAGGTGACACAGCAAGTAACTCAACAGAAACGAGAGGATCAGTGTAGATTTTCTCTCTCCACTCACGTTCATGCTTCTTGTGGTCTTAACTCTATAGGTTTTATTCAGCTTACATTCGAAATAGAAAATGATTTACGTTCAAAATCATTTGTGTGAGAGGGGAAAGGCCTAATGATAGCTAGCACCCCTTCCCCCATTACTACCTATTTCTTTCATTTACAGTATATGTGTGTATTTTCACAATTCTTTTGGTAAAAGATTTGCGAGAGAGTAAGCGAGCGTTAGGGGGGCGGGGGGAGATGGAGAGGGAGAGAGAGAATCTCAAGCAGACTCACTGCTGAGAGCAAAGCCAGACGTGGGGCTCGAGCTCATGACCCTGAGATCACGACCTGAGCTGAAACCAAGTGTGGGAAGCTTAACCGACTGAGCCACCCAGGCACCCCTGTATTCACAATTCCATCTTTCAAAGGAAATCCAACTGTCAGACTGAACCTTCATATCTGACCTCACAGTGTAATACCACTTCATCTTCCACTGCACTAGAATAAAATTTACTTAATGTTCCTGAAGAAAATCACCCTTAGGATTGGTGATTTCCAAACAGATTTTGCTATGTGAGGTTCACAAAATGAAAAACTCTTGTTACCTGTGATTTAGAATAAAAAGTTAAATTAGGAAGTGATTGGGGAGATACAAGAACATGGTTTTCACAATATAAATAACCGGAGAATTCATATTCTCCTCTCCTTTATATTAAACCTTAGACTACTGAATACCTTTCTCAGTTATAAGACTGAGTGTGTATGGGTGTACCATAGAGAAGAACTGTAGAACTTAAGGAGAGAATTCTTGGTAGCGGTTGTTTCTGATGACCTGCTTTATCTGTACGGCATGGACATAAAAAGATAATACCTTTAACAAGAGCTCTATAACTTCCGTGTGGACAAGTCCATGCACCGGTTCTCCATTGATGTGTGTGATCAGATCCCCAGCCTTCAGTCCTGCCTGGCATGCTGGACTTCCTTCTTCTACATTCTAAAGTCCAAGAAGAGAGTATATATTCGTAAGCCAACAAATGGCAACCCTAACATCTGCTGTTTCTTCTGGGAGACTATTCTGAGTTAATCAGCAAATGATCATAAGCTCCTAAGAGGAAATCAGGAAGGCATGGTTATTATTCCTTTTCTGTCATCATCCTAAAATAGGACCATTCCTTATAAAATTTCAGGTGGGTGAAGAAGGTAGTTTTGTTTTGTTTTGTTTTTAAAAGAAGACCAGGAAAAAAATTACATAAAAAGAAAAAGAAAACAAACGAAAAAGAAGGGTGGCAAGAGGACTTTCTTTGACCATTTCCACCAGCTTGCTATGCAGACTGGACAATCAAACACGAAAACTGGGCAGAAATATGAGAAATTACCAGTTTTCGCTAAATTCAATGCCACCCCCTAAAGGGAAAGGGCATGAAACAGGTCCCAAATACCAGCTTAACAGAAAAACTGCTTGTAAATAGGCCTCAGCCAACTTATTCATTCTCCAGGATGCGTGGGAGTGAAAACCAACAAGGATGAGAAGCTGCTGCCCTTACCCAAACAATATGGTGCACCGTATAGATGTCACTGTCTCCCACATACACCCGGATGGCTCGGATGGTAAAACCATAGTTCTTCCCGGAACTGTGGATCACGATGGGCTGATGTGGACTGGCGGAAGCTGCTGAAGAATCTCGGCTGGGAGAGGAATCTCGTGAAGAAGAAGGGTCCGAGGACAGGGAATGGGGGGACATTGGACTTCCCAGGGGAGAAACAGCAAACATATCTGCAACACAGAAGCCAGTCATCAAAGCTGATCCTGATCACACAAACATCCATGCAGCCAGCCCACACCGCATTAGCCCTGCCATGAGTGGGAGCTTGGCTACCAAACGAATCCATTCATGTCTAATAAAGAAATAATACAAAAATATTTATATTGCTAATTAGCATGGCTTTCCAAATAGAGGCTATTAAGAAAACTTCAAAAGAGTCTTTATTTTAACTCGTTTTTCAATTAATTCTCTGAAGTTATAATTTCTTAATTCCCTACACTAATTAAAATACACACAAAACCTAGCTCCTACCTGGCTGTGATAGTTCTAGTTAGTACGTTTTGTTTTAATTAGAGAAACAAATCAAAGACGCACAAATTTCAAGTAGGCCTTTACACAGAGAAGACTGTGTGGCCTATAGTAAGAGATCCTCAGGCTCCAAATCTTGCCCTCAACAACTTGAACATGGTCATTCTCAAACATCCATGGTCAGGAAAGGAATTTATCAATGCCCCAGTTGCTTTTTGCAGCATTACTGAACTAGTACTCAGTAAGTGATTTTGATCAAGCAACAGTGAAATGTCAATTTCTCTATGAATCACTCCTCATTTCTCTGATTATAACTGATTGTCTTCATATGTTACCTACAATTCTAACAATTCTGAGAGGATAATACAGGTGAAATAGAGAAATTTTAAGAAAAACTTAGTTCACCTTCCACAACACCAATTCTACTCTGTTTTTCTTGTTTTATAAGCAGACACCCGTCTAATTTACTGTTGCTGTCACTGTTCCATCTGTGTGAATCTAAACAGAGCTTAACAGGTCACGTGAAACTGTGTGTGTGTTTGACAAGAAGAACAATCTACAGAGGAGGCTGAGGTTGAAGGGTGAGCCCGGTCGGAGCCACGCCACTAAGCCCCGGGGCCACTGAAGACTCACCAGGTGCACAGAGTACACTGTGGCCACAGCGAGCTGAAAGTATCCACACTATCACTTCTTCCCATTCTTAGGTCTGGCCAAAGTAGAACAAAGCTAAGTGTCTCACTAGCCATGCTCCTTCACTTTGTGACTACACGGGGCATCTTGGTACTCTTTTGCTGGCTATCTCTTATCTAAAGGTCAAAAGACCAAGTGAGGAGACACACACCGGTGGTCAGCGAACTTCTAACCATGCAAGCAGGAACAGGACAGAGTGGACACACACACACACACACACACACACACATTGAAACTGCTGGAAAGCCAAGTCCCCGATCCTTTCCCTCATGACGGTTTCCCTTATTGCCCCAAATTGAACAATTGCTCTACTTGACCAAGAGGTGGGCTTTCTTACCAGCTTTCAAAAGCGGACTTACCTTCCCAACTGCAGCTGCCCTGGGGCCACTGCCTTTGGGTCATGAACCATCATTCAAACTAGGGAGATAGGTGTTTGTTTTATGGTACTAAAGAGGATGTCTCCCAGCAAAGAGTATGCTAGAGTGAGCAGTAACCCCCACATGAGCATTTGTTTCTGTCAAATTTCTTTCTGCACAAACAGGAAATTTTGAAAATATTAACACTTCCTTTTAGACATGGTCTGTATTCTTCCAAATGCAAGCCATGTGCAACAGAATTCGGTTGCCACTTGCGGTCCCTGGCCGCCATTTGAGTGTTCAGTCACCAACACTAGGGTGCGTATTTCATCTTTTCCAGTGGAATTGCTGTGCACGTAGTGATTTGTGGAGGCAAAACCCAGTTGTGGAAAAATACTGCCAATTCCACAAAACCGTAATTAAGCTCCGTCTTCCAATACAGGGAAGAAAATGGTTTGACTACCAGTAGGAGGAAGCATAGCTCAACAGACAGCGTTGGGAAGAAGTATAATTTCAGTGCTGTCTGTGACTCTCTGCGTCCCCAGAAATGAAAAACTTACGTCCTCCATGTCTATTCCCTCATTAATTAGATGAGGAAAAACTATACTTAGCTTTCCTACACAGATGCTACAAACAGCTCGGTAAAGTATATAAATGATGCCCAATCTAGGGAAGAAAAATTATTCAGAGGAGGTAAATTTACCACTTCACTTGGCGAGGGGGGAGCAGAAAAGGAAAGAAAACAAATACAAGAAGGCTTTGTGGGAAGGAAGCCTGCCTCATCTCCTGATGCAGAAAGAAGCCAGAAGACATCAGCGACACATGCTGTCTGGGAGCTCCCGGGCTCCTGCAGGGAGAAGCCCCCGGGGGGAGCTGTGCTGGGCGGTACCACCCGTTACTGCTTCTAGCCATCCTGCATCCCCATCAGCATTCCAAACTGGGGAAGGGGGGGACACATGCACAAATCACACAATTTCATGCGAGTAGATGTCTCTCTACCTCCTGGGATCATGAGGGACAGAGCACTGGCAGAAAGGGACTTTGTGACCTTCCCCGAGATTTTCTTTTTTTCTGTGCTTTCTAATCGCTGCCGGGCCATGTGAGAAGCGGGTTCACTGGAGGGCTTTGAGGAATTATCTGTACTGTCCACACACTCGCTTCGTCCATTTATCTGATCCAAGTGCTCTGAAAAACTGCCAACTGCACAAAGAAGAAGGGATAAACACATTCAGGGAAATCTGGGACAGGAGAGGCGGGGAGAGGGGAAGAGAGAGGGAAGGAAGAACACACTGGGAAACATCCTCCCCTGTGGCTCGCCAGCCCTTATGGTGTCAGGCAAACGTTACAAACACATGACTTGTCGCGGAAAGGTGCCGTGGAGAAGGAGAGGAAAGAGGCGTCCGTTCGGGTGTCACTCTACCTGTCCACGAGTCTGCTCATTCTCAGCCCATGACTCCCCTTACCTAGAGACTCATTCTTTCTAGAATCTCTATCTTACAACCCTGGTAGTGACAACTCCTCCCCCTCGCTTCCAACCCATGGAAGGCCATGCTATGAACCAGCACCACCTTATCAATGCCATGGCCGCCCACTGTGCACTATGACCATCCTGGGATATCAGTGATCATCCTTAGCAATGCTGTTAATGAGGTGGACAAGGCTGTTTGTGGTAAGTGGACATCACTTCATTTCTTCGTGTAGACGTATGCCTGTGTCACCTGCTACCATCCTCCCAGGACACACCTACACTAAGCTCACGCATTAGTTGACAGGGGTGCGCCTGAGCTGTCACCTTGACTCCTCATGCCATCTGCCCCCTTACACTCTCCGCTCCTTGCAAACTCACAGGATGACAAAGCCTATGACCCACTGTGTTACTCAGTGGCTCACTACATCTTCCTGGCTTTTCCTCTAGGCAGTGTGTCATTCGCTCTGTCCTGAAGTTACCGGACCAGTGCTAAGATCCTTTCCCCTCTAAGCCAGCCGTGCCTTCTTTATTTTTAACCTTAGTAACCCTTAAGAGACACTGGAGGTGTTTTTTTTGTTTCCTTGTTTTTAGTTAGAAAATTAGGACTCCCCTCAGGAGAGGATCCCAAGAGAATGTAACCATGCAGGAAGTGACAAAAAAATGGAAAATCACTGATGTCTGTCTGGGCAATGGCACAGACAAAGAGTAAAAGTTTCTGAGCAGAAGTAACATGCGGAGTCCCCCCAGAGAAAAGGTGAACAGCCTCCCCTTTCGGTTCTTCCTACTCTTGCTTTCGCAGACTTTCAGTTTTCTTTCTTTTTTTTTTAAATCACTGATAGTTTATCTTTGTCCCTCCAGAAAAAGCAATGCTTATCTCATTTTGACTTCTAAATGCTGTGTTACAAGCCCCCCGTGCTTTAAAAACCATCAACACGATCATCACCTTAAGCTTTGCAATCCATGCAGAGAATCTGATACCATTACAAATGATCCTTTGAAAGACCAGCAGGCACATTTTAAAGCACATGACACTCTTGGCCTAGGGAAGAGTTAGGCTGGATAAGACTTAACTCACATTTCTGTTCTGCTGCTGAATGTACCACTCAATTCAATGTACCACTCAAGTTTGGCCTTTGTGCACGGAGTGGGCACCTGCCCTAGAGATGGGGTCCTCGCTAAGGGCAGCTGGGACTTGGGAGAGTGCTGTGGGTGCAGGAAAAGATTCAGACTTCCATGTGACACCCATGTGACCTACAGAGGAAGACAATCCTAAGGGAAGTATCAGCAGCCTTCCTGCTCCCATCCGCCCAACTCAACCTCACTCAAGTCCATCTACTCTGTGCTCTCTAAATAAAGAAATCAACAGCTCAAGGACTTGATAAAAACTGCATCACAAATCAAACACCTCATCTCGAAAACCTTAAGCTTCCTTTTGGGTAAGTTACATGCTCTTCTCCTTGCTAATCCAGGTGGGTGGGACCCTTGACAAGTACAAAATGAAAAGCTGATTCTCTTCACAATGAATAATGGGTTTATTCGAGCACTACACCTAAGACTTCAGGACTTTTACTTTTCACTGATTCAAAAGCAATGTAGTCATGAAGAAAGAGAAAGAGTTATAAAGCTGTACTTCCCTAAATACCCGAATGTGAATATATGGTATTCTTTTCTATCATCCCTCCCTCTTGCCTCTACCACCTCATTTCATAGCCCTGGATATAAGCTGCATTTCTGTTCTGCCAGTGGTGGATAATGTCACCTTAATGTTCTGTAAATGTCAAGGGTTCTTTCTTTTTGACGGTGGAGCAATATAAAAATCAACAAATTTAATTTTACTACAGTCACGGTTTTCAGATTTCCTAATTACCCTTGGCCATGAGCAGATCAGCTCATCTCTCTATTCTGTACAGCCCCCAAGGTCTTTGATTATTTTTAGTGTGTGTATGGGGGAGACACAAGGTGGTTTGAATCAATTAACCAAAATGCATGGCAGGACCTAAGCAGTTTTTTTTTTTTTTTAATTATGAAAGTAATCAATCAACTGCTTAGATACCATTTCCCTCCCGTTCCCTTCAACACTGCCGATGGGGACCAGGGCATGGAGACTAAGTGATCCATCATATTAAGAAAAAATTTTAAATGGAGCTAAGTATACTCTATTCAGAGCATGATCATAAACTAGGAAACAGAGACCTTAGTAACCAGAAATATAAAATACTGAGATAATTCCATTTGACTTGACTACCAAGACAAACTAAAAATAATTAAGAATCTTGGACCACTAGGTTGTGTCTACCCTATTTCTACCTTGCTATTCTCTTGGCTTTATAAAAAAGTAAGGATAAGGGGAATTATCCTACATGGCAATAGAACTGAGGGGAAGAGGGAGAAAGAAATTAAAAAACCCGTATTATTTTTCCCCATGATAAACTAGAAGCACATGTGAAGCTTGACAGAAGCAAACTTTTCAGCAAGGCTGAAATAAACCTAGCCTGTAAAATGTGTTTTCTTGAAATGATCTTAAAAAGAGTTATGCTGTGAACATTCAGTTAAAAAAAAGTTCATAAAAATTCTTGGAATTATCCATGGTTATCAATATAGCGTATTGAATATAGCTTAATGAAAACATTTATCATAGCAACCCTAACCCATATCCACGTTTCATTTTTTTTTTTAAAGCATAAATGCACACTTCTCTGTAGAAGGATATGCTGTGCAAAAAAAAAATGTTGTAAACCAAGTAATATTGTAAGTGCACTTGGCTTGGTCTGAGAGAAATGCAAGTTGGATCATCTAATGACATATTAAGCCTTTTAAAATCCTTTGAAGATACTGTCTCTGCTGTCAAGAAGGTTATGTCACACAAAAGTGCCACTATAAAGTGCTCTCCAAGAAAAGCCCAATCCCCTTGACTGCCTCACCACCACTGAGGGACGCCTGGGGAGTTTCTGTGTCCAGTTACCCAGAGACTGGGACGGCAACATGGGTCTGCAGTGGGGTCTTCATATGCACGTGAAATACCAATTTGAATTGTGTTGGTATTTCTCACTCTCTCCTCCCCTCTTAGTCCTAGATGCATGGAGATCATCTGGGAATCCCACAGAATAAGCATCTCGCTGCACTAAGAGGCTGGTGTGGAGATCTATAGAAGTTATCTGGCACAACATGGCCCCATAACAGAAACCAGCTCCTTCAAAGAAACCACCACCCATTTCAACACCAGGAGGAAAGCTGGCTTTATATCGTACCTTATGGGGGACGTGAGCCGTTTTTTGAGGGTAATTTTGAGCACATCACTGTCTGATACAGTTCCTTACTCCTCACTTTGACTTAGACACAACTGTGCGAGACCTGCTTTTGCATCAACAACAGAGAACACCACACAGTCCTTAGTGAGTTCTGCCTGCCACCCGAGAATCCCACCGAGGCCCAGCGGTGAAAGTGACCTGGCTCTCGGGTCAAACTGAAGCAAGGAGGGCTTGCTCTACGGCCGCGTGGCCAGGAGGCGTGAGCTCAGTTCGTAAGAGCTGACCCCCCAAGTCCTAGACGTGGGGCCGTGGAGGGAGCGGAGCCGCACCAAACAGCCGCTGTCACTGCCTAGCGAGGTCAGCCTGGGATACCCGACAGCGGCCATCACTTCTCAAGGTGGCGGATGGAGAACGGGGGGACAGCAGGCTGCACGCCAGGCGCTTACCCGACAGCGTGGAGCTGCTGATGGTACTGGCGGGCGTGGTGACCTCGGGCTCCTCCTGAGCACTCTCTGCAGGAGGAAGGGCTGGCTTTTCTGGCTCCTCCGGCAGGTCTCTGGGGCAGGGGGCAGCCTCATCTTTCTCTGCCTCTGTTGAAATAGCCAGTTTGGGAAGTGGGCCAGAACTGAGTTTATGTCTGTTGCTTTCAGTATCTGAAGAGTTGGATGTGGATAACTGTTGCCTTAATTAAAAACAAAACAAAGTCATGTATGCATACACACTAGGAAACTGCGTTCAAGGAGACTCTGGGAAGCAATGAAGTAAAAACGGAACTAAGGTAAGCCTAACCAACGCACGTCTAGTGCAGTGGTTCTTACAGCATCCCCTGGAACTAAGGACAAAGGCACATTCTCGGCCTCCATCCCCGATCGAGCGGAGCAGACAGGCTGGGACGGGCCCAGCCATCTGTGTTCTCACAGGGTTTCCAGGAGATTCCGATGCTCCCTCAGGCTGAAGAACCACTGCGCTAGCAGCGACCGCTTACGACCTCTCTTAACAGGCGTTTCACATACATTTCGGAATATTCTGAACTCCAGCTGAATGTTTCTGTGGATGGCAATGTTGTGCTTTTCATTTTGTCTCCGGGGTCTTCCTTCTCTTCTCCGGAATTCTGAGTTATTCGGTCTATGCTGCTGAAAACCTGCGAGGCGAAGCGTTGGCGTTTATTATTATATTCTCGAAAGAATTTGTCAGAAAAGCCCCAAACCTTGGGAGAAAAGTCTGAGAGTATGACAGAAGTTTCAACTGGGACTGTGTATTCAGAAGGTACTTTCTGACGCTGTTTACTTGAGTTCTGAGATGAATGATCCGTGTATCTATTTTTTTCCTCCCTGGAGTGGGGAAGCTACAAATTCATCACCCATTCGCCCTAGCTCGTTATGGACTTTGCATCTGCAAACACAGTCCACAGATGCTTTGGGGTTTCTAAGCCCCGGGATCAATGCACAGCGTAGATGACTTTTTAACCATGAAGTCTATCAGAAAAAAGAAAGTCACAGAGAAAAAGATTTAATGGCCACCAGTCAGGAGTGGGAAGGAGAGAAATGAATTGGAATTGGGCGCAAAGAGAATAATAAATGACCTCTTTCAAGACGTGTGTGTGTGGGGAGGCACTGCATATTTGGTTCTGAGTCAGAGGTGTTTGTTTGGCTTATAAATCACATACATAGATGGGCAGCTTCCTATGATGGGACTGGCGTTTCTGAAGGGGATCAGAGCTTGGGCAGGCCTGAGATCTCTGCAGTCCCACAGGAAAGATGGAAAGAAAAATTGGGAGCGGAGAGCCCGGGGCAGGAAGCACTCCCCACCAACACAGCCCCTTGCTGCTCTCGTGGGAGTGGCCCTTAAATGGCCTGTCATCTACTGCGGTGAGCCCCAGGGTGGCTAATGAACAGGAGACAGCGGGAAGGAAACAGAGTTCCGGGCCCTGCTTGGATGGGCCAGAGCACAGGCACGGGGGAAAGCCTGTCCTCAGCTTCAGTCCTGGCTCTGGGCGGGCTGGCCAGCAGTCCCTCCAGGCAGACCCCACCTCTCCATGGCCTTCCTTTAAACAGTGAGGGCAGCGCCAGCCCATTTGCAGACGCGCTCTTATCTAGTGGTCACGTACAAAAAGGTACGGAACACTTTATAAACCCTACACGTTACAGAAGAGCTGAACAATCACGACACAAAATGCCATGGCAACAGGCAATGCACAGCTACTGAAAATAGCAAAAGGGAGGTAGGGGCCCTCCATGTTCCTTTCCATTTTCCTAGGGCCCTGCCCAGTTTCAGGACTGTCTGGTTTCTTCGTGAATTTTTTCATCTTACCACTATCAGTAAAAAGCATCATTCTCAGACATCGATTTTATTACCTTCTCCCATTTCCAAATTTCTAGCTTGGCTTCCTCCGGCCTCTGTCATGTAACTTACATTTTCTATTACTGGCTACAAGACTTTCTCATTCCATAGCAACTATCCCCAAGGGTCCTAGCTGATGTCAAGGACTCCGACTGCTCCCTTGTATTGTATTCTGTGTGATACTAGGAGGAGGCTGTGCACACAGGGACTCAAGCTCAATGTTCTTTATTAGAGGATCAGAGAAATGGGGGACTCCTCCACAGCCTGGCACTGAACTAGACTCCGTCCCGCAGGGCGAGGTCAGCATATATATGGCTATCGTGTTCTCCGAAGACAGCACTAAGAGTCCAAGTCTGGGCCACTCACTGGTGGAGAGTGAAACAAGCAGGTAGGGACTCTGGATTATCAAGATGGTGGGGTCACTTTTCTGAAACTCAAAGGAATTTTAAGTACAGGAGACCCCAAGCCCCAAAACACTGTGGGTGGTTTTTAGGATCTTGTCCAGCTGCTCAGGGATGCCCACTATCTGGCCAGCGGGAGATTCTCTGGAGAGACCCTGCATGTTTATGCCCCATTTCACTTACTTTGGAAAACCTGTGTGAACAGGAGGAAAACTGCCTTATTTCCACATTAAAGTCTTCATCGTTTGTGTCATCTTCTTCCTCCGTCTCCATGTGATGATACTTCTCTGATCGAGCTGCAGAGAAATGTTTGGGAACAGTTCCAATTACTCCGAATTTCAGCTTGTAATTTAGATATATTAATTAGGAGCTTTTATATCAAAGCAGCCTTATGTGTGAGAACTCACAGGTTCAAGACTGGAGGTTCTATCCTAAGTGGAGATAATTTTCTACAAAGTAAAGGTCAAATAATGTTTTATGTCAGATAATTCACGTACTATCAAAATAACTTGTATCATCCTCGGATTCCAGTTGGGGAATAAATTCTGCCTTCTGTCTCAGCAAACTGTTCCAGTCTAAAGAACGGAAGAATCGATGCTGTTTGACTTCGTAGGCACCACCTTGGGGCGGGGAGGGAGGGAAAGGACAGAGGGGAAGATGTTAAACTACCCTCTAAGCAAAGCTTTTAAGAACCCTCACGCCCCCAATCTATCAATAGAGAAATAAAGAAATCATGGAAATCTTACTTTTTCATTCAACAACCAACGCCCCCCCCACAAAAAAATTTCTTCCCCATAATTTATCAGCAGAGGATTTGATTTTGCTAACAGCAGTTGCTACAGCACACTTTTTCTTTGTTAATTTTTCCATGACTTCCTCCATTTTTCAAAGGTTAATGATGCGGCCACTTAAAATCACATTATGCTGAACCTGGGGACATGGACGCACATTGGCCCAAAGCAGACTCGCTCATTACAAAACCAAAGAAATTCTAACAAGGCGCAAAATGTGTTCACAGCAATATTTCCTGGGGAGGCAAGGTTAATAAAGATGAATTTTTCCTGAATAGTATATAATGGTTTCCATTCAATTTTACTGGATTGCTCGTTAACATAGGTAGGACTTTGATTCTGTGGATTACAGATTCTTAAGTAAGAAACTGGCAAACCTGTTTGATAGATTTATAAAGCATGGGATGAAAATTAGTCACAGTTCTTAAGTTTTAGGCCTTTTTTTTTTTTTTTTTGCCAAGTCAGCATGACTATGCAATTTGGTAAAATTTTTTTAATTCAGTTCATAGTTTTATTTTATTATTTTTAAAAAGTATTTCTTTTTTTTAAAAAAAAATATTTTATTTATTTATTTGAGAGAGAGACAGAGACCATAAGCCAGGGAGAGAGGGAGGGGGAGAAGCAGATTCCCCACTGAGCAGGGAGCCTGATGTGGGACTTGATCCCGGGACTCTGGGATCATGACCTGAGCTGAAAGCAGACACTTAATCGAATGAGCCACCCAGGCACCCCTCACTTCATAATTTTAAAGAAGGATTTGGAAGGGCAAGTCCCATCCCCCAGGAAAGAGAAGAAGGCCCACATGTTATACAGTCGTAGCGTGAGCATCAGGCCCCTGCCCTGCCCGCTCCCCCTCCAAAAAAACACTGTTAAGGAGGGAGAGAAGGAAGAATCTTTCCTGAAAAAACACCAGGAAGAGAGATTTCACACAAGACTAATAGAGGCTCTAATCGCCTCCCTGCCAGGAGATGCCCTGTAGGGGTGACGTAAATGCCTCTTTCATGTACTTATCATGCTTCCCACCCCTGTCCTCAGGGCAGTATGAAAAAAGAGGATGAGAAACGCAAAGTGAAGGAGAAATGGGTCTGGGTGTTGGGGCGGGGGAGCTGTCTGCGTGGTTCAGAGATGTGGCTGTGTCCCCATCAGACTGCTCTAGCGCAAGGGGCAGATTGTAGCCCCAAACCCAGCCAGGACAAACGAGTGTATGGAGAACAATGGACAGAAAAGAGAGAAGTGGGAAAATCACCCCAAGAAAGGGAGAAGAGATTCTTCGTTACTAAGCATCGGATAAGAATCTTTGTCCAGGACCGTGCACGGGCATTCTCTGTGTTTCCAGCACAACAGCGAAGTCTGAGAGCGACCACGGCGGCGGCAGCGCTAGCCAGCTCCGACAGGAGGGCTGACTTGGACAAGGATTGCACTACATGCTAGAGGCATCTAGTTTCCTTTCATTAAATCACTGAGAGCAACCCCGCAAAGTAGGCATTCTGTCAACTCCATGTGTGGATGGGGAAACAAAGCTTAAGCAATAAAGCATACTGAACCACGAGCACCTGTTAAGTAAAATTTGGAGAGGCTGAGCTGAAGTCTGTTTAAAAAGGGCCAGGCCCATCCTCAGTGTCACAAGGCCAACACGCCCACACAAAGCTGCCAGATACACTCTCTTCCAGCGTTCTTAGCTCAGAGAAGCTGAAAGATCTTAAGCATCTATCCAGCTCCCTCACTGTGCCAACGACACTGAGGTCCACAGAGTCAAGTCCTACTGAGTGGTGCACCACACACCACGCTGCAGGACACTCACTTCCGCTGCTGTTCATGGGGACACACCAATGACAGCTGATACTCCGAGGTCGCTCAGCCTTACTCAGAGAAGCGCAGTTCTCTAGATCCAAGGGCTCAAAGGGCACTTCCAGACCATAGCAGTGGGAGGGTTTGGGTTTTCATTCCCCCACCCGCCACTCTTTGGAACCCAAGTCGGGGAGAACATTCACTTCATCTCTGTGGATGACGACAAGTGGGTCCTCCCCACAGAGTCACAGCCCATGGGTGACCCAGCTCACATTTCTCACCCTTTGGCCTTTGTGCTTCCCCCCCTACCCCCCACCGAGAAGAGGCTCCCTGACCACGGAGTCCTGTTCCTCATGCACTTTCACCGAGATGGGGAACAAAAGAATTAAAAGGACACACTGGTGAGAAATGGCCTCTGGGCTAAACTGCTGGGGCAACATGGATGATGGCATTATGAGCCCTATACAAATGATCAGGCACAGGAACTCAGGCAGGTGACAGTGCTCAGTGCAAGAATTCACCATGCAGGGAAGGAAAGGGAACGGATTATGTCTGGAGCTCTGGTGATGCACTACGTTAACGTACTTGGTAGCTTCATGACCACGTTTGCATTCAGTCCTCGCAATCATCCTGAGAGGGGTACAATAACATGCCCATTTTTCTAGATTAGGAAACTGCAACCCAGATCATGAAGAAACTACTCTGTATCTCCCAGCTGATACCCAGGTGGGAGTCAGTCACCTCTGAGCAGCTATGAAGTCCAATATACCAGACTGCCACTCAATACTTCACAAGTTCAAAAGTCTAGTTCAAGTAGGACAAGTTTCCAAATTTTAAGTTATGCTTTGCACTAATGTTCTCCCCCTTGAGTTTTTCTCTCCTTTCATGGAAGTTTCTTAAACATCCATTATGTTCTTCACACCCCTCTTCTCAGCCTCTCTAGTCTCTCAGGCAAATGTGAATTCACACATTTTCACGGTGCATTATTCTGCCCGCTAAATATGCATTAAATCCAAAATGCTGTCATTGGAAGCAGCATGGCAGGCCTGCGGGATTCTCAGTCTCATTCTCTGGGCCCTACTGGGATCTGTCACGTTGGACCTGCCTGTTTGGCAAGTACTTTCTGAAAATGCTAAGAGCTTGGGCAGGGCCTTTTAAATGTCTCTTTTGAGCTTCTGCTAGGAGATTCGCGTCTCTAATTGTCAAGCCCTGAAAAGAACACAAGTAGCAGTCAGGGAGAAAATGCACAGACAGATAACTCACAGCATATAGCATAGAAACGTGGGCGTGCTGACCAGCATCATAGCCCCGTTTTGCTGAAGTCAAGCCCAGTCAAGATTCCAAGCATTCTCAGAGGAGGGAAACAGGCAGAAGACTCAGTGGGAAAACTCTCCAAACTGACCCAAGAACACTGAAGAGAAGCGGGCTCTCAGGAAGGCACGTGCCAATTCTACTGTTATCTTCGGTCACACCTCAGGACAACGCTTCCCTGGGGCAGCTGAGTAGGACATATACATTGATATTTGTGTTGTTGCAGGACAAGCTGAAAATCACTCCTCAAAACTCTACCCCATTCAGAGTGTGACACAGATTCTTTGACCGCTACTCCTATCTCGGGGGCCAGAAAGCAAATGTGACTGCAGGTCACAGCGGGTAGGGAGTAACAACTTTGTTAGTCGCTTCAGACGAAAGGAACACCAAATAGGATGGGAAGAAATACATTCTGTTCCAAGAGTTCCGTCAGCTCAAAGGTAGGGGCACCGCCACCATTTCTGGAACCCGGACGTCTATAGGGGAAAGCACGAGATTATGCAGGCAGGGAATAAAAATGACAGGGCCAGTGGAAGCAGTGTCCCACCTGGTTCTAAGAGCCAGACTGGGTGATCTTTTATCCTCATGAAAACCCCGTGAGGCGGTACTTCTCTAAGCTCCATTTTACAGATGAGGAAATGAGGCACAGAAAGGGAAGCATCCTGCCCACAATCACACAGCAGAGACTTTAAACTCAGGCAATCTGACTGTGGAGTTTGTGCCCTTAATTTCCACTTATCTTGCCTCTCCTAGCCGAAGGCCCACTCATCCGCTGCAAAAGGCATACAGGCACATGGTACTCCAGGACGAGGCTCAACTCAAAAAAGTTTTCCCGAGCGAGCCCGGAGTTTCAATCTTCTTTGATATGCTAATGCAGTCAATGAGATTTTTCTGTACAAAGCCAAAGAGTAAATACTTTAGGCTTTGTGGGCCATACAATTTGGGGACTCAACTCTGCCACCGAACCATGAAGGCAGCTACAGACAATGTGTATGAATGGCACTGCTGTATTTCAATAAAAGTTTATTTACAAGATAAGAATATGGCCTATGGGCTTCAATGCATCATCATCAACTCTAGGAGCACAGCATACTTAAGCAAGAATGGAGCCCTCCAGCTGGGGGAAGCTGTGGGCAAACATGGAGAGTAACATGTGTATCTGGAGCTGTTGCAAATTATCTTTGTCTAGGAAAAACTGAGGGAGAGAATGATTTGTTCAGTATTTTCAGATATTTCTATTACAATGAAGTAGAATGAAACAGCTCAGATTAAATACTCCATCAAGTCAACAATTTTCACTGCTGAAAATTATGGATACTATCTAGTGTGTATGTGTTGTGCTTATATTTAATATTTAGTCCCATCTAGATAAATTTATATACTCAGGTAGACTGGGACTCGATATTGGGATCTCTGTCTATTCAGAATACAAGAGAAGGAAGAGGAGGAGCAGAAAAAAAAAAACCAAATAAACAAACTGTAAGTAGAACAGTTGAGGGGGAAAATAATCAGCAAGAAACAAATCTATTATCTCCTTAATCTTGAAAGCCAATGGTTTTAATCCTCTTTCTTGGGCTATGGTGCTGATCACCATGATGAGACAGCGTAGTTCAACCCCAGACACTCATTTCTAGTAATTAATTAGTTCAAGTACCGATAACCCATTTCAAAGCCTCTAGATAGTAATGGGCTGGGTCAAATCTTGCCGGGAATATATATATATATCCAAACAAAAAAGCTTCACATCTTAAATCCTCTGTTTTAATTTATTTAAGATGCATGTTTTTCAGGATAGAAGAGTTATATTGTGCCCTTGGAGGTTTTCTTCCAGACCAATTTTATTTATTTAAACAAATTGAGAATGACTTTTGCTTTGCAAAAAAACAAGAAAAACAAAAATCAAAGACAACCACCAACCCTCCTAGTGTACATACTGCTCTGAATCAGAAAAAGAATCCGAAATATTATTGTTATGATGTGTTGTAGTCATGTCCTACATCAACCAACAGATGTTTCTTATGCCAAAAAAACAAAGCACAAACAAAAACCTCTGAGTGCTCCACAAAGACATTATTTTTTGCATATTAGCAAAATTAAAACATATGTGCTCTAACCTGTTCCCAGTCTCTCCAGGGGATTCTGCCTAAGAAGCAAGGTAATCAGATCCTGGGCATCGGGGGGTGGCGCCTCGTCCTTTTCTGGCCAGTTGATCTCATCTAGAAGGGAGATATGTCATTTACAACTTTATTGCTCAAATGGCAGTCCAGGTCCCAGCAGCCTGGAGGTTGCCTGGGAGTTTGTCACAGAAACAGAACTTCAGGCTCCATCCCAGACTGAATGAGAATCTGCATTTTAGTAGGATTGTCAGTTGATTCCTGGGCACAGTCAAGTTTGAGAAGCATTGTTTCACCAGACATGAACCAGCACAGCTTAACAACAAGGCAGGGAGAAAATATTTCAATAAGCGGTACCTTCCATTTGCTTTTTTGATTCTTCGTTTTTTTTTTTTTTTTTTCTTTTTGGCAGACTTGGCTCAAAACAGATTATTCCTTCTAGTTATTAAGAGGACTTAATATGGTGAAAACTCTTAACACCTGTGTTTTAGATGTCCCCCTCCCAGGGAATCAAGAGAGAAAGATTTTTCTTTCCTACTATCCTCAAATGCGAATTTGGCCCCAGCCCTAGAGTTCTTCAGCTTCCAGAAACACAAATTAATTTTGCAAAAATAACTATTTCTAGAGACAAACAAAAGGCCAAAGTGTTAAGTTTGAAGACAAAAAATCCAAAGTAATCATAGTAATAATGGAAGTATTTAAAGTCTGTCATAAATATTAGAATATGTTCTACATTCCACAGGAGTTTGCCCAAAGATAAGGTGTGTGTGCTTGTGTGTATGGAAATGCAATAAAAACACGAGCTATTTCTGTGTGTGCCTGCCTCCAGCTTCCTCTGCTGCAGTTTAAATCTGATTTGGAAAATAAAACATGAATATGCATCTGAGCCGTAAGGTATGGAGAACAAAGCCAGCAATTTCTGCTTGTGTTAATTAAACAGTTGATTCCTCTTGCCATTCAGGCCTTAGTATATCAGAAAACAGCCTAGTTATAAATCCATAAACAGCTCAGATACTGTAGAAAAGGGTTATAGACTGCAGGCAACTCACAAATCTACTTTGTTAAAGTTTACAGATATGCCTGGCTTGCAAAGTCAACGATAGAGAATAATGCCGTGATTAAGGGACTCCTCATCCCAACATTAATTTTCCCTCCCTTTCCACTGATAGACCCTGTAAGCACAGTCCAGAAGGTGGCGGAGTGGGTGATGGGGGGGTCAGCGATGACTGATAAACTTTGTGGAGGAGAGGCCTTTTTGATCTAGGCTTCGGGGAAATTTATAAAAACAGCAGGTAGGGTAGTAATAGAGCCTATTTAATTATCATTTAGTTTTGCCACAAGCCGCATAACAATAGTGAGGGTCAGCGTGCAGGTTAAGATCTAGAGGTTATTGAATTTTAAATGAAAGATGAACAGCTGTTACAGAAATAACATTACACCATAACAACCACCAATGAAATCATTAACAATCTGTGAATTAAATTTGCTTCCTTCCCATTCTCATTATTTATTATTTGGTAGACATTTGTTTTAGGGTTTATTACATTTTTGTTAATTTCTTCATTGTGCCATTAGCCATTTTCCCCCATTTATGTAAATGTTACCCACATTAACCTTTTCTTCCCTGGTGCAACTTTCCTATTATGGAAAGGAAGACTGGAGGGCAGTGAAGTAATTTGCAAATCCCATGTGAATTTCTTTTGCAGAAGAACACACCATAAAAATTGGTTACACTGCTAGTACATTTCCAAATTCCATGTTAACGAAACTTCCTCAGATCAATTTTCAACACAAACTGATCTCCTGAGATTTGTGAAAGTCAGTTATGTGCTATGATGAGTGAGTTCTTTTAATTTGTTGGCTAAACTGTTTGATAAAGGTTAACATTTTAGTAGTTAAAACGGCAATACTCCACAGAATTGCATGAAATAGCTGTTTCCCAACAGCCGCTTGAAGATAACTCCTGATGATATTTACCACTGATGACTTGTCCAAATAGCTCTTCTGGAGTATCCCCAAAGAATGGCACGCATCCAACAAGAAATTCATAGAGGATAATCCCCATGGCCCACCAGTCCACTGGCTTCCCATAGCCCTGCCTCAGAATCACTTCTGGTGCAATGTATTCAGGCGTGCCACAGACCTAAAAGATGATTGCAGTATTAGAATAATTGGAATATTAGACATGAATTAAAGTGAGCAAGATGGCTATACACCATTTATTTTGCCCAGAGTGCACCTGCTCAACCACATGGAACCACACGGACAAAGAACTTAGGAACAGCAATTATAAGTCAGTATCCATAACACCAAAGGCAATGAAATATTTAAATAGCAAAAAAGGGAAATTTAAAATGCTGCTGTAATGTTAAACTATGTGTAGTGAGTAATTTCGAATTGAGGGTGTGACCCTATTTGGTGGTTTTACTTATTTCATAGGATTAAAAACATTTTTAATCCTCAAAGTTAATATAATGATGCATTTTTAATCTGTCACTACCACAGATAGTTTTAGTATGTATATGACCAAAATATATTCACATCCTGGCTACTTCATAAAAGCATGACAGTTGAGATGTGTTTACCTTAAGTAACTTACAATGAACAGATTGTGGGCACATGGTAATGAGGCATGCTTAAAGGGAAATGGGCCATGGCTCGGATTTTAGCACCCGTGATTGTACAATGCATCATGAGTTTCATGAGTACTCTGCTGAGACTCCTGAATTCCTTACAAAAACCGTTTTCCATTTGTCTTTCTCACATTCTCACTTGTGTGCAATTACATCGTTCGTCTTGCTAATAGACCATAATGCTGGGGGAGGAATGTGGAGGAATGGACAGTTCAAAGAGGCCTAGGGAGAAAAATGGAAGCAATCTGCACTTTATTAAATGTAAGCCTCATACAGACATCTAAGCACCCAGTCCTAACGTGGACCTGGCTTACACAAGTTGATTCTGAATGTCACTGGCAATATCGTACTTTGTATCCTTCTCTCCAACTGAGCAGGAGCCAAGCTTACCTGTTTGTCCAGGAACTCTCGAGCATCCTTCTCGATATGACCCTCATAGAGATTGGTAGTCATGCTCATTAGTCCCACCTTGGATAATCCAAAATCTGTCAGCTTTATGTGCCCCATGGAGGTGACCAACAAACTATGAAGCAGAAGGACACATATTATAACACTTGTTTGAAGTTCTTTCTTTCTTTCTTTTTTTTAGGCTTTCTCCTTCTCCTGTCAATTTGTAACACTATTCACTATGGTGGTATCAATCTTTTTCATTTATTTATTTATTTATTTTAGAGAGAAGGGAGGGGCAGGAGGACAGGGAGAGAGGATCTTAAGCGTGGAGCCCAACATGGGGCTTGACCTCACGACCCTGAGATCATGACCTGAGCAGAAATCAAGAGTTGGATACTTAACCTACTGAGCCACCCAGGCGCTCCAAGGTATCAATTTTAATATAAAACCCAGCCTGGGAAGAGGTAAGGTCACATGAACATATTACATATGTGTATCTGGCTCATGAGTGTAATTTACAAGGGAGGGCCAGACACCCAGCCCAGCTAATCTTTGTTGGGGCAGCCACATACAGTATCATTTACAGGTTTAAACTTAGAAAAATCCAAGCATGGGACTCTGACATCTTTCTATTTTCAGAACAATAAAATAGAAAAGTGTTACCAATAATCCCACATCATACATAAGAACTAAGATAAGCAACCTATCTGTGATTTAAGTGACACATAAGCTAAAGAACTTGGACAGAAAAATGAACTACTGTTTAAGATTTTAACTTATGGCTCAAATTTAAATTTCTGTTCATTAAGCACAAAATGTAGATTTCTTATACAATGCAAAGAAATCACATGTGACAGTTTTATGAATTTAATTTTTAAACATTTTCATTTTCAGAGGAAAAATAAAATTTTTAATTAATTAAAACATTAAAGGAATAGAGGATGTGAAAAGAGGAAAAAATAGCTACTGGAAGGAAATATTCCATATTCTAACAGCTGTCTTTGTTGGGTAATGTTGTGAATGAATTTTTTCATATGTTTTTCTGTACTTCAAAATTTTCTGGAATGAGCATGAGTTAATTTTATCATAAAATTTTCAGCACGCTTAGAATCTTTACATATTAACATGTAATGCTTTTAGAGGTGTCTGAAATTAGTGGAGAAAGCATAACATTTAATAAATGGTGTCAAGATGAATAACTTAGTCATTTGAGAGGAAAAAAAGTATATCTGTATCTCAAATCAGACACTAAAATGAGCTTCATGAAGATTAAAAATTAAATTCAATATGAAATGGTGAGAGAGAACATAATATCAAGTCTATCATCTTGGTGTAGGATAGGGTTATCTATGTATAATACCAAATGCAGAAACTATCCAGAAAACAACTAGAAGCTTTCCATGAAGCTATTCAAAAGTGAACACAATAAAAACAACTTAAAAAAATTTAACTAACCCTGGCTTTATAATCATTTTTCTTTTGTTCCTTATAAGCTATTATTATAAGCAGCAGAGCCTTTAAAGTATTACATAAATATTATCATATATACTACCAAAATAACTCATTTGGGAACATTTTGGGAGAATTGCAAAACATGCAAAGCAGCATTAAAAGAAAACATTTTTAGAGACATAAGACAACTTTTTGTATTGTGTGTAAAAAAAGATGTTTCCTCGGTGTACATACTTGTCTGGTTTCAAATCCCTGTGTACAATTCCATAATTATGTAGATATTCCAAGGCCAGCACCGTCTCGGCAAAGTACATCCTGGCCATATCAACAGGGAGAGGCCCCATGTTCTTCATTAATGTAGCACAATCACCCCCTGTAAAACCCAAGCACAGGATTTAGCAGGTGGAGTATCAAGAAGACCATCAATTCAGATTACAGACCTTCAAAGCAGAATGGCCTCTACCCACAGACACAGCATCTCAAATTCCGAAGTGGAGGCCATGCACTGAGTAATCATGTTTCTAATTAAGATGTGGTATGGGGGAAAATATATATATATATATATATATATATATATATATATATTTTTTTTTTTTTTTTTTCAAGCAGGAGTCCTCCTAAGGGAGGAGATTTGCTCCAAAGTGGAACTGAAATTGGAAGAACAAAATACACCAGCATAAAGCATGGGTTCTGGAATCAGGCTACCTGAGTTCAAATACTACCTCCGACTCTAACAGGCAGGGAGATCTTAGACAAGCTAGTCCCGGCTCTTTCCTCTAATATCAGGATGGTAAGACTATCATCCCTTTTCAGATTATTGTGAGGATTAAATGAAGTAATCTATGTAAAGAATTTAGGATACTGCCAATATTTATTAAACGTGATAAACGTTAGTTACTGTAAACACAACCAAGGTTGATAAAGCCAAGTGCTGTTGTGGGGAAAAAAAATGGGTGGAAATCAGGCAAGATATGCTTTTGTCTTGTATCCACAAGGAAAGTATCTAGTAAGTCTCTCCCTTTCGAGGATTTCAGTTCACTCATCTGCAAAATGAAAAGGTTGAACTAAATGATATTTAATGTTTCTTTGAGGTTTATAGTTTTGGAATTCTGCTCCTACGATTTTAAGAGCTTAAATTAGATGCTTTGAAGATTGTTTTGGCCCTTCCTAATATATTCCTTTTATTAACTTTGTTTATATCAATAAGTCACGGCCAAAAACACAGAAATTGAATGTAAAACTGAAGGAAATAAGAACGTTTAAAAGGTAAGCCGTAAATGTCAAAAAAAAAAAAAGCTACATTTTCTTGACTTGTATCTCCTCCTTTTCTCCTAACTCATTTTTAATTTCATACCATAGACCAAAAAAGGATATATTTTTAATTCATTCTTTAAGAAGATCAATTGTAATGAACGATTTTATGCTATGCGATAAAAGTGAGTAGGAAAAAACCCCATCACCTATATTCTAACTTTAATGACCAATAGGATTAAAAGCTATTAAAAAAGAAAAACAACCTTCTTCCAAATAGCACTAATTTTCCCTTTGTTATAGTAGAGCAGGCACTTTACAAGCAATTATCAGAAGATAATGACTGGGAATACAGCCATCTCATTGCCTGGCTTTGCTTCCTAGGCGGATACAACCATTATGTAGCCCAACAGGGAAAGCCTCCACCGCACAAAGGAGGAGGCAGTTTCTGGGTACTGGTGTCATGTTCTCTGATTTACCTTCCACGTATTCCATGACCATGCATAAGTGGCGCCTTGTTTCAAAGGAGCAATACATGCTGACGACAAAGGGGTTCTCTGCGAAAGTCAGGATATCCCGTTCCACGAAGGCCTGCTGGATCTGATTGCGGAGGATGAGGTTCTGTTTATTAATCTTTTTCATAGCAAACCTCTGCCGGGATTCCTTATGCCGAACAAAGTAGACTGCCCTGAAAAGGAGCACAAGAGGTGGGGTTCACGGGAAGTGAGGATGCTTCTGGATACGGTAAACAATGGGTGACTGTCAACTTTTTTTTTTTTTTTTTTATATTCACATGGCGCCTGGAATTCAGCTCACACATGCTATCCTAGCAGCTACAAACATCCCATTCCAGGCCAAAATCTTATGGCTACATTTATTTCTAAATCTTTCAATAAAGGTCACTGATCGTACAAAAGGCATCAAATTCATCTTCACCACAAGGACAGAAATGCACAGTCTCCAGAGTGAGCTATTTTCCAATAGCTAGCTGATGTTTTCAGTTTTTCCACAAACAAAACAAAATTCAATATATAAGTCAGAGCAGGAAAAGAACTAACAAAAGTACATATATACCATGAGCTATATCCTTTCACGCATTAGATATACGTTAGGCATTTTTTCTAGACTGACTAAAGTGATAATTTTCTATATGATACCCTTGGGATCTGCAAAAAGGACCAAAGCTTCTTAGGGTAGGTGGCTTCGAACTTGAGGGTAATTTACTCCCCATGAAATTCCAGATAAATGAGAAGTATGTAATAGGTCATAGGAGGCTGTCCTGCAATGAAGAGTAGCGTTATTTCCTCACTACACACCTCAGCATGATTTACACCTGTGGCTGTTTCAACAGAAAATGCATTTCCCAACATAAAAGGGCACCAATAATACACTGTTCCATCCAACCCATGGCCAAGGTGACAGCCAACTTTACTGTAAAATGAGGAGGTTGCACTGAATTTCTGCTGCAAGACTCACTCACATACTCTAGAGAAGCAATTCTGGCTGGGTAAAGACAATGGACTCCATGAAGCGTGATGTGGAAGAAACAAGTCAAGAGAAGGAGGAGGCTTAAAACCTCACCTGGAAATGATGAGTAACAAGGAAAATGTCTTCAATTGGCTCATTTTCTCTTAAGTTACTCCTCACTTGTCATTATTGTAGAAGAACAGATTTGAGGTCTCAGGTCAGCAAATGCTCAAATAAATAATAATTTACATAAACAGCAATCATTCACAGTAAAGTATATCCAATGTCTGTCTCCTAAAACAAGGGGTTATCTGATCCGAGATGCATATTCCACTGCTCATGAAAAATGAATGCAAGGCGGACTAGGACACCCTAAACCCCTGCTGAACCAATATACCAGAGTAATCCACTTACATAAATCTTAAGTATATTCAATCTCAGTTTAATTGGTATTCACATGTTCCGCCCAAGTGTTCAACTAGGAATTCATTTTTCTTTCAAGTCTGTGTAGGTTTGCCTTTTCATTGTATCCATCTTTTTCCTTTACTTGCAAAATTACATTTTTTTGGTCTCTGTTTAAACCTTATTTGTTTATTTATTTATTTTACTTTACTTCTTTTTTCCTCTCTCAATATTTCTTTGGTCTTCTCTTTCTTCCTTCACTGTATAGAACAAATCTCTTTTATCCACACTTTATATAACCAACTCAAGGAAGAATCTAGCACTGTTATTCCCACTGTACCACAAACTGACAAGGGAGCTGGCTGGCTGGGCGGCCAACACTTTCCACACAGGGTAGCGGTCTTCTTCAGGATGCCAAACGCTGGGGCTCTCACCAGCTGGGTTTATCTCTACACCTGTTTTCTTGGCAAGGCTTGATATCAGGATTAACTAATTTAAACAAATATTTAAACTGATGAAACAGGAGTGTGAAAAGGAAAAACTTTGTTGTCTATAAAAAAAACAAATGGGATGCTTTGGAAAGTACGGATAGATATGTTAAATGTGAGTTACTAAATAAAATTTCGATTGATTTAGTATGGGTGAGAAGGTTTTCAAAAGTGGAAAAAATAATACAGATCTAGAGTCCTATGTGCAGATTGCTTCAAGTTCCTGCTTCACCTTTAAAGCAGCGAAAAATGAAAACAAAAACAATGTATTAGAAGGATGGTTTATATAGGCTGTCTTAAAAAGACCTTATATCAGAGGACCAGTAAATTTATATATATCTGTGTGTGTGTGTGTGTGTATACACACACACACATTTATTTATTTATCATTTCTTTTTTTAAGAGAGAGAGCGTGCGAGTGGTGGAGTGGGAGGGGTCGAGGGGGAGAGGGAGAGAGCGAATCCCAAGCAGGCCCCACGCCCAGCACAGAGCCCGACATGGGGCTGGATCTCACAACCTAGGAGACTGTGACCTGAGCTGAAATCAAGAGTCAGACGCTTAACTGACTGAGCCACCCAGGTGCCCCTGAATTTACATATATTTAGATTAAACTGACATGTTTAATTTCAATATGCATCTGAAATTAAAAGTATGTTTAAAGTATACAACTTTTTTTTTAATGATTTCTGACTTTGACCTCTTAATTAACCAACCAACTCCTCCTTTTTTCTGGATCAGATTAAAGGCTTTCACAGTATTTTTCTTTTTCCAAATACTGATTGGGTAAAATCAAGATCCCCCCGAAAACTTTGTGCTTCTCCTAAGCAGATGTTGGAAGGCAGACAGACAGATACAAAGGGAGGGCAGAAAATAACCTGGCAGAAAATAACCAGAAGACAAACACTGGTGAACAAATATTGTTACGAAGAACTTTTGAAACAGGGAATTTACCTTTTAAAATAAAATTTAGAATCTGAAATGTTGAAAAAAAGAGTATCTTTATATAAGTGCCTGACTATTACTGAGAGTCAACTGGAATACAGCTTACGTTCTCTCTCTTCTTTGAATATTTCACACTGAGTAGATGTAGTGCTGAGGACCCTCAGACATGATACTAGGAACTTCACTGTCAGGCGGCTGCCATTGGATTTTCATCAACTATCAGCGTTTCTTACATAAACAACTGCTCAGCAATATGTCTGAGAACAACAGGAAATGGGGAAGGAAGAACAGGGCCATCACCATTTAATGAAAGAACAAAGGAGAAAGAGGCCTCAGGCCCAATTTGACCAGCATCCAGACCAGGTTTCCCACGGGCACTCTGTGAATGAAGAAGGATTCATATCTTTACTTTCAGATTTGCAGTTCGTAAAACCTCATCTGACTTTTTGCGCTGCCTTGCTGGGATGTGCTTAAAAATCATCAGTTAATCCCTAGGGAAATTTAGCTACACCAATGGAAATTAATCCTATAGGTAGCTTGAGACATCATTGCCGCAGGACGTGCATATCTTGATCAAGTTGCAAAAGTCAACTAGACTTCTTAATTAGAATCTGCTGTAGCTAGTTATCTGCTTGTTTCATGTTCTTGTTTTTACAGTTCTTTACTGCTTTAGGAATATCCTTCTTAACGCTGAAATCTGCTTGTTGAGCAGTAACTGTCCTCTCTCACGTACCCCTTTCTTCCTCTCCTGTAAAGTGATGTTCCAAATCTACTTAAGTCAGCAGAGAGAGGGGGAGACTGAAACAGACAGACAGCAACCAGCTGACAGACAGGACATCTATCACTGCTAAGCACAGCTATATGTCATCCAAGGTTACAAAACTGGACCGAACGGATTCAGCCCCTCATTTGTCTGCAGTTTGGCCTCAAAGGCTGCTTTCTTTGAAAAGGCTGCTTCTGTCTCTCTCTTCCTACACTGACCTGCCTGGTAAATAGTAGAACTTAAGGGTGGGGGGTGATGCACAGAGCGGGGCAACTGTCCTCTCTCAGTCAAGGTTTTTTTCATCCCAGACAGAAGTGAGGGGTAGGAGGGTGGGGAGAAATGGAATCAAAAGCTGATGGGATCTAGAACAGAATGAATCAGTCCTATTAGGACTGTGAATGTCTAATGCGTATAAAATTACGCATAAATCTGAGAGCCCAGGACATGAATCCGTGTGACCAAATCTGCACGTGGGAACAAGAGCGCATGTGTTAGAGGAAAGGCTGTAGGGGGAGAGGCGTTAAGCCACCAACCTGCACACATGGGCCCGTCATGTAAATGACCCCATCTTTTGAGGCATAAAAGAGAACGATGTGCAGCAAAGCTAGAAACTAAAGCAAAGTGGGACAGAAATGCTGCGCCTTTAAAATTTAGTTTAAAAAAATTTTTAAGTCAATTTTATTCTTTCACTCTGAAAACATCTGAAGCTGTCATTTGAAAATCCAGATGGAATCAAGAGAAGATGGCTCCCAGTTGTAACAGGAATACTTTGAGAAGGAAGGAACGCTGCTTGGAATCAGCGCACCTGTGACCAGCCATGCCTCTGAGCCTCTCTTTCCCCACACCTGGGTGGAAATAATGTCAAAAACACACGGGGCTCTTGCGAGAAGACAGCATACATAAATGAGCACCGTGCCTGGCACACGGCAAGGGTGAGCTTTCTCCAAAGTGCTAAGCTGGCATGAAAGGACGTCTGACCTTCAGCCAGGGATCCGAAACGCATTCAACGTAGAAGGAAACTGGATGATACCAAATTAGCAGACTGGCTTTATAACATGAACTGTCACTAAGTACGATGTTGAGAAAACCCCGTGTTATAGCTCCTTCTAATGAGAGGGTCAGTTTCCAGCACAGGCGATTTTCACTAAGTCGCAGAATCAGGATCACTGTAAGCCACTGATGTGAGCGGTGGACTGTAACACAAGCGCCGAGGAAACCCCCAACAGCCTCAGTTCATCTCCAGAGAGGCATCCACGTGTTCAGCCAGTTCGCATAAGCCTGCAATCAGCATCTTGACTGGGTGGACCAATAGGTATAGCTCCATTCAAATTTTAAATTAAAAATAATTAAAATGAAGAGGAAGTCTGTCAGAAATGTAATGAGAGATTAAATCTGAGAAGAGCAAAAGAGGGAAAAAAGTTTTGGCTGACGGGCAGAAGCTGCGGCAGGCAGCCTGTCAGCCCATTAAGGACTTGGCCTGCATCCTGGCTGTTTACTGATCCACAGCTTGTTTAACTTCTTGTATATTCCCAACCATTCCCCGAAGTGTGATATATACCTCATCTACTAGACAGTGGTTTAATTGCACTACAAATGAGTTTACTCAACCAATTAGAACTCCAAATACTGCTAAGATATATGCCCAAATTTTATAAAAGCGGTGTTTCACAGATAATCTTATTCTAGAATTCCACTGCCAATAAAATCTATCTGTGCTCAAGCCCAGAGACCCATTAAATCAAAGTTCAGTTTTTTCCCTAATGAAGGAAGAAATCCTCAGAGGATCTCGAAAACTGAAACTAACTAAAACCAAATAAGAAACAAATAAAACTCGCAAACAATCGTATGCTAAAACAATTTTAAGGGGAAAAGTTTCAATGAGGTCCTTGAACTAAATGAAATATTATGAAAATAGAACATCAGAAAACATTTATAAGCCACATCAAGAAATATACCATTTGACATAATCCTGAAAATAAATCAGTGAAGCACAGAAAGGACTCACAAATATTTAAGTTCTTCACTAAGTTAATGGTGTGGAAAATATTAGAGACAAAAAAAATCGTAAGGAGAAACATCCCTCGTGGCATAACAAAAATCTCTTTGATAATCTGCTCATATGTGTGATAAATGGCAATAAATGTCTATGGGATTCTTTATTGCTCTCCATATACAGATGGAATTGAGATTAATACTTAATTAAACTAGAGCTCTTGGGCTGTCTAAAATGGATCCGGACACAGTATGTGTATTAATTACCCTAACTGTTTCTTAGTAACTCAGCAGGATTTCGTCACCACTGACCCTACCATAAGAAGAAAACCTTGTGTCTCTAAAAATGAAGCAAGAAAGGGGCACCACTAATGTGACCAGATCAGAATACAGACTTAACTGAAAAGAAAACAAACAAAAAACCCTGGTATAATATAAAGACTGAAAGAAATGCACTGCTTTCAGTTTTCAAGCAGTCTTCTTATTCAAGTGCTTCTCTCACCAGACTGACTGACAGATGGGAAGTACCGGCTAATTCTTAAGTAGTGATGCTATGTATGAGTTTACATGTTTTCAGAGATAGAGATTTTATATATCCAGATATGGCTGTGTGTATGCATAGATAGGACCCAAAGTCAGGCATTTCTGCACCCACAAGGGAGGCAGAAGGTCTATATAAGCATTTTCCTTTACTTTGTAAAGTCTCCTTCTCTATACCTCTAAAATAACTCCAGGTCACTTGACAGGTTTTCTTGATGGAGTATCTAAATGAAAAACAATTTTGGCTGCACATTATACCCACCAGTGAAGGAGCAGTGAACTGAAAACTCAAGTCCCTAATGACACCTATTTGGCCTAAGATAAATGCGAAGAATATATTACTCAGGTGTGTAAAAATACAACAAGAGAGTTTTCTTGAATTACTCACCCATAGGCTCCATTGCTAATCAATTTAATCGTTTCAAAATCACTTTCCCGAGGTTTCCTTTGAAGTTTCAGGGAAGCATTAGAGCTCTTGGAAACAAAATATGGAAGTTAGAAAATAGTTGGGAATTCAAGAAAATGATTTTAATAGCAACACAAATGACATTTGCATTCTATGCTCTGGCGTTGGATCTGCTGAAGGGCAGTATTCAAGCCAAAGGAAGCCGGCACCCAGCTTTAAAGATCAATTCTGCAGAGCAGCGCTGGTAGACTGCCTCTCAGGACGGCGCCTCAGTCTCGTTTAAGTGAACCCCCATTTCTGGGAGATGAAGGTACCAAGCTTTTGAAAATATCCAATTTGGGGGCACCTGGGTGGCTCAGTAGGTTGGGCATCTGCCTTCGGCTCCGGTCATGATCTCAGGGTCCTGGTATCAAGCCCCACGTCGGGCTCCCTGCTCCACGGGGAGTCTATTTCTCCCTCTCCCTCTGCCCCTCCCCCTGCTCATGCTTTCTCTCTCTCTCTCTCTCACTCAAATAAATAAATAAAATCTTAAAAAAAATTTCCAATATTAATTTACCTCTGTAAACTATTCAGGTTAGCCTCATCCTAGTCTTTTCAAGTTTTGAAATTTAAGTCCAAAATGTCAAACCTTAACTTTAGTTTCAGTCAGTCGGAACAGAAAGGACGGGCCATTGTGCCTCTACATGACTGATGGGACAGTGCAGCTTCTCTGTCCCTGACCAGAGGATGTCTGTCCTTCCTATGATAACCCTTTTTGTTCGGAAAAGGTAGTCGGCAACGACGAGACAATGTGTGCCTCTCTTTGACTTCCATACCATTAGTCTTACCATGGTTTAGATATCTATTTTCAAAAAGATAGCTCTTTAAAAAGTTGAGCTCAGGGGCGTTTGGGTGGCTCAGTTGGTTAAGTGTCTGCCTTTGGCTCAGGTCATGATCCCAGAGTCCAGGATGGAGCCCCGCATCGGGCTCCCTGCTCAGCGGGGAGTCTGCTTCTCCCACTCCCCCTGCTCATGCTCTCTCTCTCAAATAAAATCTTTAAAAAAAAAAAAAGTTGAGCTCAAAGTATAATAATAAGTAAAATGTTTTTGGTTTTTTTTTTTTAAATATTCTCTCATAGTCCACATATCTTAGCACCGAGAGGGTGAGCACTGATAGCCTCTTTGTTCCCGCTGTAGAGCCTTCCTATAATTGTGGAAGAAACCCCACGAGTCTGAGGTATGTGCCACCCTCCTCCACTGGATGCTGTCATCTACTGATGTGCTGTTCCATTTATCTTAGGAAGACCTGGGTACCCAGCTTCCCACCTTCCTCTCTGCTCATGTTCTCTCACCACCCTGGGTGACTTCAGTGTCCATGCAGGTAACTCACCCAACACTCTGGCCTCTGGGCTACTTGAGTTGCTCAACCAAACAACTCTTCCTCTCCTCTATTTCCTCTTGCCCTCTGGCCACAGGCCCTGGGTCTAGTCATCACTGCTGATGCCCCATCTCAGAAGACATAATTGAAGACTGGGACCAGTCACCTGTTCCACCATTCCACTCTGATGGGACCCCACAGCTTTGGGCTCAAAGATCCCGTTCAAGGCCCACCTGTCTCAATGCTTCCCCACCCAGGTGACCTCATTCATGCCCATGGATGACTGCTACATCATTCAAAACTCCACCAAAAACCCTCCGAGTGCCAGGAGATCCCACACCATGTATACGGATGCTAGTGTGATGGCTTTTCTTGAATGTCCCCCCAAAACTTAAGTCTACACTTATTCAAAATTATAATAATTACGATAAAATTAACAAAACAGCTATCATTTATTTAGCATGTAGTAGTGTTGCTGATCTAACCATTTCACATAAATTATCTCATTTAATATTTTGTCATCTTTTATATTTACTTTACAGAAGAGGAAACTGAGGCACAGAGAAGATTCCCACAGCTATCAAGAGATGCAGCCAGCTTTCAAATCCAGGCCATCTCACTCCAGAGCCTGGGTTCTTAGCCCCCAGGCTACACAGCTGCCTCTCTTTCCTGACCACTCACAACTCACCCCAGCCTTGTTCCCCTTTTGGCGCTCACGATTAGGGACAATGGCACCAGCGTCCCAGAACTCTCGCTTGTGCCCCTGCAGAGCCTCCTGAGAGGCTTCCCCATGGTCACTCCTGCCTGCCCCCCTCACCCCATCTGTGTTCTATACCGCCATCGTAAGGTTGTTTTTAAGCCGTAACTCTGACCGGGTCATCTTCCTGTCCACCTGTATCCACCCCACAAACACATACATTTCTTCCCAAGTTTAACAGCTTCCCACCATTCTTTGAAAGAAAAGATTTGACAAAGAAGAACAATAAGGACCTCTATATCTGGTTTTTGCCCCAGCTCTCCAGTCTCTATGGTCTCCTTGCCCTTACCCTCAGATGCACTCTGCTCCCTTGTGGCACAGTCTTTGTCCAGGATGTTCCCTGGGCCTGGAATGTTCCCCCTGCCCCTTTCTCATCCTAGTAACTTCTCATACCACAGCTCCTGGGCCATTACTTCAGGAGATCTTTTTGGACTGGCAAGACTAAGGTCACTCTCGGGGCGCCTGGGTGGCTCAGTCATTAGGCGTCTGCCTTCGGCTCAGGTCATGATCCCAGGGTCCTGGGATCGAGCCCCGCATCAGGCTCTCCCCTCTGGGTGCTTCTCCCTCTCCCTCTGACCCTCACTCTGCTCATGCTCTCTCTCACGAGTACGCTCTCTTTCTCAAATAAACAAATACAATATAAAAAAAAAAAAAAAAAAAAGATACTATAACATTTAATTTATTTATTTGACAGAGACAAAGCGATACAGGGAACACAAGCGGGGGAGTGGGAGAGGGGCAACTGGGGTACTGAATTTTTAATTTTACCTAGCTTTAATTACTTTATTTATTAAAAAATTTTTTGGGGGGGCGCCTGGGTGGCTCAGTCGTTAAGCGTCTGCCTTCGGCTCAGGTCATGATCCCAGGGTCCTGGGATCGAGCCCCGCATCAGGCTCTCCCCTCTGCGGGAAGCCTGCTTCTCCCTCTCCCACTCCCCCTGCTTGTGTTCCCTCTCTCGCTGTGTCTCTCTCTGTCAAATAAATAAATAAAATCTTAAAAAAAAAAAAAAAAGACTAAGGTCACTCTCTATTAATGTTATGTTTTAGTAGCACATGGCCCTTTTTCTTCGTACATCTTATTCAAGTTTATCATTTTTATTTCTTGTGCATGGTTTCTTTTTATTAATTCCTTTCTCTTTGAAAAGAGGGGCTAAAATTGTATGCTGCCTTGCAAATAGAAGCATAATACATGTTTATGGAAGAAATAACATAACTGACACACTCCAAATCTCCAGATGCTGATAAATGGAAAAACCAACACCATATTTCATCAAGAAGGATACTTACACTCACTGATTCATCTGTTTCTGGTGTTTCTGCTGTCCCACTGTCATAGTTTCCCAACTGAGCCATTTCTGAATTAAAAAAAAAAAAAAAAGAAAGAAAGAAAAATTGAACAATTTCAATTAGACAAGAAGTAACTTCTTCAATATTTAAAAAAAAAAGTTTACACTTCAACATACCCATGGGAAAATCTTAAATCAAAAATGGCAAGACCCAATAATTGACTTTCTTGAAATTGTTCAGGACATGCCCTTCCCTGGAACCCCATTTCTCATGAACACCCAGACACAGGTACTTCAGAGCTGGGCCTCTGCTTCAGCTAGCAGGACTGACTGGCCAACACAATCTTAGGGTTGGGGGGCGGGGGTGTGTGTGTATCAATGGCTGTGCTTATAATAGAGTTCTCAAGAGAGGCAAGTCTTCCCAGGCTCTGACAGGCATCGAAAATGCACTGACTTCAGCTCAGAGATGATTCTCAACTTGAGGCTGAGTATTCCTCATTCCATTCCTTCACAGCCACTGAGTGATATCCCCTGCCTAGTACACAAAGAATTTGCAATTTGTCACACAGGAAGTAGTAGTTGTTAAGAGGGGCTGGACAATGAAAAGACTTGGCACACCACCATGATCAGCACTTACTAGGGACCTTTCACCTCAGGCTCTCCCTCGTAAGGTAGGAACAATGTATTCATCTCTGAGAGTTTCTTGTAAGTATGACATAGGATATTCATGTAAGGCTCTTAGCGTGTTGACTAACAAAAATGAAGTTTTCACTGAATACTGATGGTTATTTATGATTCTTAGTTACATCCTGTAAAGAAGTCAATCCTGGACTGGATGCCACATGCCTGACCCCAGCTTAAGTACTAACTTGGTGGTCTAGTTAAAAGAGACAAAAGCAAAATAAAATTAAAAAAAGAAAAAAAAAAGAAAAAGGCATTTAATTGCTCAATCTATAATGGAATGCCTCTCTGAGTCTATATAAGTAAATGAAGAAACCTAATTCATTTTATTGTTCATTTTAATTTTTATATTTAAAGAAAAAAAGATGGTTAATTAAAAAAAAGAACATGAAGGAATTCTCTCCAAAACTCTGATAGGTAGCTACCTCTGAGTGGTAAGATCATAGGTACTTTACATTTTCTAATTTTTCAAAATTGAACATGTATACTCAGTTATATATATAATAACTTATGCATAAGTTATAGTTTCTAGTTACCTATTTTTGTATGCATCTAAAAGTAGTACTTAAGACTCTCATTTCACGTATTCATATCTTATAAATATCATCATCCTTTTCGGGAGAGATTACACATAAAAGCTATGAAGCAAAACAACCCTGGAGTGTTGTCTTTAGATAAAAACTAACAAACTCCAGAATCTAAAATAACTGATGATACTAACTTTCCTAGTTTACCAGTAGGGGAAATTCAAGAATAAAAATGAGCTCAGTACAAACCAGGTGCTCTCTTAGTGTCGTTCAAGTGATGTCAACATCCTATATGACGAGCACATTAGATTGGAGGACTGGGAGGTGAGCGAAAATGTATTCAGTCTCGGGGACTCCCAAGGATAGGACTGATTTTAATATTGTTTAAATAAAACAGCAACAGTACCTAACATTTATTATGCATTACTGCATCTTGGGGGGAGAGATGAACTCATATAATCCTAAAAACAACTCTACGAATAGGTACCTTTCCCTGATTTTATGGAAAGAACACTGAGGCACAAAGAGGCTCATCAAAATAGCACAGGGCTGGTGCCAGGGTGCAGACCTGAGCTTTTCCATTCTACACCCTCACCCCAACCTTCAAAGGTCAGGCCGTAGGTCTGTTATAGTGTAGATGTTGACAAGAAGGGGTAACAAATGTAGATCAGAGTCCTTAATAATGGCATGTTAAGTGGTAACAAATAGATTAAAAATCATCCTCAGATCTGAATCAAGAAAATGAAGTGTCAAGAGTTAAAAAACACAACTCCCAGGGATGAATTTGTATTACTAAACTCAACACTTGTCCAAGGTCACTATTAAGATTTTTTTAGAGTCTCTATAAAGGTACATAGATGGGCCGCAGATGATTCACCTACGAAAGTTCAGCCCACAGTGATCTTTACTGCCAGGTTAAGAAAACTGTGAAGAGCTCACTCGCTCTACAGTTCAAGGGCTGAAACAACCTCAACTCCACCAGCGTGAACAGTCACTCTAATATACTTTGACAGCCTCCCCACTCCAATTATTTTCATAAAAAAACAAATTAAAAGATCGTTCTGTTTTAGATAGGATTTCTGCTAAATAACTATTATCTGGGAAATACATATTATTTGCAAGCAGTGAGTAGTAATGGAATGGAACCAGGAGTCAGCTTTTGAAGCAGAGAGCTAAGGTATCGTTTTGCAATGCCTGAAGAGATTTTTAAAACTCATCTAAATACCATTAAACATCTGCCCTTTTTATTTCATTGATTTAAACCATTTCTGAAGACTCATGATTCAAAAAGGTAAAGATGGTAATTTAAAAGCCATGGGGAAAAATCTCTCCCCAGGGAACTTTTCAGAAAAGCAGCCACCAGTCTCTGATAAGTGATGAATCTGATGTGGTATTGCTTTCAGGACAGTATAAATTTATCTGGCATTATCTCCCCAGAATGCATGCATCATTTCACTGGAAGCAAAGATCCAATGGCCGTAAGAGCAAACAAAGCGGGGGAAATAGGAGAGCAGGGCAGAGAGCAGCAGGTTCCCTGGCTTTAGATGGGAAAATATCTGTGCCAACAGTTACCATCACTACAAACAATTTAGCAAGATAAACGCTGTTTGCAAATTCAATTTAATGAACCACGAAGAGGATTTTGAATGAAGGAGTCTCTGACTGTTTTTGACTCTTTTTAGGCAGTATGTACCTTCAGTGTTTTAAAGGACAATCCAAACAATAATGAGCAGGAAAAGGTTGGGGACAGGGGAGTAGTCTACCGATATTAGATTTAAAAAAAAACCAAAAAACACTAACAACGTGCTTAGTCTTCAGTGTATTTAATAACATTAGACCTATAAGCTTTCAAAAACATTTTCCCCCCACTGGACTTCCTGTATATTATCATTTTTCATAATTTTTTGGTTACATGCAAAAAATATGCCTACCAACACTGTGCCTGATCTAAATCTATCCTCAGTTGCATTACTCCCCAATTACTTTAAATGTCACTTTTAAATTAATTATAATTCATTTCTTTGGCAAGATGTTCAAAATTAAAAGGACACTTGAGAAGAACCCTACTGAGCTTCGCAAGAGAAAAAGTACTCAGAGAAGGCAGAAATCTAAACCCTTTCAGGACACTGTGGCATTGTCAGGCGGACAGGCCTCTGGGATTTCAAGGCCTATCCCCACTCTAGGTACAACACAAAATGGGTCAGGTTCACCTGCTCTTTGGGACTCAACTTAGTGAGTTGTGAACCTCATAGTTAAGGGTTGCTTTTTTCTTCAAAGCACAATTGGCCCCCAAATTTGTACTTTTCAACAGATAGAGCCAAATCATGTGGAAAAAGTAAAGACTTGCTAAGTTCTTGTCTGAAGTCACAGTGCAGAATCGAATGAAAGGTCAGCCCAACTAAAGTACGTACCTTCCAAAGGATCCTTATTGAGCCCCAGTTGGCTAATGATGTACCTGGGAATGTCAGTTTTAATACCCTGTCCTTCTTTTGCATGGCCTTCTGCTGCTTCCAGTAGGTAGTAAAATTCTTCAGGATCAAATTCCTAGCAGAAGACAAACACAGATGTATACTTATTTGAGCCAAAATTCTCTGAGGTTTTATTACATAAATTCCTCTCACAATAAAATTTGCTGGATATACACGGTTGTGGGTTATTTATGCAGAAAGGAAGCAAACGACTTTTAAAAAGTATGTAATTCTTAGTTCATATTTGAAGCCTTTCATATTCTAAGACAATACATGTATGTCCTTGGTAACTCATATAGTAACCACTTCCAATTTCCCTGTAATGCAACTTTGAAGATATCCTATCGCTATCTTATCGAAAATGAGTATGTCTAAAATTCAATTATGCCTTTTTAGGGATGTAATATTTTTAAAAATGAAATCTCATCCAGAAGATTCAGTTTCTCTCTTCGCATAAACAGCCACAAAAGGAGTAATGCTAGAATACATATTCTCAACGGTTTTGCAGGAGTAGAAAGGGGTGCAAAAGTATTTTTAAAAAATATCAAAATTACCACTTTTTATCAGTACATTCTAAAATTAAGATTCATGTAATGTGAAGATGAAGAAAGAAAGACAAAATTACAAAATTAATTCTTTCTATTACCTGTGTCTATTTTTAAAATTTGGTAGCACATTTTGCCTGTGCATTTTACTCTCTTTGGTTGCTACTTCTAGGATGTAATAAAAATCTTTAGGAGTCCATCACTCTAAATGGATGCCATGGGTTTATTTGTTGTATACAATTATGTTTGCAGATTTAAACCACAGAGGCTATTTTCAGTTATATTTCCTAGATTTTATCCCCTCAGGATGTTTCCCATTTTGATTAATACCCCAACTAGGCAACTTTAGGATAACAGCATTTCACCTGAGAATTACTCAAGGGTTTTTTTTTTCTTTTTCTCTTTTATTTTTTTTAAATTTTATTTTATTATGTTCCGTTAATCACCATACATTACATCATTAGTTTTTGATGTAGTGTTCCATGGTTCATTGTTTGTGCATAACACCCAGTGCTCCATGCAGAACGTGCCCTCTTTAATACCTATCACCAGGCTAACCCATCCTCCCACCCCCCTCCGCTCTAGAACCCTCGGTTTGTTTCTCAGAGTCCATAGCCTCTCATGGCTCATCTCCCCCTCCGATTTCCCCCTCTTCATTTTTCCCTTCCTAAGGGTTTCTAAAGGCCATGTAAAAAAAAGCTCGCTTCAAATGGAGGAAAGCCAAAACCAACGTATACACTGAGTGCCCTTTCTAGAAACCTACAATGACACAGAGCACAGGCCTGAAACAGCAGGCCTAACACCACTAGTTGGAAAACAACCCCTAAAACCCTGGAGCTCCAGTTTCATCTGAGCTTTAAATAGTGCTGAAAACAGCAACACTTTCAATTCTGCTCTTAAGTTCACCTGTTTCTATCCTTGAGAGGCTACACTTTTACTTTTTCTCTTCTGGTGAGGAGGGATTACTGAAAAAATTAATTTCCTCTTTTAAGGCAAGATCTTCTATTAGCATATCTGCTGCTGTCCAGAGAAACAAGTTTTAATGCTAAATGCTATTTTTTTCCCCAAATTAAACAAATGCAGGAAGTACAAGCATGTGATGCATAATTCAAAAAGTACAATGGGAGACGCAGTACAAAATCAGACTTCCTTCTGCCTGCATTTGCCAGGTTCTCCCAGAGGCATCCAGAGTAATTTTCCCCCTTATCCTTCCAGAGACAATGCCAAATGGTGCTTTGATTCTGTGGTTCTAAGGGTCCTGGCCACTGATGGAAACACCTACTCCACCACGCCCCTCCTTGTCTCCTCAAGATTTCCCCTCTCCCATGACTCACTATGCATTGGTATATATTTATGGGGCTGTGAACATTTCACTATTATAAAAAGCTATGAATGTTAATTGAAAGAAGGGCAAAACCCTAGCAATACCACCCTATATGTGTACGTGTGAATGTATAATTCTGACAAGCTGAACTGCACGTAGCGTTACCAATACTTAATGGCTAGCAGAACTTAAAAGTGAGTGCTGATACTATGTTAAGCCCCTTAAAACTATTCTTACATTCAAAGCTTCATATTTGTTCACAGTATGGACTGAAATGTCAACCAAAATTACATGAAACAAAAATTTTAAAATAGGAAAATGACCAAGGACAATATAATTGATAAAATGAACTCATCTTTGGAAGTCTCACTTCTTCCAGTGTATATGGGACCCTCCTATACTCTCCCAAGTGCGTTGCCACTGAGCATCTATTTCTTTCTTTTTTTTTTTTAAGATTTTATTTATTTATTTGAGAGAGAGAATGAGAGACAGAGAGCACGAGAGGGAAGAGAGTCAGAGGGAGAAGCAGACCCCCCGCTGAGCAGGGAGCCCGATATGGGACTCGATCCCGGGACTCCAGGATCATAACCTGAGCTGAAGGCAGTCGCTTAAGCAACTGAGCCACCCAGGCGCCCTGAGCATCTATTTCTAACATGCTGTATTTTAAGAACAAATACTAGTAACTGCAGGTTATGAGAAAACCTATCTCTGATTTCCCTCTCTCTGCATCTTGCCAACTCCAAAAGAGTGAGGCCCAGCAAGTGTTTTAAATTAGCTGTCACACAGTAATGGTGTTGAGATAAGGTTAAGCCCATTAGTTCATGATGATCTTTCCAGTTTGACCAGAATGTGATATGATTATCACTCAATACAGCACAAGTCCTAGAATTTTTACTTAAACCAGACAACAAAATCACATGGGGATGTGCCATAAACATTCATAAGCTGTAGTTCCTGTTGACTCTTTCCATTTAACTCTGGTCTTTGAAGCCAAATGAAACTGGAGGTTTCTGATGGTCACTGCTTTCCCACAGTTAAATAATGGAGTCCCCTCTAGGGGCAACTTACCAGGCACTCCAATAACCGAGCTGGGCGGGCAATAACAATTAGGATCTTTCGAACTAGTTGTTTAATAAATGCCAATTCTCCACTTTCTGAACGATCATGAGCCTATGAGAAAGCAATGAAAAGAAAGGTGAGATAGGGTTGATCTATTAAATGGAAGAGAAAATCAGCAAAGTACGCTAACTAGATAATTGCAAGTATTTGAAAATTAAGTGATTTAGAAAATACTTTTCAAAGATTGATAAGCAAACGTTATTGCTTCACATATGGACATCATTAAACTTCTTTATCTACAAAATGGCTCTATTAGCTAAATTTCAATTGTAAAACTTTGATTTGTTCTGTGTTAAAAATCAAACATTAAAACTCTCAATGTGAACCATGATGACGGAGAGATTAACAGATTATGACACATTAAGCACATGGTACAAGTGGAGTGGGTGGCTGATAAGGAATCCTCATTTGCCAGATTTCGCAGAATGAAGTACGAAACGGCTAACATAGTGAAGGGCTGCTTTTGTTATCCTGGGCATTTAACACATCTATGAAATAGATTTTACATGTGCACCACAATTAGCCTATCAATTCACTATTTTATAACATGTAAGAAGTGTGCATTGCTTACTTCAAATGTTAGGGGATAAGGTTTATACTCGGACATATACATACAAATTTGGTTTCATATATTGAATAAATAATACCTACGCACTCAGCTCAGTAAAATTTAACTGACTTCCCTCTTTTTAAATTTTGTTATATGTTGCCTAATCAAGCACAAAAAATATCCTGAGAATAAAACTCAGTTTGAGTCATTTTAATTTTCAATGATATTTTCTTGAATAAATGAGGTAAATCTTTATCAAGGCAGACATAAAACCAAAGTTGTAAAAGTTTAAACATGTAAACTTCTATGCATGCTCACTTTAAGGCTGTCATAATTTTTAAATTGTTATGATTTACTTTCCTCTAAGGATTAAAAAACATATCAAGAAGATGCTGGTACAAAAGAATATAATTTCACAGACATACTAATAATTTAGTTTAAAATCATTTAAAATCATTCTTGAAGGTGCTTTGTTCTAAGAACCAGCCCTCTCATGAAAAAGTGGCAGACCAAATCTATGAAAAATGATTAAACTTAGTTAGTAGTAACAGGTCTACTGATTTTAAGCCATCAGATCAAAGGCAACTTTCCAAAACGTAGGTACAGGAACATATACAGGCAAAAGCAAAATACCTAACATTTCAAAGAAAGAAACACAGGGGACAAGTCCACTGGTGAGTAATTGTGGAACAGAATGTGTTCAAAGAAAAGCACCTTGTAACAACCACTATAGGTCCTAGCAACCAGTTGGGATGCTAGAACATGTATAAGGAGATATACGTAATATTCTTTAAGTTTTCTTTCCAATTTTTGTTTTACACCAAGGAGAGACTTTGGAAGATATAATGAATGCCAAGAACTATGGTTATATATCTTCTTTGTAGCTTATTCTTAATCAAAACTAAACAGGAAATCTTAAAGATGAAGCAAAAAAAGCCACCTAACTTCTTGATTGATAATTTGGGTTACATACAGAATGTCCTCTTACTGTAATAATTACTACTTTATAAATTCAAGAATAGAAAGAAAATCTAAAAAGCCTGAATGTGTTTTACTGAACTCTTCAAAGAGAAACAAGAGCTCTGTATCTTAAAAAATCTTTAGTCAGTTTAGATTATACAAATTCCATTTGGAAAATTGTAAAAATAATCAGTTCATTCCTACTTCTTACTTCTAAGAATTATCAGCTGTAACTAAGGCCAAAACATACAATGGGTAATGTTAACTCAAATAATATTTTATCTACTAACACTATTGGGGAGGGAGTTTTGTTAAGACAACACCAAACAAAATCACACAGTTAGCATGAGAAGAGATTGTTTCCAGGCTGCCAACAGCAAGCGCCAACACTAATGGATACCCTGTGTTTGTATTTTAAGTGTTGGCTGCTATAAAAAATGCTGAGACCCATATTTGAGTAGGTTATAGCTTCCTATGTATAGTATTTTCTTTGGCAAATACACCTAAGTGAGAAAACAAATGGAGACAGAAACGCATTCATCTGGAATTGACCTAGACCTCAGGACTTTAAAAAGGCATCAGTTAAATCAAGCCTATCAAAGCCACAGGGGGACCCTGCCTGGGTCTGCAAAAAATTGACAACAGGGGACATGGCCAGGAGATACCCGGCAGGCACACAATGTCACAGCTGGGAAGTGACAACAATTGCGCCCTGGGGAAGGCAAAGGCAATTCCCACAATAAGGGCTCCATCTAAAAGGCACAAGTCCCCCTGTGACCGTTCAGCTCCAAACTCTGGAAGGACGCTGTTAATGTGATTCTGAAGACTGTTTTAATTTTCCCACAAGGACTGACTGAAGGAAATGTTTATCTGTGAAGATAAATAAGAAAACATTCCTATCCATACCCCAAAATGCTCTTCATACCACAAGTATACATGCTTCTCTGCCGAAAAGATAAATTTTCCTAAAAACCAACTTTATTTATTTATTATTTAATTTTTTTGAGAAAGAGAGAGAGAGAGCACGCAAGGGGTAGGGAGAGGGAGAAAGAATCTTAAGCAGGCTCCCTGCCTGCTTGAAGCCCAGCATGGAGCCCAACATGGGGCTCCATCTCACGACCCTGAGATCATGACCTGAGCTGAAATCAAGAGTTGGACACTTAACCAACTGAGCCACCCAGGCAACCTCAAAATCAACAATTTTTATCTATTATATGGTGCATTCACATGATTTTTGAAACCTAAGTTGTTTTTTTTTTTAATAATTGCCATGAAACAATCTGCCAGGTCTATTAGAAATAAAATTCAGCGTGTGTGTGGGAAGGGGGGGATTTTTTTAAAGATTTTATTTATTTATTTTAGAGATACAGAGAGAGAGAGAGAATGAGCAGGAGGGAGGAGCAGAGGGAGACGGACAAGCAGACTCCATGCTGAGTGCAGAGCCCAATGCGGGGCTGATCCCACAACCCCAAGATCATGACGTGAGCCAAAATCAATAGTAGGATGCCCAACTGACTGAGCCATCCAGGCGCCCCTTTGGGGGCAGATTTCAAAGTAAATAGCTTTGGATATTGATTCTATCCTTTTTAGAGAAAGCCTCTGAAGGAATGAAAAACACAGGACTAAACTAGTAATTATGGTAATACCCTGGGACAGAACTATGGAATTATAGGAGTATCTCACAGAGGCTGACCACAGAGTTACTCTCTTATCTGCTTCTTCTGTTTAAAAATGCACCATTTGAGGTGCCTGAGCAGTTCAGTTGGTTAAGCATCTGCCTTCAGCTCAGGTGATGATCTGAGGGTCCTGGGATCGAGCCCCACATCGGGCTCCCTGCTCAGCGGGGAGTCTGCTTCTCCCTCTGTGCCCCCCCCCCCACCTCATGCTCTCTTTCTCTCTCTCAAATGAATAAATAAAATCTTTAAATAATGCACCATTTAACAAATATCATTTTCAAGATATTCTCATAGCAAGTAATATGCATAGTGTTCTAGCATTTTTCGGGAGCTGATTTGATTAAAACGAACAGCAGAAGTGAATTATTTGATGATAAATCAAATATTCTGTCATGCATACATACATACTTTCTTTCTCCCTCCCTCCTTCCCTTCCTTCCATAGTTACTGAGAAAGCAAGTACCAGCCACAGTGCTAGGCACCGCAGAGTTCAAGGTGATTTGGATGTGATTCCTGTCTTTTCAAAGAGCCCTCTCCTGCTATTGAAGTGAAACCCCAAAACAGATCCTTACAAGGCACTGTGCTCAACGGGCCATGTTAGGGTTTTTGTAGACAGAATGTAGGCAGAATGGAGCCACTGAAGACTGTTAGACAGATGTTCTTACAGCCTCACAGAAGCAAGAATCTGCCTTGGTGGAAAGATACTCGGTAGCCAGGCAGACACATGAATTTGAAATCTAGGAGAGGGCTGCTGGTCTGAGATACAGAAGGGAAGCCGTCAGAGTTCATGGGTCTTTAAGATAGCCAACAAGATCCCGAGAGGGTAGGAGCAGTGGACCGCCAATCAGATCATGGGAAAGCTAACTTTTAGAAAACACAAGTTAGAAGAAGAGCCCTTGGAAGAAGCAGAGAAGAAATGGAGGTACTAAGAATATCTTGAAAGGAGGGGGGTTAGCAAGAGAGAAAAGGAAAATTTTAGTATTGCTAAATATAGCAATACTCCAGTCAAATAGGCTGCTCTGGGAAAATGTCCAGTGGATATGACAGTAAGGAGGACAGTGGACTTCAGTGAGTTCAGTGAGAGGACGTCAGAAGCTATTTGACAAGAGTTCTTCTATGTATTCTAGATGAACAAAACAGACGAAGTCCCTGTGCGCACAGCCGCTGTATCCCATCTGCAGCCAGTCCCTGAGCTCTCAGCAGTCTGTGATGACCTGAGTAAAACTGACAGTAAGCGCTTAGCAGCTCTTACAGTTTTTACATTTCTTATACACCCAAATGCATGATCATTTTCCTATACATTTATTTTCATTTTAATTTACAGGAGAATTGGTGCAAGACAAATTGGAAATGAACAACAAAAAACAAAAACAATGTATTCATCACCCCTAAAATATGGTGAGAAACACTGCCTTAATGGACTACGATAGGTGGAAATATGAGTAGTGGGAACAGAGTACAGAAAACTCTGTTGGGGTGTTTGGATGGGAAAGAAAAGAACAATAGTGGCTGCTGGTCAGAGAGAGATCGTCTCAATTTGCCAGAACTAAGTTCAGTAGGGGCAGAGACATATGAATTTCCAGAAAACTAGGATGCTAATATTTTCTTTCAGGTCCACGCAATTATTTACATATTCATGCTGAGAGAAAACCACGTACAGTCATGCTGACACAGGCATAACTTCTGCCCTATGAGGTTGAGAAATACAATATACCCAAAAATACAGGCTAAATAGGTTTTACTTATAGGCTGTGGCTGATCAATTTCAGCCACAAGAGCAGTGTATGCACTAATTGCATTCTACCATACACATTCCTTCCCATCGTGGGTGTTATCAGGGGCTAAGCATTCAAGTGTTAGGCTCAGGCAGGTCATGTGTTTATCTGTCTTTTGGAAATTGGGTATTTTGTTAGAAGAGGAACTGACACTAATGAAAATATAAGTTACAATTTACTACCCACTGCCATGTACAGGTCAATTAATAGGACACAGGCCTGGAAGAAGCCAGCCATTTTCCATTTAGCTTTGCCAGATATTAGGACTAGATAGCGTCATCAAATAACACACACGCACTCAGGCAATTTATAACTTTATCGTTGGGGGTAGGGGGAAAATCACTGCCTCAAAATCCTTCACAATCCACTTATCCCAGAGCCATAGATGGTTGGGTCCCGAGGTTCCTGTAAAGGTTATTACATTAACTTTCTATTACTATAAATGATGACAACAATCAATTTATAGCAAGTAGCAATCAGTTTTTTCTTCTTTGCTTCCTTGGAACATGAACTCTATCTCATGGTTAAAAACGTGTAAGCAAATGCACTCGTGAAGTTTTTCTTTTTTCAGGGGAAAAGCAAAACAAATCAGAAAACTTTATATAGTATGTGGTTCATACCTCTTGTAGCAATTTATCTAATTTGTGCTGTAATTCAAGGAAGTATCGTGAGGTGATAAGACCCTGGTGGGATTTATCCAAGCAATCTCGAGCCAGTTCAATAATCTGATGGTGAGTGAAACTAAGCACTCCATCTGCTAGAGGAAGAACGTGGTCAGGGGAGTAGCTGGTGATAATTTCCTTCAGACGTTCTTCCATCTGAGCCGTAGCCTGTTTAGAGAAGACATGCACACACAGATGAAATACGACAAAACACACATGTGGACAATTATCACATTTATCTGGCATTTTCAGAGACCTCCACAAATTATGAAATAGAATTCTCAAAACTAATGTATATATAATGTCATTACATAGTTGTCAAAACCCACAGAATGTACACCACCAGGAGTGAACCTTAAATGTTAACTATGGACTTTGGGTGATTATGATGTGTCAAGGCAGGCTCATCGATCATTAACAAATGGACCACTCTGGTGGGGGATGTTCATGGGGGGAGGGCGTGTGGGCGGGTGTGCTGGTATGTGGGGGGATAAGCTGCGGGGAGGCATGGTCAGGGGGTATATGGGAATTCTCGGTACTTTCAGTTCAATTTTGTTGAACCTAAAATTGCTCTAAAAAATAAAGTCTGCTTTTTAAAAAAATGTTTTATTTAAATTCAATTTAATTAACATATACTGTATTGTTAGTTTCCGAGGTAGAATTCAGTGATTCATCAGTTGCATACAACACCCAGGGCTCATTTAAAGTCTATTTTTTTTTTTAAAGCACCAACAGCAGTCTTATTATCACATGAAAGAAAGATTTGATGTATATAAGGGAAACTGACTATCTGAGGGTGATATTTATTTTTTTCTATCCTCTCAAATAATAAAATGGTCTATGGAAGCTTCTTCAAATAAGCCGAACGATACTGTGCATTGTTATGCTTTCGTTTTAGATCTTGGGCTCTTTCTTTCAGATGGATGCTCAAAAATATCAAGTTACGTTTTTACCTACTCAAAACTCAGGACTGTTGCTGGAATTCCACAGGGTGGGCCAAGAGGTGTTTTGTGCAGGAGGTTTTAATGTACCAGGAACATCCTTATCCTTCTCTCACAAAGCTACATCTTGAGCAAAAGGCCAAGGAGAGACTTTGTGTACATATATCAAAAATTCCCTTCCCAACTTTGATTTCATTCTCTGTGATGCCCTAGTGCCTACTCAGTACCCCCTGCGGATATTAATTGTCTGTGCAGGGGGGTGCCCTCTGCCCCTGCTTCTCTCTAAAATCCTAACCAGCACTGACTATGTAGACTCAGGACCTATTTCCCCGGTGAACAAGGGACATGTAATTAATAGCTAAGACGGCTTTAATCAATGACATCAATGTTGGGTTCATTACAAATAATAAGTACTCTGCTCGTGATTTATGAAACCAGAGAGATTTCCTTTCGTTTTCTTGCCTAGGGCTACACAAGTAGCTGGGGAGGAACAGGAACACAATGGAGAGGTTGTCTTCTCCTGACTGTGTAGGAACACTAGGGGAAAGGCCTCGGAAACCAGGGGACGGGAAGCGTCAAAGAGCAGGTTCTTGCGGCCGGGGTGTCTGTCAAAAACTCTTCAGCAAGTCCTCTCGGGCTCCGTGTGAGCTCCCTTTGCCAGTCTATTGGGGAACACTGCAACTCTACCTTCCCTTCTAAATTAATAGGGTTAGACATATAATTGCTGAAGACATAGGAAGTCACAGAAAAGAAAAAATGAGGTTTTGTTTTTTTTTTAAAGAAAAAAAGACGTTCATCACATCCCACTCTACAGGCTTCTAAGGAAGAAAAAGGGCTGCTGCCTGACCATACAGCGCGGGCCCAGAGCACAGGCAGAGCAGCATGCAGGTGTAGAGGCCCCCTCGCCCTGCGGCACCTCATCACCCCCACCCCGTGGGCCGGGCCAGCAGGACTCGCTTTGGAGGCACTTTTAGCACACAGACAGTGTGGCTAGTCCTCAGCTGTTTTAAAAAAAGTGTTTAGTGATTTTACCTTTCTTAGAAGCTGCGGCGCTGTTTTATACAAGTCTAACTCATGACTACTGGAGTGGCCCATTCCTTCCCCTAACAAACCACTTTACAGACGCTACACCCACGTTACCTGTTTGTTTAGATGCTAGGCATCTTCAATTCAATTCATTACCTTTGGGAACCTTTCTTTGTAGACATGGTTCATCATAATTATTTCATGGTCACAGCAGGCGGGAGAACGTCCAGGACTGCAAGCAAAGCAAATTACCCTTTTAAACTTGCCTCAGCATGAAATGAAAATAAGCTTTTTATTTATAAACAATTGGTTGGATCAAAAGTACTACACAACCTTTGCAAGAAAAGTATATTAGGTAATAAACTACAAAATCAGTCATTAGTACATACATAAATACCCACAAACAGTGACACCCTGAATAGGATTCAAAAAGGTAGCTCTAGAAATGGAACGCCATGAAATAATTAGAACTACAATATAAAACGAATTCAGAAACGTTCTTAAATTGAGATTATATTCTGTAGGTAGAATGCATTTCTGTAGTTCTGGAAACCAATTAATGAATTGCAATATAAAACAAAATAGGATCGTTACAAACAGCAACATCTAGGACACACTGAACAGTATAATTTCACACTTTTATCCTACACCTGCGCTCCGCCACGTACCACTGAAGAGGGCTGAGAGTCTTCCATGGCACAGGTGTCACCACTGAAATCCATTTTCTAGCCTCACAGAGATCTATTTGGGGTGCTGAGGTAAGCATTACGTACAATATGAAACAGAGGCATGTAGGTGTTGTGTGCTTTTCTTTCTTTCAATAGTAGGCTCATATTTCTTCTTAGTGTTATAGAGTTGTGCAACTTCAGTGTGTGTTTACATTTCTGGGAGAATACAGCCTGTACTAGATATCCAAGGAACTCCTTTCACAAAACCGTAAAATGGGCACCCGTGTGGTAAAATACAATGCCCCTAAATGAATTCATAAAATTGACCTTTTATTCCCTAACTCAAAATAATGACACATTCCCGAATTACTCAATGTGGCTACATTTACTATCAGTTTATTGTACTAAATAAAAAAGGTACAAAGAGGGGGGCACCTGGCTGGCTCAGTCAGTAGAGCATGACACTCTTGGTCTTGGGGTCATGAGTTTGAGCCCCATGTTGGGCATAGAGTTTACTTTAAAAAAAAAAAAAAGATACAAAGGGGAAAACCCTCCTCAGTAAACTTTGATATTCAACTGAACACCTGACAAACTATTTTTATAGTAAAATCTTAAACAGGAAAGTACACCAATTCTACAGCATCAAGATTTCATACTGCGGAGATGGACTGCCTTGATCATCCTGCAGAGAAGGACCTGCTACCCCCAGGGGATGGGACTGCAGAAGCCGTCAGCCATCAGTTCCTTCAAAGATGGCCTCAGCTGCAGTCACCTCACCCAGGCCACGTCCTTCCTTGGGCACCGTACTCAGTGACTGAGGTAGGGATAAAAAGTAAGGGCCATTTGGCACAGAGGGATAACTCTGATGGGTCATGCCATCCTCAGAGCTCCCTGTGGAGGTGGCTGTGGGGCAGCTAGATTTCTTTCTGCCCAAGTCAGCTTGCTTGCCTTCCTTAAATAGGTATAAATCCTGAGCACTCCCTAATAAACATCCTGAACACAGATCTCTGTTTTAGAGTCTATGTCCTAAAAACAAAACAAAACAAAAAAAACGAAAACAAACAAACAAAAAACCTGTAAGACAAATCTATCTATCTCTCCATATATATCTGGCCCTATTCAATGTCAAAATTTAAGGGACACAAACTCCTAACAATTTATTCATAAGCTTGGAAAAAGTAAAACTCATGAAGGGAAGAAAGAATGAAAAATATGGGTTAACTTTTATAATGTGGAATCTGAATGAAAATCCTTTTATTTTTGCTGTCCTTCCTTTTTAGGCAAGCTTACCCCTCTTCAAATAAGAACACTAAGTGCTCCTGCACCACAACTGGACTGTCTTGAAATTTCCAATGGCAAGAAGGTTTTACAGGAGGTCCCGTTAGTCCATCGTGATTACTGCTACTACCCCAATTAACAAATTGAGAGAAATTAAAAGAAAAACAATAAGATGCCTTTCAGTGGTAATTAACAATATCATGTAGAGATGGGAAAAATCACACTATATTTGGGGTAGTTCACAAATCAATTAACACAGAGATGGATTAGAGGACCAAAAGGCTTCCCTTGAAATGGTTAAAAACAGATGATCCAATTAAGTAACATTTTTCAATCAGGTCCACCTACCTCAGACTTCGGGAGCGGGGGCGCATGGGTGTGTTCCTGCATCTGTTTTCCGTGGCGATGCTTTCGGTAGTACAAAAATGTTTCGACAGGAAGTGCAATTCATCTGGTGTTGGTTGGTACGGTAACTGATGCAGCTTCTCCTGGGAGGAAGAGGAGGACTACAACAAACCACAGTGAGGTTAGGGGACCATCTGAGAAAGAAAGACTTCAAGTGAATTCGCAATCAAAGCAGCGAACCTGGGAGACATCACCATTTTATATTGTTTCCCTTTCATGTTATAATTACAATAATTAGTGTCTAAATGTATACCCTTGCTGCTTTCTCTGTGAGGTCAAAATGCCTTCCATATTGCATCTCATTTGTCTATAAGACCATTCCCCAAAAGATGTTTCCCCTCTTGTAGAAAACCCAGGCTCTGAAAATAGGGAGGACTCGCTCAAAGCCAAGGCAAAAAAGTGACACCTGGACAATCTGGGTGCATGAAATGACAGATTAGTTCTCAACTGAGTATGGTACCCTCGCTTGGACCACTGCTCACAATCAAACACTGTGACCTTCAGGTGAGTAACATAAAATGAGTTTTATGATATGTGATCATAAATAAGGTAATGAGATCTTCCTTTACAAAGCATATTGTCCTTTGATACTTTGATATGTGCCTTAGGTAAAAAGGGGAAGAGATGAAGATACTTTTCTCACTAATGTCATTGTTTTAAAAATTGGATTTTTTTTTTCCCTTTTTTCCTTTGGCTAAGACTCTCTCTCTCTCTCTTTTTAAAGCAGCTTCAGTGGTGGTGAGTTTTTTAATTCCTTGCATATAGATTTGCTTTTTGAAAACTGTCACTTAATACTTAGAGCAAGGTAATGTGGAAAAAGTGAACAACGAAATAACACTGTTTTTAATCAATCTGAGAAATAGAACTATAAAGCAAACAGACTTTTCTTTTAGTTTTTACTGGGAGGTAAACTCTATAAGCAATTCTAACAAAAGAGATTGAGAAATTTTTGAGCAAGAGAATCATGATTAGACTAAGCATATTTGTAAAGGTAACACTCATCTGAAAATCTCAGTTTTAACAGGTTTTTTTTTTTAAAGCTGTCATTAGTTTAACAATAAATGCACTTCATAAACATTGAAGCATCACAATGTAGTAACACTAGAAATTAATGACTAAAGCTTAAAAATACTCTCATACCTTGAAATTATAAAACACCTTATAAGTCCATACTGAGACAGAGGAATTTTTATAACATAATGAGATTGTTTTATAAGCCATAAAAATGAGAACGCTACTAGAAAGACTTATGAGATAAACCAAATCTCTATTCAGAAAGTACAAGCACATCTTAAACACTTTTCACTGTGAAAAAAAAACAACAAATAAAACACAAACTAAGTCAACTCAAGCACTCAGGAAAAGAACAATAAAATCACTGTAAGCAGGAGAGAAGCAGTGATGATAAAAGTGAAGATAAGGAAATCAGCTAATAAAAAAACAGAATTAAGAATCTGTATATAGGTCTCCGAGGAAAATCAATGTCCACAGTTCCGTATCTAAGACTTCAAAACCCTAAAACCCCGAAGTTTATTTGTAAGTTTAGAGTAATCCCTTTTGATGGCACAACGTCAGCTGAACTGATGGATAGCTGTTTAAAATATGTATTCAGTCCACTTAGTGTGAATGTTGATTCAGTCTGTGGTGGAAATATTAATATATTTGATTATGAGCTACTGGCCCAGGTGCCGCTGGGCTGTTGTGCATAGTACAGGGATCTTGTTACCTTTCTAAAATATGAAAATTAATTCCAAAACACACCGGGCTCTAGAGTTTCAAGTAAAGTATCATGGGCCTGTACTGGCATGGAAATGACACAATGACACCGAGCGACTTCAGGAGGGTGAGTTCCCTCTGTGGAGGGAAGGAGCAGAAAGGGACTGGGTGGGCAGGGCTTTACTTGCATCTTTAACATTTACTAAACAAAATAACAATTTATTTTAAAAACAGTTGTAGCAAATGTAACAAAATTTTGTGGTTTTACCATATATGCAGCCACAGAAGGAAACTGCAAAAGGAATGTGCCCCAGGTTTACTGATGGGGAATACGGCAAAAGGAACGATGCAGTGGTGTTAAGAATTCTAACCTTAACACTACTCAAGAAGCGAGGAGGCAAGGAGCTCCTCTGGGAAGAGAGCCTCTTTCGTCTCAGTTGGAACAAGCAAGGTACAAATGGGAGGAGGGTGATACCCTGTCCAAGTGACAAAGAATGGGTTTCTGGCACTGGGGACAACTGTAGGCCAGCAAAATGGCCCCAGGGTCTCAAAAGATACCAAACAGGGCCCCAAAAGGAGATGATACTGGACAATCGAGAAATCCAAGGTTAGGTTTTAGTAGAGATCAGGGACTCACTCAGTGGAGAACTTCTGAAGCCAGAGAGAGTTGCAAGACAGCAGAGGTGCAGGCCCGCCCCGAGACCGCACGCCATATTGGAAAGACACCTCCGCTGGCCAAACCGCCCAGGGAGCACCACTTTGAGGAGAGCTTCAGTCATTTGTTTGGGAGTTTCCCAATAAATGGTGTCTGATTACTTTATATTTCTAGCACATTCTCTAAGTGTGGTGTCAGGTCTCATCACCCAACTGGTGCACATGACCTTTGATAGCGTCATAAATCAAAGAGTAGAGTTACATAAAAAAGCTGTATAAGACTTCCCCAACACTGTTCTGAATAATGATATCATCTAGTCTCTCCAGATAACCATTTTGCAACAGACAATACTCACATGAATGCATAATTTTCTACTTGTTATTAAATGTAGTATCATTTTATAGTCATACCTCACATATTTATAGGTATTTATATTCTTATTTCCATTCCCTCAGCAGAAAATAATCTGTTAAGAAATATGGGGGAATGTCCTCCTACTGCTGCAGTTCCTATTACTTATTTTAAAATGAAAAATTATGACCCCAATATATGGGGAAAAAGTTCCCCATAGATTAATTTTAATGGCAAAATTTGGAGTTGAAAGCAAGTTGCAAAACTAAATATTTTCTGGAAGGACTGATTAACTTCCTATGACCAAATCTTTTCAATTTCGGAATATAGCATTTTTAACACTTGCCAATTTTACAGGTGCCATATACCCAAAGGATAAAGACATGATGTTTACATTTCAGCAGAAGTAGTTCTGCAATTCAGCTAACAACACAATTACCTGTCAAACCTAAGCTGTATTTTCAAAGTGTTTGTAATTTTATGTTCTGTATGTTTACTTTTAAAAAATAACTAAAATGCATTTCTGATTGGCTAAATGACTAACAGTTAACCCACAAAATGAAAATCTGAGAGTGCCTCAGATTTAGAAAAGAAGAAAATGAGGGGTGCCTGGCTGGCTTAGTCAGTGGGACATGGTGACTCTTGATTTCAGGGTCATGAGTTCGAGCTCCACATTGGGCGTAGTGATCATTTAAAAATAAAATAAAATATAATACATATTTTAAAAAAAGAAAGAAGAAAATGTAACTACTAAGCAGTTTTATGCAAATTTTGCCCCACTATGTAAAGGACAAGAACCCCAAAACACTGAGGGAAGTGAAAAGTAGCTTTTCAAATTTTCACTCATTATTTTTATCAACAACCAATAGGGAGAATAGATAACTGAACTTTTTATGTGTGGAGGACCTACACTTCACACCCTTAACAGTTCCTTGTGTCTTTTGGCACAAAGTAATTTTGAAAGCGAAAATTTTGGGGGCGCCTGGGTGGCTTAGTCGGTTAAGCGTCTGCCTTCGGCTCAGGTCATGATCTCAGGGTCCTGGGATCGAGCCCCGCATCGGGCTCCCTGCTCAGCGGGGAGTCTGCTTCTCCCTCTCCCACTCCCCCTGCTTGTGTTCCCTCTCTCGCTGTGTCTCTCTCTCTCTCTCCCTCCCTCTCTCCCCCTGTCAAATAAATAAATAAAACCTTTAAAGAAGATTTTATTTTGAAGGAAAAAGTAGGAACATGAGGTCAACAATTACATGTACCACCTTCTTTAAAAAACACTTAAGAGAAAAGCTAAAAGCGATCTTACCTCCAGTCAGCAGCTGTTGGTTAGAAACACAGCAAATATGTGTGTGTGCGTGTTTGACTAAAAATGGTCTCAGGTGGCTTCTTCCTTAGACACATATGGAAGTCAAGGATGGTGATAATTCCATTGTGACAGATGGCCAGGTCATGTTTATTAATGAAAATATTTATTTTTAGAAATACCAAGTAAATTCCTTAAAAAGAGCCAAGAGGCTGGAGTCTAGACCTTACTGTATTCTTAGAGAAAGGAGGGTGTTGGTCACAGCCCCTCAGTGCATTCTCTGTGTCTTACATTTCTGATAAATAAAAATGGAGAGAACAGTAGCAATTGCACGACATGGTGTGTTGCTGGGATTAAACAAAGACTACAATGCACTGGAAGTAGTCAGGCTAATGTCTAGCATATTAATAAATATTTCTACAACAACTGGTTTTTAAAATTATTTGTACCAAATGAGGTCTGATTCTAGGTAACTCACTCTTTTTGAAGAGATTGGCTTTTTAAAATGGTGTATGATTTACTAGTTAGAGATGGAAGGATCTTGTACTCTCCCCCTATTTTTCTTGCAAGAGTCAAATTACTGTATCCAAACTGTAATAAAACTTGACTGAAGGGCAAAGCAAGGTCATAGAGCTGAAATGAACAAGAATCTGGAGACAAGAGACTTCCCCGAAAGTCTGTAGAAGAATACTACTTCAATTTCAGAAAGTTACCCTTGTTTTTCTTTTTGGTCAATCAGTTTTAGCATTCATTTTCACACTGGAGTTACCCACGTTTTCAGCATCTAAAATCAATCAATGACCAGTGATGGTTCTGGACACAGCAGCCCAGGGTGGCTTCACTGTTTTTTAGTGACAGTTTTATCCACTGAAGCCATTCATGAGTTTGAAGCATCCTCTCCAGTGTGAGGCTTCTACGTTACTGAAATGACTCAAGACTGTCAGGACGTCTCACCAAAATTATCAAAATAAACTCACATACCACAATCAAATGGAATAGAGGATAGGAAAATAAATTACCTCTCCTCAATAAAATACCAGGGAGATGGTAAAAATAATCCAACAAATTTTAACAAGGCAGTATTAGAGGTGCTCCAGAAAACTCACATTATATTGCATCTGAAATTTTGGAAACACATAATATAAGGCAGTGGTGATACCAGTTAGTTTATAAACTTAATTGTAGTGTCCTTTCTTTTTTAAAAAATTTATTTATTTGAGAGAGAGAGAGAAAGTAGGGAGAGAGGTAGCAGGGGAAGAAGAGAGAAAATCTCCAGCAGACTCCCTGCTGAGTGAGGAGCTTGATGTGGGGCTTGATCTCACAATCCTGAGGTCCTGAGATCATGACGTGAGCTGAAATCAAATGTTGGATGCTTAACCTACTGGGCCACCCAAGTCCCCCAATTGTAGTGTCTTTTCAATGCAAGTACTATTAAGTGACTGGATGTACGTGCTTAGCACAGCGCTGGGGCCTGTGAAAAACCACCACCACCACCACCACCATCACAAAACAATGGATGAATAACCCTACACAATAAACCACAGACTTTCACAAAATGAAAATAGAAATGTACCAGAAGGAAATCTAAAATCATCAGGTCCACATTCCTGGCTTGTCCAAGGGCATTCGGACCATTCCATTAGGTATGTATTGAACACCTACAACTGACCTGGTCTTTCTAAATGACCTCCAGCTTCTGAAGCTCTGCAGAGACAGATATCCCACAACACCACTAATTTAAACTGAGAAAGCATCTATCTAACTTAATGAATCGTTTCCATTAGTTGCTAGGGCTCTTGTTGAAATGTTACAATTTGGGGCAAGAGCATCCTTCTTTCTCTATTCTATTTCCATGGCTTCATTTTGTCTCTTTGTCTTAACTTACTACTAAATTCTTTTAATCTCTCCTTAAAAAAATTTCTTACCTAGGAGGTACAGATTTAAGGCTTGCCATTTTTTTTCTTTGAAGGAGGAAAACAAAGAAACAAAACAACAAAAACAAACAAAAAAACCCCTGCATCTAAGCCACACAAGAAAAAAAAAAGAAAAAGACCTAGGCCATCAAAGTTTAATGGCGTTTTCAGTACTGATATCACTGGTGTGGAACCAAAGCAATAAAACCAGATTGCATGCCCCCCCACGCCCCCGAACTTCACCAAATGGTATTAAAACGAAAGCTCCCAATCTCCTCCAAACTTGTGATCCTGGGACTTAATTTATGCACCATGGTTTAAAAGCTTGCAGCAAAGAGTATGTCCTTTTTACATTTGTAAGCTCATCATGTGATGAGGAACCTATGCAGAGTGACAGACGTGCAGAATTTATCTCCTTCTTCCCACCAGGAAACACCCAGAGAAAACACCTGCTGTCCCAGAGAGCCGTGTGGTTGTGAGGAAGAAGACAACAGGGAGGTACTTACAGAGACTGTGGAGCTGGGCGTATTTGTCCCATAGCCAGAGGAGGGGAGAGAAGCCAAGGACCAGCGGCGTCCATCAGTCCTATTGAGAGAGGGAGATTAGCTTTGGCCAAAGCTGGAGCATGGTTACAGGGGAACCGCAGGGAAACCGAGTATTTTTAGTCAAACAAATGACACAAATACGGTCAGTGAAGATGTGGAAATGTTCAGCAAGGGCCAGAGTAAACAAACATTATACAGCAGGTTGACTTTTATTTAAACTGGATCGATACACCCAAACAAGTAGAAAGTGAATGGGCTGATCCATATTATTGATCTCTCACTAACACACTTTGACAAAATGAATACCAGGGATAATTACAATGGTCAGACTCAGCAGATTCAAATGAATAAAAACAGAGAGGGAGGAGGACAAACACTCGTGTCTGGGAGCTGATAACTGAGGCCCGGGGTCTTTGGAAGCGCCTGAACTGCAGCAAGGTACAAGAGCCCGTGGGGACTTCGATTATATCCTAAAGACTCTCCACTTATTTTCAAGGGAACTGTCCTCCTCACCACACCTAGGGAGGGGATTAGTGGGGCTCAGGGCTGGTTCAAGTCCTAAGTCACAAAAAACTTTCACACTAAAAAAGTGACTGACGCTATATTCAGAATCTCTAAGCGTGACTGTCTTCTGACACGACCTGGCTTCATCCGGTGTTGCACACACTTGTGCACTCACAACCTTTGCCCTTGTTGTGAGTATGCAGCCCAGCTCTGGCCTGGGGCAGCATGGGCAGAAAGAAAATTCTCCACTCGTGACAGAACCTAATGCAGAGTACAAGTGTCTGCCCCAGTCACAGAGGCAAAACTGTCAGGAGTCCTTAAAGAGAGTGATTTTTCTCTCCAAGTGGTCCAAGGGTAGCCCCCGGGGTGGATTCTGGTTATGAAGTTGGGGTCTTTACAAGGGTCTCAGATGAATGAATGAAGTAGTAGAGACAATACTCTTGCAGGGGAACATCAGAAAGCAAACTTTCTGAAATCTCTGGCATTCCAGAGTCATTAATTTATTATTTACTCTATTTTAAGTAAGACTGTGACTTCAAAATCATATACCCCTGTGAAAACAAATAGATGTGCATCTGCCATGGGGAAAAACAGGAAAAACACACATCATAAAGGCCTATACTGCATTCTTTAGATGGAGTATCCTATGTACACTTCTTGTAATTTATGACTGTACTAATTTACCAAGTGAGAGGTAAGAGGGGGCCAAATTTACCACAGACACGTTCACAGGAAGTTGAAGTCAGGGGATTCGACAGCACTAGACTTGAATTTGAGAAATGTCACAATTAGATGTAAAAAACCTGACATTTGAGACTAAATTACAGTCAAGAGAAAATATAATCACAGGCTACCATGGATGTTGCCTCCAATAAATGCAAATGGTCCACAAAGACAAAATGGAGAAATTCAAGTGGACAAATCACAGAAATACTACAGTGTTAAAATCTGAGTAAAATTTACCTGTCATTTCTGTGACCATGATTGGAGTACAATTGAATCAAGTTTGTTTTTTAAAAAAGAAGATAAAATATTTGTAAATATACCAGATACAAGGAATGGGAATAATTAAGTCATATGTTCTTTAAAAATATTTTTAAACAATTAAAAATGGTAAAGATTTAAGAAGAAAATAATTATAAGAACATGCTTCTAAAGATATCAATTAAATGGACACAGGTTAGTCGTATTTTATTTGACTACTTATTGAAGATTTAAAAACCCATGCTGTACTTTATATTTTAAACACCTCCAATTTTTAGAAGTAAAAAAAAAAAGGTGGGGAGGGTATGATTTTTAAAAGGATTATACAGTCCATTTAATAGTAATTATCAGAAACTAGTCTCTGGAAAGAATGCGGGCACGATTTCTCCCACCATGATTTTGTTTTGTGATTCATTAACTCTCCTTTCCCTCAGGTATCAATAAATATATTTCACATGAATGAACAATTCCAAGACATGTTCTTATTAGCTTTGAAACATAAATTACATTTGCTTACTCTGGAAAACACACAACTAAAAGATGTTTAAACAAGAATGTGCAGCCATGGACCAGAAATAATTTATGTCTCATGAAGTTCCCCAAGTTCTCTGTGTCTATTTACTCAAATGGAGCACAAAGGACCATTGCATTTTCATTACCATGATGACCGCACATCAGAAGTTACTATACATGCTACATAGGGTACTTAAGAGAGAGCACGCCTTTTTTTTTTTTTCAAGAAAGCTATCACACAAGTGCCATTTGGATCCTGCTAACAATGTTGTCTTTTCTTTGCAGAAGCTACCAATAAAATGTTATCGGAAGACAGACTACATTCTAGTCAAAGCAATAGGCTTTTTTGAAGAGTGATTTTTTTTTTTTTTTTTTTGGTGGGTGGAAATCTCTCAGTGTTAAACTAAGTGAAAAAGTAAGAAGGGAAAAACATCTGATGGGAACACAGAATACAAAAAATTTTGCAAAAAAACATTTCAACACTACTCACAAAAATTTAGATTAATACAGTATACAACAATATCAACCTGGCTATTATAATTGTATGAGGACGATTTATTTATTTGTTTAGTTGTAACAGTCACGTGGAGTGACACGTTTTACATTCTGGTTGATACTGAAACAAGCTGAACTATGCCAGGTGCTCAACAAGTGTCTAATAACCTGAACTCAGCAGGCAAGTCCGTTCTAGTAATTTGCTTGTGGAAATATATTCTGAGATTTACCCTGGTAAGGGACAATGAGGCCGCTAGGAAACACCCATGGCATGTAGTCAGGGCTCTGTATTTCCAACGTAAGTGAAAGCAGTATGTAATGCGTCAACTCCAACAACTTTTGGGAAGGCAGAACAATGTTATTACCTCCATCTTAAGTCAAAGAAAAAAATGTTAATTCTGTAATCGGATAGATTGTAAATCTGTATCACAGTTCTTAGGAAAGTAAAAATATGTTTCCTTGCTCCTGACAAAATTTACTCTGCTACAATGCTCATTTTCCTCCTTTTAACTCAGTAGTAAAAAAAATTAGCTTGATAATGTTACTCTTACGTATGTATTAGATAGCAAGTGAGTGCCGTCATATTTTCCAGTCTGAAATTAAACTATTCCATTACAGGGGATGTCTAGTGGGGGAGTATTATCACTTACTGGTATAAGTTAAGATGAGAAAACATTAATAAGCCTGATCTTTATCCTTTCACTCAAGAATAATTTTAAAAACAGGGCAATCTCTTCTCTGCTGGGCTAAATATACAAAATAACAATATGTGAGAGTCTCAAAATGATATCACTTCTTAAAGGCTCAAAAATGCATACTGACTGGAAGGGAATGGAGACCCATGAGTGGTGTTTCCATGTTTCCCTGAATAAAAATCAACTTTAAAATGGAGGAGAGAGACACCAGATGTTAAATAAAAATACATCAATTTGAGTTTTTATAGCAAAAGCAGGGTTCTGTTTACTTGAATAAAAAGTTTAAAAAGATGATCACTCATGCCCCAATCTAAATTAATATTTTTTGAAGAGTGTGGAGGGAGTTCCATCTGGAAATTCATGCAAAATGAACTACAGGTCTCCTGTGATAATCTTCTGTCATGGTTTATGGTTTATTCGTCAAAAATTAACATGCCTGGGGGTTGTGTATTTTTTTTAAATTGCAGAGAAACCAGATTCATCTATCCTCCAGTCACCCACTTAATTATCAGATTCTCTTCATTTTTATAAATCTGGCAGGATTAAGAGACTATGATTTCTGTCATGTTTAAATGCACGCTATAATGAGATTTGCATTTTTCTTATTACTTCAAGTAATTAAACACATTTTTTTAAGAGATGTGTTTTAAAGACTATGGTGGGTTCTTGTTTATCCATTTTTATAAGATTTTTGTTTCCACTTAGAGTAGCACTATCATGAATTAATATTAACTGGGCCAACATAGGCTTTGTGGGACCAGTTAATTTTCACATTTTCTTGAGAGTACTTAGAACAAGTTGCTAAAAGAAAAGAAGCTGGAACTGGGTAAAGAGTCAGGGTGGGGGGTCTCAAGTTCCCTTGAGAGCCTGTCTTATGGCTCTGGTGTCCTGGCCACGATAGAGAACAGGGACCTTCCACACATAGGCATCTCCTTATGGTGGGGGATGTGTAACATTTACAAGGGAATCTTAATTACAGAGAATTTTGAAAATACTGCGAACAGGTCCCTTTCTTTGGATGTAGTAATGCAAATGCATTGCATGCTGACAAATGGCAGTGGGGATACTGTGGGTTTTGCTGCTTTGAAACATGTGTTAAAACAGATCTATTTTTGGGACGCCTGGGTGGCTCAGATGGTTAAGCATCTGCCTTCGGCTCAGGTCACGATCCCAGCATCCTGGGATCGAGTCCCGCATCGGGCTCCCTGCTATGCGGGGAGCCTGCTTCTCCCTCTGCCGCTGCCTCTCTCTATCTCTCATGAATAAAAAAAAAAAAAAAAAAAATCTATTTTTTTAAAATCTACACACGTTATCTTTATTAAGTGCTATGTTAATCCACTTCATGGTATTGTTAGGTCTCTGAGGAAAATAAGCAAGTATGCTGGACATGTAGACCACAAACTGAATGTATCCTGAATATTCAGAGACCTGGTTGAAGGGGCGTTTTGTTTTCTGTGTGTTTCTCCCGGGCAGGAGAGGACAGGGTACGTGTCTAAGAGGGGTGATGGAGCCCAGGAAGGGGAAGCTTGGAATCGGACGGGGTGAAGTACATTAATTCCACATCTGGAACACAGAAAATGTGGCTGTGTAGACTGACTCCTTTGACTTGGAGAAGTCACAGAAGAACATCCAGAACTGATGAGATGTGATGTTACATCACATGCCTATGATCCTCCGAATTCACAACAAGACTTCCTTGTGGCTCAATGACCCAGATAGAACACATGTATCTTCGACACTTGGTACCAAATTCTAACTAAGATAGGAAGAGAAAACATAAAATATCCTATAGTCCATGCATGGCTTTATCTCAAGGGGATCACTAAATTGGTGGCTTCATGCTCTTAAGTAAAGAGGCATCCTAGAGTATTTATACCCTGTCATCCCAAGAAAGGTTATTTAAAAAAAAAATATTTCAACAACAAAAGCAGATGCAGCAGGACACAGATGAGTCAAGTCCTTATAATGTAAGCTCAGACAGTTCCATATAAATCTGTTGAACATCAAGCATGTACAAGGCACTGCACTAGAGTTAAGAGAAAAAAAAGGAAACAATCTTTCTCACCCTCACTGGGAGCCCACCATCTAGGGAAGGACCAAGAGAGGTACATGGAACTCTAACATGAGTCAGAAGTCACTATTAAACTGTTACAGCGGGAGTGTTTACAACAGTTGTGCATTGCTCTAAAGCTATCTTTGGGCAGGGAGCTTTAGAGAAGGCCATATATAATGCACAGGATCTCACAGGCAGAAGGCAGGGGAACAGGTAATGACAAAGAGGGGGGTTCAGGAGATGCGATCTCGACCTAACACTTTACTATTTGACTCACAGGAAGTCCTTACCTCCGTGCAAATGAGAAATGGGCTGAGGCACTGGGGGAGAAATTTCTTGGACTATCTTGAGGGCTATTTCCTGTAAAGAGAAAGAGGGAAAAAAGAATCATAACATGATTTTGTTTTTGTAACATTATCCACATCCAGGATCATCTTCTTTCTAGTAATGCGTTTCTGTACATTCTCACACAACGTCCATCTCTTCAAAAATGTTTCAGTGTTCCTTGGAGCAGGGGCAGGGGTGGGGTGCGGGGAGCGAGGGAATGGGCTAGAGTCCCACCCAGCACAGCGTTCTGAGGGTGCAAGCTATATGAATAAGCACATCCATCTATCACCAAGCAGCAGTCTCCCAGGGATTAATAACCTAAATATTTCAGTCCTATAGAATAATGTATATACAAATGTCTTGCTTTTCGGTCTTCCAGATGTTAACATCTTAAGCAACAGGATGGGCGTGGAAGTCTATGCTTCACCTGGTGGTGGGGGTGGGGCTTTCTACTTTCGTGAAGTAGCCTTAGTACTTTTTGTTTACGGAAACCGAGTACATGTCAGAGTTCTCAAAAATAAATCCTCGTATTCCGGGGTCCGTGTTTTAAAAGTGGAAATGTCAGTACTAGTCATAAAATGCTGGGAAGAACCCAGCCGTTTGGACCTATTTCTCCAATAACCCAGATCTACGGTTCGGGTGGCCCAGCAGGAGTAGCCCCTATCACTATTTTCTTCAACAGCCCCCCTGCTTCTGAGCCTCTGGGCTGTGCCTGGCCAGGCAAGCTTTCAAAGCCACCACCCCACAAAGGCTTTTTCCTCAGAGGGTGTTTCCCTCCCATCCCGCCGAGGCGGGCGAGCACAGACCACTGGCTGTACGGAGAGCAGCTCCTTGGGGGCTTGTTACTTCCTCCATCAGAACACCCAACCTGCTGCTGATCATTGAGAACGCGTGGCAGGCAGCTGGTGAGGGGCAGCTCAGGACACCCCAGACCACCCGGCTTCCCTCCGCATGCTTAATTAGATTGGCAGAATTATCTGAGGACCAGAGAGAACTGTAGCTGGTTTAAAGAAGGTGAGGAAAGGCTGCAAACTCGCCTTGTACATTCTTGAAACGTGGAAAATAAATCAGGAAGATACGTTTAATCCCTCCCAGCCAGCCAGTTCCCACATTACTGATTTCAGAACGGCAGTGACAACTGTGGATAGGTGTGAGGAATATAAGATTGCACGTGCAAGTCAGTACCTAGCTGCAAACAATGTGTTACCTGTGTGCAAAAAGAAGGGGATAAGGTTAGTGTTACCTTGAGGACTTCTGGACCGGTTACATCTCTACTGAAAGTTTCAATTAACGTAAGGTTGCAAATTTTATAGTGATGTCTTCAACAGATGCCATTAACTTTATGACAGACAGCACAATTAAAGCCATTTGACTAGAAAGCACTGAAAAGCCTATTTCTTTATGGACAGAGAATCTAGAAGCATTTTTCCCTCTGCTGCAATGAAATTTATCATGTCTCTGCATCTGTTGTTCCTTGGGCCCCTGGAGAAATGGATTCTGCTTTTGCCATCTAGTAATCCAGGACTCTTTTTTTTTTTTTTTTTTTGTCCATTTATCTACAGAGCTAAATTAAGTTCCTCAACTTTTCCCAACAGCCTTCATTCCCCCCACCCTGCCTCTTTCCAACTTAGCTTATATATCACTGTTCATAGCCTTGAAAGATCTTGAAAAATTCAAGATAGCTAAAGATTTTTGTTTCTGAAAGGGAAATGAATCCAATGTCAGAAATTTTAGTGTAGATTTTGTTTATTTGGAAAAAAATGTTCACTTTGCCCACATTCCATATAGAGCAAACTACCAGTAAGTTATTAGGAAAAACAGAACAATTGATTGCTGGAAGCCAAGGTATGATCAGTTTAACAATCCCAGCTACCCAATTCATTGAGAATAAATAATAAGATCCAAGAAACTTGGCACCAAATTCTTAGCTCCATGTTCTCTGTAAGATGAACACTATATCTGGAGATTATAATGAGATCAACTAGAACTAGAGAGGGCTTACTAAGTATTCTTAAGACTCTAAAGAAGGGAGAAACAAGGAGTTAACTTAAAACCCTTTTCATTAGAGATTATAATGATTTGTCCCCAGGAAGTCATGTAACATCTTATAATACATGGCAACTGATCAATTTGAGGATGAACGGGCTGAGACAAAGATACATAGAGGTAGGTTAATTTAACTCTGCTCTTAATGAAAAAAAAAAAATCAAGGCTACCATTAACCATTTCTAATCTTTGGGTTTTGTCTCTCCATTTTATGCTGCCTTTCTAAGCCCATCAATTGAAAATGTTCCTCATTGTCTTCTCATCTACTCCTACATTGCTATTAAATCAAACACAAATTCCCACATTTTTAACTTCAAGACTACAGAGCCATCTGCATAATCTTGCTACTAACAGCTCTTTCTTCCTGTTTCATGGCAGATCTAGAGCTAGGTTTAAATGCCAATGTGTGTACACATGCAAACCCCCCCGCCCCCACCACACTACCACAAAGGCTCTTAAATGTAGTGGGATATTAGAGAAAATGATGGTGGCCTGTACTAGAATACCTGATAATTCATTAAAGACAAGAGATTACAGCTTAATTTGAGGACAGTTCAGCAAGCTCAAGAGAAGAAATGGAAGAACCTCAGGAAGGGGACAGAAACAACCCAAACACAGTAGGGTGATACAGTAGAGATAGATATTCTGGCAGTAGGGGATTCAGACTGGTATAGCCAATGAGCTGTGAACTATGTTTATTGGTATTAACCAGGGGAGGGCCTTAAGAGACATCAGCAGGCAAGAGAGCGATAATAGAGATTTTAACCTGGCATGAATGTGTTGGGTGGACAGATGAGTGGCCAAAGAAGGGAGGTTTAGGAGCTTAGATTAGGACTTGAGAGGCCAATAGAAAGAATATTTTGGTGAACAAACCAAGCATAATTAGTGATGCACTGGAAATGAAGTGATGAAAATATTACAGATCACAAGTGACCAATATTTCCAATGTGGGTCGATTGTGGGTGACTGACTACCCATTGTGGGAGAATGATTGCCTGTTGATAGGGAATTCTGGGAGAGAAGTGGAATGGTTGTGATAGATGAAAAGGGTGGATAAGTATTCTGCAGATTTTTGTGTTATCACAGAATATTCCTCCATTTTCCTTAGGGAGAAGTAACAAGATTAGGAGATTAGATAGGTGGGAGTTAATCTTTGTTTCTGTTTTTATTGTGTTTTGTTTTTAGAGAGGTGGGGCAGAGTGAGAGACAGAATCTTAAGCAGGCTCCACGCCCAGTGCCAGCCTGACTCCGGGCTTGATCCCAGGACCCCTGAGATCATGACCTGAGCTGAAATCAGGAGTCGTACGCTTAACCGCCTGAGACACCCAGGCGCCCCGGGAGTCAATCTTTGAAGTCTGTGTTCTTATTTGAAACAAAAATCGATTGCTATGTTACCTACCCCGTCTCTGAAGCCTTAGGGACACTCTTTGGTTATACAGTGATGAAAATACCACTCATTTAGAACAGACTAAATCAAAAAGCACATCTTATATACGTATTCTTAAGAAATGAGGACCAGGCTGCTGTGGACATGCCCAGCGAGTCTCCAGGATGAGGAAGCAAGACGGATTGAAACCAGAGTCCTATACATGACCTTCACTCCTCACAGCACTGCTCTCTGAATTCATCTACCCATCTGCAAAGCAATACCTGAGAGACTCTCAAATGAAAACTGGTGCCAGTTAATTCTCTGCCCATATGTGCAGCACTTGCTTATAACTCAAATCCTGCCGCTCCCAGGGATTTGCTGGCTCTTGGATGTTGGAGGGCTAGGACACTTCCTAGAACGCCGTTATCGCCGCTGATGTTTTTGACCTGGTAAAGTAAACCTTAGTAGTGGTCAGGCATTTGGTAGGTAATTAACTCTAGGATCCCGGGGGGGTGGGGTCCGGGTGGGGGGGACTAGCACGGCCAATATACAAGCAATATAACAAAATGGGGCTTTACCTCACGGCTCTGCACAGGGTGCCTCATTTTCGAGGCAGTTACGGTTAAGAAAGTGATTTCCAGATTAATTAAATTGTTTGATTGCTTTGTAATTAGGTTGGAGAAGTCCTGTGTCTTTACCACAGAGAAACAAGTGGCAAATCTTTTTAAAAGGCATATGTTATACCCACTACAGATTATTAACGTGCTTTTAATAGCTGTCTGTTTACAAAATGATAGTTTCTGGTTGCCTTGATTTTCTATCAGGACTGAGGGAATACAAGAAATAATGATAATTGCCATTTGAAACTCCTGGTGGATCAAAGAGTAAGCCCCCACTTGAATCCTTGTTGTCATTACTTGACGATCAGCTTAAATGACTTGTGGCGTTTTATGCTGTAACAATCAGTACCGAGCTTCCTATTGCTTTATAAGAGATTGTGAGCAACATATTGCCATTGCTTTAGACTTTAAGACCAAACCTGCAAGAATCAAACCCAGCATCTCCTTCCAAGATGAATTCTAGCAGATAAGACGGACATGAGAACAGTTATACAGGAACCTCAGGCTAAGTGAACTTGCAAAGACAGTAGTCCCCAATGCCTGAGAACTTTGACTCTATCCTACCAGACCCAGCTAATACAAGCAAAGTTAAAAATCTTCCTTTCACCTGGACAGCTGTCTCAGCAACTGGCTCCTCTCCAGATACAACTGTGAAATATTAATTAAAGCTGGGCAGCTGTTTAGACTCTAAGTGGACAAGGAGAAACCTTGATTGGCCTTCTGTGGAATTGTCTCTGTCTATGCATTCTGTAAAGAATAGAAGTAGACTCACCTGCCTGGGTTTTCAAGTAAATAGAAGATTACAGACAATGAACCAAAGTTTTCATAAAATGTAGGCTCTCTGAACCTGTTTTGTTTTCCCTGTCCCTCATTGCTTACTGATCCTTCAGCAGCCAGGACCACTACTATCATCTGATCTATTCATTCAACAAATACTTATCAATCCCCTACCACGCAGAGGACAATAATAAGATTTGATTTACATTTTAGAAAGATCCCTCTGGTGTTCTGTGACCGATGGGCTGTAAGCAGGTGTGAGTGGAAGCAGGGAGTTCAGTTAGGAGGCTACAAGCACAGACAAGCTAAGATATGATGCTTTGCGACTGCCTTCGGCTCAGGTCATGATCCTGGAGTCCTGGGATCGAGTCCCACATCGGACTCCCTGCTCAGCAGGGAGTCTGCTTCTCCCTCTGATCCTCCCCCGTCTCGTGCTCTCTCTCTGTCTCATTCTCTCTCTCAAATAAATAAATTAAAAAAAAAAAAAAAAGTTAAAAAAAAAAAAAAAGATATGATGCTTTGGATGGGGTGACTGCAGATCTCAGGTACTTTCTGGCACTAGAACGAATAGGATTTGCTGAAAACCTGGACTGAGGGAAATGATGAGGGAATGAGAAGAAACAAAGAGGACTCCTAGATTTTAAGACTAAGCAAATGAGTAAGATGGTGGCATTAACTGAGATGGGGAAGACCAAGGGAGGACAGGTTTTGGGAGTGTAAGACAGAACTAAGAACATAACTCCAATATCTGGGTGGGCGTTAGGCTCTTTTACTTACAGAGACACCACCTCAAATAATTTCAAATATATCAAAATGCACTCATACTCCACTTTATATGCAGTTATATATAACAATGTTACACTTAGTTGCGGTTCTCATGTAACATTTATATTAATTATGTAAAAATTCTGTTATAGTTGTTATTGTACTTGAGAGCAAGTAACATTTTTCCAGCTCACATTACTTAGTGCCTAACAGATTGAATAGTCCTGATCTGCTTCAGACACTCAAACCACTCGAGAGTGCTAGTGAAGGGTCTGTAGAGAAGGAAAATTCTATAGGCTAAATACTGAAGATTGAGTGATAACTTCAATCATTCTGTCTCCTGTCACCACAGGTAAAACTAAATGGAATTTAACAACATGTACTCTGTTCCCTTTCTCTCTTCCTCTAACTGCTATTTCTAAATATTGGTGGGGGATAAACTTCAGTTATACATGTAGATACACACAAAGTGTATTTTGAATTCTCAGTGCCTAACCTAATCTCTAAAATATAGAAAACCAGAAACATACTGTTTTTTTAAACCCAAAAATTATGTATTAAGTTCTTTTTGTTCACAGCTTTGAGCTTCCTACTACAACAGATTATGTGGTGAACAAGACCCAAAGAGCTAAAAATCTGATAGAGGCAGCTAACTCTGGATATCATCCAGCTCTAGACTCATTTTGCAAAACCAATTCTGGATCCAAATTCATGTGAAAAAGAAATTTTCTTAAACCAAAGCCCTTAAATGTATCAAAATTACTTACTAAAAATGAACTCTCAATGACAATACCATATGGAGAATGTACTGTGTCACAACAAGACTCCTGACATACGTACACGCAACGCTTTCTAAGGAATGAGTGATGAGGTGGAGGGTGGACAACATGTAGGGAGTAAAAGAGAGATCCAATAACAGGTCAATTTCTATGTCATAAGACTCTCACCGATGCCTACTGTCTCCATTTCAAGAAGGTGTTCCTCTGGAATTTGTGTACTCTATTTGAAATGCTGTGGCATTGACCCGAATCCCTGGGAGATGTGTTATAATGGGTTCTTGAGAATGTTTTAGCTTTTCGTTGACCCTTCTTATTACTCTGAATTGATGTCGCATCTCAAGGTGATCCCGAGTAAAGACTGGTGAATGTCAAGAGTGATGAAGAAAGTTGATTTTTAGTTGTATACTTTCCTCCCATCTATAGTAATTCATCTCCCCACAATACAGAAGAGATTACTTTTAGTCTTTGTTTAAAAGTTGCTGAGTAGCATTGGTAAGGTCAAGAAAGGGGAGTTAATAACAGCCACTGTTAACAGATATTCCTAACTTTCATGCAATTTTATGAAACTTGATGCATTCCTTCATCTTAGATAATTAATTAGTATCTGAATCAGGATAAAAGGCTGAGTTAAAGAATGTAACCTAAGGTGCGCACATTTTTTTTTCTGTCATACATGAAGGGATTTTAATTCTTTAAAGTAATTAGATACAAAGAATTTCCCTTTTTACTAAGAAGAGTAGGGAGGGTGCTATCAGGAAACTGATTCTTCTCAGATTGTTTGCTTCGACTGCTTAGTAATTTCTAGTCAAAGAGGAAGTATTTAAATGACATGGTGCACATCCATATACCTTGCTAAATATAATCTGAATGTATTCTCTGTTATAAACTTTTTCCTTTCAGTTCTTCACAGTTTAAAAAAATACATATTCGACTTAAGGTGGTCCCATTTAACAAATATTAATGTTCCTTTGGCTGCTGGTACACCGGAATTCTATCTGAAAGAAGCAAAATATGTATATTTTTTCTTTTAATAGTTACCTAATCATTTTCAGTTACTAACTCCAGAAACAGGTTCAGACTTAAAAGAATCAAAGGCATTCAATTCTATTGCCTCATTATAAAATAATATGCAATGTGCCAAGGATTTAACAATTCAGAATTGTGACTCTGAGTTCCCATAAACCATACTGATGTTGGAAATTCCCTGGCCCTGAGACTTTGCTCTAATATTTTTTCTTTCACTCTCCTCTTTCATGTCCCTATATCAATAAACAGTTCTCATCCGGAGTGCATAAGAGAATCACTTAGGAAGCTTTAAAAATGCTTATATCCAGGCCCTAACATGCCCCTTTTTAAATGAAGTGATTGTAAAATGCTGCCAGGGCTGAGAACCATGACCTTAGAATTTGCTTGTATACTATAAATCAAATCCAAAACTTTTACTCATCCTTTAGACATCTTAACCAGGAAGTCTGGATTTTTTTTCGCTTCCCCATTTCATTCTATAATGCAACTTCCCTCTTGCATTCCCCCTCAAGAACTCTCATTGACAAAGAGCTCAATGTAGACATTGAACTACAATAATAGCTCAATGTCCCTTCTACAAATTCACTTCATGTGACCTCCAAGTATTGTCAAAACAGGACTAATGCTTGAAATTCCTCCCCTATCAATCCAAACAAAAAGGATCCTACCATGTGAACACTCTAGAAATCCCACCTGCCCGCAGGTATTATCCGAGGTTAATCAAATAAATTATATACTTCTTCTACTCAATCCTACTGCTACCCTTCATTTCATTATTCTCACTCTATTATATCCTCTATAATCACTTCATTATTTCCACTTTTTCTCCCTTCTTTTCAAACAGGATGTAACACGCCCCCCCCCAAGCTTAGCTGTGTATCATTCTTATGTTCCTAGATTAAGACTAAAAGTCTCTGTAAAAGGAAAACATAGGCAAAAAAACCCATTCATTGACCAAATCTTGTTTACACTTTTACTATCAAGTTTAATCTTTTGATTATTCAAAGTTAAACACCAGTTTTCATTTCAATCACCACCTAACAGTATATGAGTGAAATATTTGCCTTAAGACTGTGTATTTCCTGCTTTCATGTTCTCACAGGCAGAATGCCTAGTATTTGGTTCATGTAATATTGAAACTTTTAAAATTATTAGGACAGTTAAAATCAATGCACAGGGCCTCAGTGCAACATGTGATTATCAGAAGAAAAAATAAGACCACTCTAATTATTCTAATCATTCCTCCTTACAAAAAACAGGATTTGGGGGCACCCGGGTGGCTCAGTTGGTTAAGCATCTGCCTTCAGCTCAGGTCGTGATCTCAGGGTCCTGGTATTGATTCCCACGTCGGGTTCCCTGCTCAGTGGGGAGTCTGCTTCTCCCTCTCCCTCTCCCCCTGCTTGTGCTGTCAAATAAATAAATAAAATCTTAAAAAAAATGATTTGGGGGCGCCTGGGCAGCTCAGTCGGTTAAGCGTCCGACTCTTGGTTTCGGCTCAAGTCATGATCTCAGGGTCATGAGATCAAGCCCCGTGTGGGGCTCCATGCTCAGCGCAGTCTGCTTGAGATTCTGTCTCTTCCTCTCCTTCTGCCTCTCACCCCTCTCACAGGAGTATGTGTGTGCTCTCTCTCTCTCTCTGAAGATAAATAAATAAATCTTAAAAAAAAAATTAAAAAACAAACAAACACGATTCGGTCTTTTCCATGATAGAGATGTGTCCATTCGGGTCCTTACTCTATTTATGTTCTATACATGTGTCCATGGTATTTTTAGCATACAATCCTAAATTATTGATAGGTGGGGCAAGGGAGCTTATTTCGAACCACACACAACCCTGAGATCCTCTGCCCAAATACTAACTTTTAGAAAATCACTTAACTTCAGGAGCCACAGGTATTAATTACAATGTGCGGATCCCTTCAAGCATGTTGAGGGATACTGAGGCAGGGAACAAAGTTGTGATTACTCTTCTCAAGCAGCACGACTTGGTCTCTATGGCCCTCTGAAGGAAAAGTTAGGTACGTGACAGGTACAAATCTTAAATCACATATTAAATCATATAACAAATGCTTACCTAACCTAAATTCAACACCAGAAATTGTAAAACTGTTAGAAGAAAACAGGGAAAAGCTCCTCGACATCACTTTGGCAACAATTTTTGGAATATGACACCGACGGTGCAAACAACAAAATCAAAAAGAAATAAGTTAGATTACATCAAACTTCTTAAAAAGCTTCTACAAAGCAAAAGAAACAGCACAATGAAAAGGCAACCTACCAAATGGAAGAAAATATCTGCAACCTATCTATCTGATAAGGGATTAATATCCAAAATATATAAGGAGCTCATACAACTCGATAACAAAAAACACAAACAACCCAATTAAAAAATGTGCAAATACCTTAGATATTTTTCCAGAAAAGACGTATAGCTGGCCAACAGACACATGAAAAAGTGTTCAGCATCACTAATCATCAGAGAAATACAAACCGAAATCATAATGATATCACTTCACATCTATCAGAATAACTATTAGCAAAATGACAAGAGACAACAAGTGTTGGCAAGGATGTGGAGAAAAAGAAACCTTCATGCATAAGTGGTGGGAACGTAAACTGATGCAGCCCCTATGCAAAAAAGGATGAAGGTTCCTCAGAAAATTAAAAATAGAAATATCATATGCACCAAAAATTCTACCTTTGGGTACTTATCCAAAGATAATGAAATCACTACTTCTAGTATTTATCCAAAGGTAATGAAATCACTATCTCAAAAAGATACCTGCACCCCATGTTCACTATAGCATTACTTACAACAGCCAACATACGGTAACAACCTAAGTGTCCCCTGATGAATGAGCAAACTGTGGCGTATACATAAAGGAATATTATTGAATCATAAATAAAGTATACCCCATCTACTGCAACAACATAGATGGAACTTGAGGGTATTATGCTAAGTGAAATAAGACAGATACTGTATTTTCTCACTTAAACATGGAGTCTAAAAGTCCTAAATTCATAAGAGCAGAGAGTAGAATGGTGGCTGCCAGGGGCTGGGGGAAATGGTGAGATGTTGTTCGAAGGGTACACATTATAGGTAGAAGATAAGTTCTGACAATTTAATGTAAAGTGTACTGACTGTAATTAACATACTGCATTATATACTTGAAAGTTTAAAGAATAGATCTTAAATGTTACCACCACACACACAAAAATGATAATTATGTGAGGGGAGGAGGGGATGAGCTAACCTTATTGTGGTAGTCATCCATGTATCAAACCAACATGTTGTACACCTTACATGTGCTATCGATCAATAATATCTCCATAAAGCTTGGGGGAAAAAAGCCAATATATGCTGGGTACTTCAGTAGATCCATCAAGTCTAAGATAATTGGTACTGGCGGCTTCCTTCGAGTGATGCTGGCACTGATGATGGATGAAATGGACACTGGCAATTCTGGAGACTGTGTCTGAGACTAGAGCTCTGTGTTCTAGAACACCTGAGGGGTCGGAAATGGCCAATCACTTCCTGCGTCAGGCCGAGCGTGACTGTAAGGCAGACCAGCACTTAGGATCTCAACAGGAAAATAACTGAGACGTTTACCATGACAGACTCTTGGTAGCCTTTGGAGAAAGTCAGATGAGTCAGACCATCCCTGACCACAATGCTCTCACCCATCAGACAAGGAAGAAAGATGGGAGAGAACATAATAAGATCTTGCACTCGTGTGAAATAAATAAAGCGTGGAAGCCATGAATTCAGAAGAGGGATGGATGGCCACACAGAGGCAACCTCTGATCTGAACCTCCAGGGAAAATGGTAGATGAAAGACTGAAAGGAAAGGAGACTTTTGAAGCAGAGGAAACTGAACAAGCAAAGGGAGAGAGCAGCAAAAGAGAACAGCATATTTTTTTACATACTCTAGTTTTACTACAAAGGCATTTATACACACCTGGTAAAAAAAAAAAAAAATACAAATAGTTCAAGAAGGGACGCAATAAAGACTAAAAATCTATCCTAAAGTCTGAGTTCCATTCACTGATTCCTTCAAACATTTATTATGATCTCACGCATCATGTACTGCAGCAAGCTCGGGGCCCCCATGCCCACCTCCCAACCCCCAATTCTATTCTTCAGGTGCAACCTCTTTTGATAGGGTATGGATCTCTCCAGAAATACATACAGATGTGCAAGCATATATTATGAATATAAAAAAATTCCAAAATAATACCATGCCATATATTTGTGTACATACAGTTTTAAATTTGCTTTTTTCTTCATAATCTAACTACATCTTCCTGTATCACCACACCTAAATCTCTGTCATCATCTTTATCATCAAATAAAATTCCAGTATGCCCTATACCATAATTTCTTCGTTTCCTATTAGTGGATATTTAGACTGATGTCAGTGTTTTGATGATTCAGTGAGTATCCTGTAAATACTTTCTGGAGGAGGTCACTCAGAGGATGTGACCTCCATTTGAGCTGGAAGCTGGACCCAGGTAATGGGAGGCTCCCAACCCCCTCCCCTGTCCATGGAATGTACCCTCGGCTCACCGTTCCCATAGAGGAAGCTGTTCCAAGGACATAGCCTTGAGAGAGAGCTGGACTCAATATGTGACTGAACCCAGTTAAGTCTTCTATATAAACTTGTAAGATTCTGATCACGACGCACAGATCTACTCCTCTGGAGGCTCCTCGAGACTGCCTCGTACACAAGTTCCCCTGCTTTTAAAGCTGCCACTTAGCAATCTGGAGTGGCCTGCCTCTTTCTTCAGTTTCTCTTTCCCTTCTGTGTGGGTGGGCCAGTTTGTGAAGCAACAATAAAGTGACTGCATCCAAGAGCTGAATTCCTAGAAACAGAACTGCTGGGTCCAAACCTGGGTTCATTTTCCCCTTTGGTGCCTATCGCTAAATTGCTCTCCAGAATCATTGCACTAATGGATACTCTCACGGGTAGCACACAGGATACCTTAGCCTCTCAATCTTGCCCATGTTGACTTTTTAAGGATTTTGGTGGCATCTTTATATGCACTTCCTTAGGTTGTGAGGGATCCCGAGGATTTTTTAAATATATTAACCCTCTGTGTTTCGTTCTCTACAAACTACCTGGCTTGTACTTTCTTCTTCTAAATTTTTAATCTTTTTTAATTGATTTGTTTTGTTTTTGTATATTACACTTTGAGGCAATTCTGTCACTGCACTGAAGATGTGTCTCCCATTTGTTCTTATCGTTTAATGTTGGTTATGTTACTTTTCCAAGGAGAAATTTTTGTTTAAGCAAATTTATATCAACCATTGTCCTTTATGACTTCTAGGTTTTGCACCTTGTTTGGAAAGGCCTTCCCCACTTCCAAATTCTTTCCTCAATGCAGCCATGCTTCCTTCTAGTACTTTAATGGTTTCTTTTTAAGTTTTTTTCTACATCTATATGGGATTTATTTGGTATATGGATTGAAATAGCAATCCAGTTTATTTCTTTTCTAAATGACTAATCAGTGGATTCAAGGCCATTTATTGGCCCTAACAATCTACATTTTCCCCAGTGATTTAAGCAAGGCACATTGAAGGAATGCCAAGTCATTTGATGTCATAGAAGGAAAGCTGTAGGAAATTAAGGCAGGGCAGGGCAGTGAATGGTGGGAAGCACAAAAAATGAATGAAGATTAAACTAGAAAAACCTGATGGCCAGGTGGAACTGTCCTTTAAGGCAGTATTCCTGGTGATTCTGCACCTGGCTGGAACCCTGGGGTCCCTATTTTTGTCGAGTACTCCAGGTGATTCTCGGGCACACCAAAGTTCCAGAATCCTAACTTTAGAACAGTGATTCTTAACCTTGGATTCACATTAAAATATCCCAGGGAATATTAAAACAAACAAACAAAAAACCCCTATGACCAAGTCATACCTAAATCCAATTAAATCAGAATGGGGACCATGGCTGGGGCAAGATCATTTTTAAAGCTTTCCAGGGGATTCCAATGTGCATTCAAGTTTGAAAAACACTGCTTTAGATTCTGCTAAAGCAAGTGAATTTTACAGATTAAATTGTTCTCTAACTTTACTAAGTATCACAATCCCCTTGGGGAGCTTTTAAAAAGATATATACTGATGCCAGGTCAGACACATGGAGTTTCTGATTTAATTGGTCTGGGACCTGGTATTTTTTTTAAGCTCTGCAGGTGATTCGAATGTGCAGTCAGGCTTTAGAACTTACAGAGCTGTAATTCTCAACTGTAGAGCGTATCAGAATCCCCTTGAGAATTAGTTAGACCACAGATTACTGGGCACCACCCCCATAGTTACTTAATTAGTAAGTACGGGTTGGCGCCTTAGACTCTGTATTTATAACTAGTTCCTGGAGCTGCTGCTGCTGATCTGGGAGTCACACTTGGGTACCACTACACTCGTGTATGTCATGACAAACCATGAATGTTGCTTTAAAGACATAATTACATTTATGTATTTAAAAAAAAAAGACTTCAACAAAGAAGAGAAATGTGATCGAGGTGGACACAGGCAGTGCAAGGAGGTCGAAAGAGGGAGCCCAGTCCTCACTTTGCTGCAGATGCCCTGAACCAGGGGCTGGGGCCAGGGCGAAGCACCAGAGGTCAAACAAATTTCAGAGGGAAACTAAGACTTAGCAGGGAGGGTGGACCAAAAGATGCTGGGTAGCCAGGTACAATGACATTGCTAAAAGTGAGAATGAACAGAACTGGTGATAATCCACTTGCTTATCTGAGGTGCTGCTGGGACACGTTCAGATGGAGAAAGCTCCAGCAAATAGAAACATGCATCTGTGTTCGGAAGAAACGTCCAGGCCCAAGATAGAACTGTAGGAAAAATCAGCACATGCGAGAAGCAGCAGGTCTTGGTAAAGGAGTGCTTGTCACAGGTAAAAGGGTGACAAAGGGTGTAACACAGGGGATTCCAACAGTTAAAATGGATGAGGACACAAAAAGGAGCCAACAGGAAGGATGGGACTACTGAAGAAAGAATTAGAGGACGCAAGGGAAGGGAAATCATCAAGAGATAGGAAATGGTTCCTGGTATTAAATCCTCCAGGGCGCTCAGGCTGAATACTACAGTGTTACGAAGAAATCACTGGATCTGACCCCTGGGACATGATGGGTTTAGCAGGAGGATGGGAGTAGTGTCATGCCTCTCGGTACGTCAGCAGTGAACACTGGCCAACGCTGGACCTGAACTAGTTTCCCAAGGGAACTGGAGTCGGACTTGCTGGCTCTGCTTCACAGAGACATAAAATAAACACAGTAACAACACCCACGCTTGGTTATTAATTTCATCAACTTACAATTTTTAAAAGAAATTTTAAATGTTGTAATAAAGCTTATGATTTCATAGAATGATTTTAAAACCTCCTATTAAAAATGTGCTCTCAGGTGGAAAATGGATGAGATAATACCTAAGTGAGGGGTAGCTTTTGCATTTTATGATACGAAGCTACAGCAGGACAAAACCTTTTCCTCTGTTATAGGCCAGAGGATTTACAATTTTTGAATCTCAGCACAGGCCCATTTTACTTAGGCTATTTTTAATTAACATCTTATTAACTAGAAAATGAAGGAGTTCTGCTAAATAGTTTTGTAATGTTTTCCAACAGCAATGAACTCAGATCACCCCTCCCCCCCAAAAAACCCCTTTTTAACAATACGTGTCATAAAAAAAACACTCTGATCTTCCGCCAGACTCTATGCTGCTCTGTGGCAGGCGCGGGCTTCCCCAGGTGACATTAGGTAGCATCAGCAGCGTATGCCCGTCACCACTGAGGGGCTGAGTAGGGATAAATCAGACTGAGGGCTAACTTCAGTACTGTTACTAATATTGGAAAATGCTAAACATAAAACGGTTTAACTGCTTCAAACTCAAGGCAGATGGTGAGGGTAGAAGCAATATGCACATGGGATTTTGCTGGTGAAATGTTGAAAACCCATAGCAGAGGAACTGTTCAGTTTTAAAACCTGATTCTAAAGGTACCACATGCTCATGGTGGAGGATTTGGAAAATAAACTATAAAAATGAAATTGGTAATCCTATTAACGTAGTGTGGTTATTTTTCTTTAGCCTGTTTTTTGATAGCGTGTGCACATACATACAAACGTACTTTTATTTTCTTTTTTAAGTCATCTTTGCGCCCCACACATGGGGTTTGAACTCACAACCCCGAGATCGAGGCGCACACTCCACTGACTGAGCCAGCCAGGCGCCCCACAAATGTACTTTGAAATAGGATCACGAACCATATTCAGGTTTTGTATCCTGTTCCTTATAATTAGGTTGTAATCATAATTTTCCTATGCCATTAAATTTTTTTCACTGTGATAATTTTTTAATGGCAACACATTATTCGTTATACAGATGGACTACAATTTAAGCATCACTCCTCTTACTATACAATATTTAGGTTGTTGCCCATTTTTGTGCTATTATAAATAATGCTGCGATTAATATCCTTAAATATGTATTTCTGAGTACTTTTCTGATTAACTCCTTAAATTATATTTCATGAAGTGCAAATAATAGTTCAAGTGATGGAAACTATTTTTAGTGTTTTTCACAAAATACCACTCTGCTTTCTAAAAAGATTATAAATTTACATTAATGTACTGAGCATTACTATCTCACTACACCATCACCAGAAATGATTATTACCGTGCGTGCTTTTTAATACTTGCAAATCAGGTGAAACTGGTATTTCATTATTTTGATTTGCATTTTTTGATTAGTGTTAGATCGAAGTTTTCATTTGTCATTTCTACTTCTTCTTTTGTGAGCTGTCTGTTCATGTCCTTTGCCTATTTAGTGGGACATTAGAATTTTTTCTTTCACTCAACAGTTTTTTGTGACTTAATTATTACACTTCTGCCCATTATATTTGTTGGAGATATTTTCTCAGTTACTAGTGTTTTAATTTTTTATGGTGTTTTTAACTTATTGCATGTCAAGCTTTTAATATGCTCGTATTATCCATCTTTTCCTTCGCTATTTCTTCTACTTCTTCATCCTAAGAAATTATTTCCTCATCCTAAATAACTACATACTAATTTTACTTTTTAGGGTTTAATTTTTACACGTCGTTTAACAGCTGTATGAAAATCATTTTAGTACGAAGTATGAAGGAAGTCCACCTCATATATTTTCATATAGACAGCCAATCTTCCCACTACCCATTTGCTGATTAAGCTCTCTTTCTCGGGGCTGTGTGATGATTCCTTCACCTTATCATTATCAACCCCTGGAAATTTTTATTTCATGTGTGATCGACTGCTTGCACTATCATCACCCTAGATGATGTCCGCTAAACTCAGGCAGTCAGGTCCAGCTGCCTGAATTTATGTGGCCAACAGTATCCACACAGTCTTCCAGATGTACTTTATAGTCATTATGTCCAGTTATCAGAGTGAGTATTTGCATCTTTATGCTCACCCAGTATCTTCTGAGCGGTCTTCCTAGAGAAGAGGAATTTCCCACATCAGGAGCGCTGCCTCCCCGAGAGTGATGCCACCACCCAGGTTCCCAGCTTTCTTTGCAATGAGGGCACAGCCGAGGCTTTGCCAATTAAGTCTCAACTCAATGTCGGCTTGAAAGAAGGCAAAATGAGGAAGTAGGTGACGAAGTAATTAATTTTCATGGGAAAAGTGGTGGCAGGGGCACCCCTCTTGGGGCTGGGGGCAGCAGTGTCTGAGTTTCTGGAATTCAGGGATCGGGGCAGTAGCCAAGAGTTGCTCTGCACAGTACCACGTGGTCTATGCGTTTTTCCAGGCTATGTGGACTTCATTGCTTGCTCTCTGGCCCTCCTGAAAATTCTCTGAGCTTCCTAATATACCTCAATAAATTCCTCCTCTGCTTCAGTTACAGAGTGAACACGTTGCTTGCAATGAAACAGTTACACACGCATGCACACACACAGTCACACTATCAAGAGGATTTGGATTAGAGTTGCTTTAGAACTTGTGATTTAATATGGGGAAATTATAATATTTAGCTTTTTCTCCAATGAACAGGACATGTCTTTCCATTATTCAAAAATAGTTTAACATAACAATAAAAAAAATTAAAAAAAAAAAAGTTAAAAAAAAAGATGAACATTATTCTCTGGTAACAGTAATCTAAACCCAATATGTTTGTTAATATTGAATATGAATAAATAAATGAAACAATGTAATTAAATAATCTTGAAAATACAACAAACTAATCAACTAAAAAAAAAAAAAGTTTGGCTTTCAAATGAAGTTTTGTTGCTTCTACATAGCAATCTTTTTCAAGTCCCTTTTGGTTACTTCAAAGGTACGGTATTTAAGCCCCATTTCTTTGGTGGAAAGGGGGGTTTGGGAAAAGAATGGAATGCTATCATGAATTGATCCCTTTCTTTCATTATCATTTCTAACTGGTTATAGCTGATAATATTCAACATTAATTTCCATATATTCATCTTGTATACAATCTACTTAAGGAATACTTTCATTAACTTTAGTACTTACACACTTAATTCTCTTGCATATTCTAGGTTATTTATGTCATCCGAATATAACAAACTTCACCAGCTCTTAGTTACAGATTTTGTTTTAGTTTTATGTGTTGCTTGACTACAAAGAATCTCTAGAATAAAGTTAAATATTAATGGGGAGATATTTTAATAAAAGGCTGCTAGTATTTCAATAAAGTAAGACACTGGCTATTCGAATGCCTGAATTAGATGTTTCTTACTATATTACACAACTCTCTGTGTGTTCTCATTTTCTAAAGCATTTTCAGCAAAAATGGATGTTTAATTTTATGAAGCGCTCTTTCAACATCTATTCAGATGACTATCTGACCCACTGCTTTGACCTATTAGTACCATTCATAACATTAAATCAATCAGCATTCTTGGGATAAACCTCAGTAGTTTATAGTAAATAACTCTTACAGCGTTCTACTGCAACTCTCACATTTATATTTCAAAGTGAGGTGTGATGGTAGTTTTCTTACTCTGTGTTGGGAGTATTTTCTTCTTTCCCTCTGTGACATACAAGGAAATGACTGCTTTTCGTGCTAGTACGTTTACCCTAAATGTTTAAAAAACACACCTGGATGCCTATCTTGCTAATGAAGAGATTCAAAAGGAGTAAGTATAACACTTGTTCCCTGCCTCACTCCCCAAAGTTAGCCAAGAAACCTGGGATATGTGTACTTCTGCCATATCTCCACCTTTCATCTTGGCTGATAGGAGTTCTAGATCTATCCTGTTGTTAGTGAATCATTATTTACACTGTTATATTTCTAAACTATCTTTTCAAACTTTTAGTATGGCTCAACATACTACTTTTATACCCCATCTTTCCAATTCTTTAGTTCTTTAACTCTTAGAGATCTATCTTTAAGTCAGTTCCTCAGGAAAGACATGAAAAATATATTTTATGTGACCTCAAATGAATGATAATGCATTCATACATACATACATACATATAATATCTTATCAAATAGAGTTCTGTGGCCACATCATTATCTGGCAATTTGTGGAAGGAAGTCTGGGGCCAGCATAAATTTTATTCCTTTGTAAGCAATCGATTTCTTCTTTTCTGTTCAGAAGTATACTGGTGTTTTTCCTTCATTGCTTAAAACTCAAAAAGTCACAGGACTATATCCAGGGCAGAGATGAATTTTTGTTTCTTATTTTTGTTACTTGATCTCTCTTCCAACAGGACAAGTCTTCCTTAACAGTATCTTTGATTATTGCTTTTGTTTCATTTTTCCGGTTCCCCACCAGAAAAATATATTGTTATAAATTAACGAATCCTCAGTTTATCTGAGGTAGATGTTTAATACTATTAAGTATAGTTTCTCAAATATAATAGAGAAAGATAAGGCTGTTGGGAGAACAATGGATGTAAAACAGCTTTCTTGTGGTAGGAGGAGACTGCTAAATATTTTGCTTCTTGGCTGAGGTACAGCATCCCTTGACGTCAGAGGATGGATGTAATACAGGAAAGTGAAATCCACTGTCTTGTGGAAATGTTCTGTCTCTGCCCATCAGGCTCTTAGACCGTTTCTGAGGTCTAGCCATGTGTTGAATGTGTTTGAATCACAAGATTCTATGTTACACGTAAGGTTAATTCTGTCTAAATACGTGGCCAGTCACTGGCATACACTTACTCCTGTTACTGCAGTTCTACAAACTGGAGATGGTGGGACGTTACAGGTATTTCAGTGAAAATCATGATTAGCTAACAAACACACAACTTTTAAGTCAGCCACTCACCGTAAGGTATGTTCATGTCAGCAACTAAAATTTAGGTCTTGTACCTTCTACCTTGCTAGTGAAGACAATTTCCGGAAATGAAATGTTAAGCAGGAGTCAGGTAAGACAGGCACATAATCATGACAGAAATAGTTAAGGCCTCACATCACCACAAGAAATGAACATCCGTCATTTGTGTCAACAATAAGTACGGGAGAAGTGAAATACGACAGCTTCACAGAGCTCCTGACAAAGCAGACTGCTACTGCTTATGGGAAATTTGTTGCAGGGGAAGTATGTACACCTCTTGATGCTAAAAGTCTGCCTGGGTCTCCAGAGAAGGGAGAAGAATTTACATTTGGCCTTTCTCTTTTGAAAATCAAAACTGTCAAATGAAATGACTTGTGATAAGCTTCAAACCCACATTTCCTACTGAAATAATGACACAAAAGCACCAAATGTGAACCCACTCACAATTTTTTTTTCTTTCAATTTCAAGGATGCTAGAATGTGTCCATTTCCACGCCAAATTACTGATCCTACAAGGAAGAGGGCTTTTACCAATTGAGGAACTTGCTTCGTTTCCTACATTTGGCCAATATAAAATATTTTGCATCTGCCAACATTGAAGTGGGGCTTGTTCTCTGCCTGAGGATCTCTCTCTCTTGCTCGCTCGCTCTCTCACACACACACACACAGGCACACACACACACGCACGCACACGCGCACATGATTGGTCCCTCACTCTCAAACCTTCAAAACTAAATTCATTCCTTTAATGATCAGGGGGTCACTCTGGTAACTACCATAGAGTTCGAGAACATGTCCACATGTGCAAAACAGGGCTTTTAAGCCTGATTGCTCCAGTTTATAGACATACCACAAACTGAGACGTACTGCTACTCCAGTAAACACAGGGATGGCTTTCAAACCGTGCCTGGGAGGCCCAGGCCATAGGACAACCAGTTTTCCCACCCAAAGTCCTTCCAGATATAATATCCATCCTCAGATGATATCCATGACCATGTCCAGGACATGCTTGTGGGTCACTCAGGCATGTCCCCCTCCATCTTAGGTCTGTAGGGTCCAATCTACTCTCTTACCCTAAATTTTCTCCTTATTATTTTAGATGCTGAGAAACCATTTTTTATCAGCCTCTAGAATACTAGAAGCATGCACCCAGTGAAAAACATAAGGCCAGTATGAATTAATCTTGGTAACACAGGGTAGGGGAAAAAACTCCTTTAAAGCAGAAGAACTGGAAATATGGAGTTAGAGCCTCAGAATAAATATTTAAAAAGAACATTAGACTAAATATATATAATCCAATCTCCACCTTTAACAGAAAAGGAAATTAAAGCCAAGTGAAGATAAGAGAACTGTTCAAAGTCATCCATGATTAATAGCAAACCACCACAGAACTAAAAGAAAATTAATCTGAAATATAACTTCTTTATATCTACTGAAAAAAGGTGCATGTAATTAAATGCCGCTTTTTCATTCACTGACAAGCGAGACCATAATAGATGGACCAGTCTGGGATATTTATGCTTTGGGGGAAAATTTTCAGGTGTACCTGTATTGGAGATTCTGCACCAAAAAGGGGGATGTTGACAGGAGAGTCAGCGGCAGCATATAATTAGGGGATGCATAGTTTTTATAAAAACGAAACTTTCCCTCTCTCAGTCCACTTGTTTACTAGGTAGGTGTGATTTCCTGCTGACCCTCCTTCACTGGGTTTAGTCATGCAGGGTCTTGTTAGTATATTGCTGACACGCTCATCTCCTGACCAACAGTTACTCTTTTAATGTATTAAAGCAACTTAATTCATTCCTAATATAATCTGAAATTGTTCTCTATCCTCAAAACACACCATACACGGTAACTATATTAACAAGATGCCTATAAATCTATGTGTTTACCTATGAAAAGTGAGCTCCCCCACCCCACTTCAGGTGGGAGACCCAAGCTCTTTCAGAGAGTAGTACAGAAGAAACATAAATGAAGAAAACCACTGAGCTAGACCCTGCGTCAGGGCAAGGAGAGAAAAATGAATCCAAGCTAACTCTGGGGGTGTTCCCGGTCTTCCCCGATCCCTCCAAAAGACATCTTCAGGGTCTAAGGGTCCTGCTGGGAAGGGTGCCAGAGGCAGTAACTGGGGAACCGGGTGCCAGACCTAGCTCTGATACCAACAAGCCATGTGATCTCGAACACTTGGCTGCACTGGGTCTCAGTTTCCTAGAACGGTTTTTAAACATGCATTTGTGTGTACATACATGTATACACACTAAATCTTCTGCTCAGGCAAAAGACGACTCTCCAGCCCTAAATGTGACAAAGGTTAATCTTTTCCGGTTGAAGCAAAGGTGAGGTAGGGGGCTGTGAACCCCACTCCTAAATAACTAAATAACCCTTCCCACTCCCTATCCCTGAGGTAGGCCCTCTGGACTGCTGTGGTTCTGGTCTACTGGAATTGGCCTTTTATTTTTTATTGTTAATTTTTTAAAGATTGATGGATGAGAGAGAGAGAGAGGGAGTGTGTGTGTGAGCGTGGGGTGGAGGAGGGAGAGAGAGAATCCCAAGTAGACTCCGCGCTAAGCTGACCTGGAGCTCAAGCTCAGAACCCTGAGATCACGACCTGAGTTGAAACCAAGAGTCAGCCACCTAACTGACTGCACCACCCAGGTGCCCCTGGAATTCGCTTTTAAAAGAAGTGCCGTTCATTTCCCAAATCAGCTCTAAACCAGACTAAGTACACAGTTGAGGGACCTCAAAGACTGGAATGCTGAAAGGGAAACATCACAGACTATGACACATGTATTGCAATGGGGACCATTACAAGGATGCCACATTCCACTGTCAGCAGCCCGCCTGAAGACTGCAACAAGCCTGTGTTCGAATTTGCTCTGTATTTACACACCATGGTATCCTATCATTTTAACAACCTTATGAATTCAGATTGGTCATAAAAATACCTTAATAGTTTCTGAAAACCTTGCACTACTGTGGCACTTTATAATACTGCAAATATAGTCACATTTAAGCAATCATATGAGGTGGCAAGGGCAGGCTCTATTATTTACATTTTTATATATAAGGAAGTTGAGATAGGGAGGGTGATTTGCCCAACGGAGCAGCGCTGATCCATGGTAGAGATGAGCTAAAATCCTGATCTTAACCCCAAGGTCCAGTGTTTATTACACACACCATTTAATCCTTCATCGGTTTTGTTAAAGATCTCAAAATTAAAAGGGTTTGGTGGCAGGATCAGGGTGACACAGCACCTGGAGGTTTCTACACTAGAGTCTAAGTCTTCAAGAGTGTCTGGGAAAGCGGGGACACAGCGTGAAGTGTGACTAGCTCGGCAGCTTTGTGCTACGGTTCCTCCTTCATTGACTTCACTAACTTTACCAGGTCACCATGATGTCACTGGGGACAGAGTTCCTGGAAGTTCAGCAGAACTAGCTATTGTTTTACCTAGAGAGAACACACTTGAGATGTACTTAGATACGTGTAAAGTTATTTTGGTGCCTACACAACACATTCCCAATGCTTAATAAATGCCGTTTGCAGCAAGCATTAAAGAGCATTTCCCGTGGACACAATCTCTGACTCTAGGGCCTCAAAAAGCTACAGCAGACAATAACGAATGGCCGGACAACACAAATACAAGACAATAGAAGGCCAGCACTTTAAAGAGTACCCTTCCAGATTAGGCTGAGAAACTAATCAGAGCTGATCACAAAGATTGATGTGTAATGTTATTCACCACGACATTACTTATAAGAACAAAAAAATGGGAAAACAGCTAAAATATTCATTAGGGGAAGGCAACTATGGCATATTCACGGAATGGAGTATTCCGGACTTTTTGAAACCAAGTATTTGAAAAAAAAAAAAAAAAAAAGACATTTAATGATACGTAAAAATCTCAAAGAAAGAAAAATGATCTAGATACAAAATTGTATCTATGATCCCATAGGTCACATACAGTATAGACAAATTATGTGTATATATAAAAATTTATATTTTATGCACAAATTTATGTATACACAAGTGTCATAAATATTATAATAGATGTGCATATATAAACTAAACATATTTAGACAAATACCCAAATGTTAAGTAGTTAATTCTGAGCAGTGGATAAGAACACAGATGATTTTTGTATTCTTCTTTATATTTTCTTGTATTTTCCAAATTTTCTACAATAAACATGCACAGCTCTTGTAAATAGGAAAAAAAGGGTTTTTAAAGACATTCTTAAAAAACGTAAAATATTTCTTTTTTTTAAAGCAAAGATCATCTCTTTTCCCTAAAACTGTATGACTTTGCTTGTATGTATGCTCTTCTACATTTTTTCCACCTCTCTTTTCCCGAGTGTGGGGATGCCAAATCTGCTACCAACTCCAATGCAAGAGTGTTGATGGGCTCGCCTTCCCCACAGCTGAACTCTCTAAACTTGTGATGGTTGCCACAGTATACATATACCTTAACATTTCATGACAAGCTCTATAATTACCCACTGTTACCCCTACCATAAAGGCTTAGAACTTGAAAAGCCTGCAATTTGCCTGGCTTTCTAGAGAAGTACTCACACACTGCTGTAACAAATACAAAAAATGTGCATTAAAGCATCATTAAAGCTGAAATTGTAATTATGCCAGAGTCAGTCAGTTCAAAGACAGAGATGGCATTACTAAGCATGTTTAAGAAAGTGCTCTTTAGCAGAGGTACTTGAATTTAAAATACAGATTTATAAACCTCCCTTATTTAAGGTTGCCTGATAGGTACAAGCCACTAAGCTATGTTGATCATCTTGCCTTCCACCAAGGGCGCTGGCACTGAATGCAGACAGCTGGCTGATCCCATACTAATGGGACCCCGGTCTCAAGTCCTTTTGTCTCTACAGAACAGGGTATTTTTCTGTGATGCAAATCCAGACACTCTCGGCAGCTAATGGGCTGAAGAAGACAGTCCGTACATACACAAAACTAGGGATTTCTAACTGAAGCTCAGAGATCATTTGGGGGTACACTGGTGTAAAGTGTGCCCAAAGCACCATAGTACAAGAAAAACCCAAGTCACTGTGACAATCACCAAAGCTGTCCAGTCTGAGACCATCAAGTTCTGAAAACCTTGAGGATGAGAAGAGCAGGGATTCAAGCAAGGATTTTAAATGCACCTTTTAACATGTATCATATTACCTCACTGATATGAGGAATTCTTAATCTCAGGAAACAAACTGAGGGTTGCTGGAGTGGGGGGTGGGGTGGGAGGGATGGGGTGACTGGGTGATGGACACTGGGGAGGGTATGTGTTCTGGTAAGTGCTGTGAATTGTGCAAGACTGTTGAATCTCAGATCTGTACCTCTGAAACAAATAATGCAATATATGTTAAGAAAGAAAAAAAGAAGAAGAAGAATGTAGCAGGAGGGGAAAAATGAAGGGGGGGAAATCGGAGGGGGAGAAGAACCATGAGAGACGATGGACTCTGAAAAACAAACTGAGGGTTCTAGAGGGGAGGGGGGTGGAGGATGGGTTAGCCTGGTGATGAGTATTGAGGAGGGCACGTTCTGCATGGAGCACTGGGTGTTATGCACAAACGATGAATCATGGAACACTATATCTAAAACTAATGATGTAATGTATGGGGATTAACATAACAATAAAAAAATTAAAAAAAATAAATAAATGCACCTTTTAACCTTTTTATGTTCTAGGTGATCATTTATTTACCACCCCAATGAACACAAAAGCAACCCTAAACATAAGGCAATCTCTTCTTTTTCAACACGTAGATAAAAAAGAATCTTTTTAGCCAATGTGAATACATAAACTTCCAGACATTTAGAAGACCTAATAACACATGTCATTTATCTATTTTCAAGTAGTGAAATATGTAATTATCACAGTGTGAGATTTAAATCTAAAACGTCTAATACAAAGGTAAACACTGTTGATAACTCAATTACTTTAATTTCTAATTGTAGTATTTATAAAATATGAAATTAAAAAGATTTTTTCTACCTCAATAACTTCTAAGAAAATAGGCTGTTTTGAGACTGTTTCTCAAGAATCCTCTCTCTTCTAAAATTTGCAAAACTCTCTTTTCTCACAGCAAAAATAACTTCAAGAATTTACAATGTCTAGTTTCTATGGTTCAGATTTCCTTCATTTCAGTGAAACACTGCCTTGTTTGACTGCTCTGTGGATTTGGGAAGTGGTAGGGCACCCTCTCAGCTATTAGCAATGGCTGAAACAGATTATATCATGGACAAGGTAAATGAAAGATTTTCCGAAACTACTTTCAAAATAAAGTTACTAAGATAATGCACTCAAATCTGTGGGGCTTTCTACGTAAGTAGATATTTCAGAGGACTTTCTCTTTGTGGGGGAAACAAATCTTCGATCTGGAAAGTATGCTGAATTTTTGGTCATCAGATTAAATGAAGCTCTGTGCATTTCTTTATGAACAGTTATTTATTCTTTGAACAAATATTTGTTTAAGTGCCTGGTAGAGACTGAGGACTTGCTATTAAAACTTACCACTCCCTCTTTCTGGGCGCTCTGTCTTCTCTTAAATTCTGAGATAGTACATTCTCCTCTTTCCCTCCTGCCTCTCCGGTTGCTGCCTCTCAGTTTCCAAGGTGACTTGTCCTCTCAGAACCTTTAAATGTTGGCATTGTAGACTCAGCACCCCCACCTCGTCGGGTTGGGTCTTCTATTCACTCCAAAACTCTCGCCCTCACTGATTTCAGTCTCTCCCAAGGTTTTAAATACCACTAATGAATGAATGGCTTCCAAACTGGTATCACTGGTACAGACTCAACCTCTGAGTTTCAGACCCATAAAAAAATTGTTTCTTTAGGTCACTTAAATGTATCATAGGCATCTTAAACCCAGTATGCAGCAAAGTGAACTCTTCGGCATTACCTCAGATCTGTTCTTTCTGCCCCCTCCATCTTGGGAAATGCCCCCTCTGTTCATCTATATCCTCAGCAAGACACCTGCACACCATCTTTGATCAATTCTCTCTCACCCCACAGCGAACATACCACTAAATACTGTCAATTCTAACTTGAAAAACAGGTAATTAAGATCCAACTAGTACTTTAGCAACTAAACCAAACCAAAGAAAATCCACTTAATGCATAAACACAAAAAAGTTGTAAAATTTTGATTAAAAAAATGAAGAGCCAACCCCAATGGATGAAGGAGTCAAACCTTCCTGAGTGGCTGCCGTGTTCTACCAAAAAAACAAAAAACAAAAAACAAAAAACAAAACCCCACAGAAAACTAATACCACTTTTGTTAACAACAGGGGAGGTTTAAAATAAATTTAAAAGGCAGCTTCCCCAAAGCTTCAATTTATAATTGAAGGAGAAAATAAAAAGCTAAATCAAAGGCCATTTAGATTAAATTCTACATTTAGAGTTTAGGGATACAAGGAAGATGTCAATTGTTAAATACTAGGAAAAGATGACATATACATATTACAGTCTTCTCAAAGGACCAAAATGACAAACTCAAGTCACAGGGCAGATGATCTGCATGAAGGAATCAAGAAATATTAATGATGCTGGTATATACCCCCAATTAGTGATTCAACACCAAGCAATAGACAAAACTAGGAAAATACAGTGACTGACGTCAGTCCACCTGATTTTATCATACTTTTCCTTAAGCAGGAAGGGCAGTATGTGTCATTACTCAAGTCAACAATTGACAATTACACAAAGGCTAAGAATTATAAAACTCTGAATGCAGCATGGAATAAGAAAGGTAGTATTCTCTATAATTCAGAGAAACTGATTTGTGAAATACTTGAAGTCACAGAATAGATGCATTGTGAAATTATATAGCTTGGACAAACACATTAGATTAGGAAATCTGGTCTTGGGCCCTTTGAAGATTTTAATCAAACCAGATGATTCCAAGGTGATGTTTCTCTTGACTAAGTTTATCCATAAGATTTCCTGATTTTAAGCTCCATAAAATGAAATTCTGAGGACACCAGACGCTCCGGACTGAACACAAGGTTTTACAAGTTTAAGTTGGTATGATTAAGATCTGCTTATAATTAGGAAAAAAGACAATGAGTGACCTATCAGAGATTCCTCTTGAGTAAAAAAGAACAAAAAACAAAGTTTCTACCATTTTAAAGAAAGAGTGGTTATATGGGGCATCATGAAACAATTTTCATTAGAGCTCACAATCAATTTGTTATGACTCTGGGCACATAATCTTGCTCTGTCCTATTCCCCAAATACAAAGAAGCAAGGGAACCATTTGTCTTGTACCATCATGTCTATACGGCCAAAGGAGGCGAATGCCTTGCTGAATGAAAATTTTTACTAAAGATCGACAAAGCCAACCTAAACAATTCAGCAAATATCATTTCAAGTATGGGAAACCTGCTGAAGGCTTTTGAATGCCAGTAACAAAATAAATGGAACAGACGTACTATCACACTCAGGGCTATGTCCCTAGTCTCACCTTATCTAAGGAGAAATTTTTCACCGATACCTAAAGATCACTAATCTCTAAGTCGTTCCCACCAGTAAGCTAAAATTCACAAGTAACAGCTTTCCCTCTGTCTGTGTGCAATATACAAACCTGGTACCACAAATATCAGAGAAGAAATACATAAGTGAATTCAGAAAAGGTCCTATTGCTCAAACACTCACTCACTGCTTGGGAAAACCATCACCCTATACAACAGACAAAGAGTATGAGAAGGTAAAGAAACATGTGACTGATACTAAATTTGTCAAGCAGGAGAAACAGTGAGGTCAGAGCAGACAATTTTTAGAGCAAGATCAACCTTGTTTAAAAAAAAATGCGAGGCACCTGGGTGGCTCAGTTGGCTAAGCAACTGCCTTTGGCCCAGGTCTTGATCCTGGAGTCTCGGGATGGAGTCCCAGGACAGAGCCCTGCATTGGTCTCCCTGCTCAGCGGGGAGTCTGCTTCTCCCTCTGACCCTCCCCCCTTCTCATGCTCTCTCTCTCACTCTCTCATTCTCTCTCTCAAATAAATAAAATCTTTTAAATAAAAAAATGACACTCTACAGCAACTAGGCACAAGAACAACAAAAGTGGAAGAAATCAGAAGGAAAAAGACAGACTGGACCACAGAAAAATTAAAAATAAGAAAAGAAAAAAAACCTTTACGTTACCAAAGCACTAATAAAAAAAAAAGTCAAATAGAAAATCAGGAGTGACCATCAGTGATATGACAAAAAAATTAATAAAACACACTCATTAAAAATACAAAGATATTCACCTCACACATGTTAGAATGGCCATTATTAAAAAGAGAGAGTCAGTATGGGTGAGGATGTGGAGAAAAGGGAACCCATGTGCACTGTGGGTGGGAATGCAAACTGGTGCAGCCATTATGGAGAACAGGATGGAAGGTCCTCCAAAAATTAAAACTAGAAATAGTATATGATCTATCAATTCCACTTCTGGGTGTCTATCTGCAGGAAACAAAGTCACCAAGAAGATATGTGCAGTCCATGTTCACTGCAGCATTATTTATAATAGCTAAGACACCGAAACAACCTAAGTGTCCCATCAAGAGACAAATATATAAAGAAAATGTGGTGTATATATAAATACAGGAGTACTAATCAGCCATAAAAAAAGAAGGAAATTCTGGGTATGTGCAACAACATGGATGGATCATGAGGAGATTATGCTAAGTGAAATAAATCAGAAAAATACAAAAGGTCCATCTGCCAACTATAAGATAAGTTCCAGAATACAATGTTAACTAAAGTCACCTTGCTGTACAATACTGTATTATGTTTCTAAAGTTGCTAAAAGAGTAAATCCTAAAAGTTCTCATCATAAGAAAAAAATGTATCACCTAGGGGCACCTGGGGAGGTTCAGTCGGTTAAGCATCTGCCTTCGGCTCACGTCATGAGCCCAAGGTCCTGGGATCAAGCCCCTCATTGGGCTCTGTGCTCAGCGGCGAGTCTGCTTCTCCCTCTGCCCCTCACTCTGCTCGTGCTTTCTCTCCCTCAAATAAATAAATAAAATCTTAAAAAAAGCGCGTCACCTACATGAGGTGATGGATGTTTACTAAACTTATTTCCTAGTGTATATAAATATCAAATCATTGTGTTGTACAACTGAAAATAATACAATGTTCTATGTCAATTATATCTCAATAAAATTGAAAAAATACTATGATATTCTTTTTGGGTTATATTGATGGAACCTAAAACTTCATACCATGAGCACTGGGCAAGGGTGCACTAAAACAGAAACTTCAACAGATGCATTGCCATCACACGTACACACGTACGGACATACAAGTGCACACATATATAGGAAAAAAAGACAAGAAATACAATAAAATGTTAGCAGGGGGTTGTGTAACTTTATAGGAGATTCCTATTTTCCATATCATTTCTCCTATTTTCTTCAACCTATCAGTTTTCACTGTTATAATCAGAATATCACATTTTATTTTTTAACCATACCAGCCTGAAAGATCAGAGTCATGGACACGTGGCCTGTCAAATTTCTTATGAGATTTTACCACTTCTTTAAAATGGCACAGAGTCATGTGGATGTTGGTAAGCCAATTAAGGACTTGGTTGGCACCCAGGGCTCAAATTTCAGGTTTTACTAAATCCCTTATTGCCCAGCTACACATCTTCCAAGCTTAGAGTTCCCATTCTCCACACAGTGTATAGAGACGAAGTTCCCCACCAACATCAGGGATGCTCTCAGGGACATCTCTGGCACCCTGGAATGCTTGCTCCCCTGTTCTACCCCAGACTATCTTCTTGAACTCTACTCCCCAGTGTTTACCTTTTTCTCTATCTCATTGCCAGCCTATTAACTTCCAATTCTTTGCATCAGCAATGCCTGTCTGCAGAAACCACTGCATGTGCCCCCATCCAATTCAGTGTCCCGTCCGATGAATGAGAACATGGATACAGCGCAAATGCACGTTGTAAAGTGATGACACCACTTCTCACGTAGGGCTCAAAAAGAGACTCCAAAACAAGTCCCAAAGAGGAAGGTCCTCACCATATTCTGAAATAAGAAAAACCTTACTGAAAAAGTACCCATGGTATCTCATTGTTTCTCCCTTAATCTGTGCACCGGGTTGTTACGCCCACACTTCCTGGCCCCCGGGAGGCGGGGAAGAAGGAAGATGATGAAACGTGCACCACAATGTCCACAGGGACTCCGTCACACAAGCAGGATGTGAGATGTTCCGTTGTGCTGCCCAGCCCCCCTGCGCCTATCCCAGTGCTGTTCCGCGTGTTGTAGGTTTCTACACGGAATAGCTCTCCAGTTCTCAGATTATTTCTGCCTCTCTGGGCCCCCTTTAGTTCAGTTGTAGCTTTGAAGAAGGGCTCGGTGAACAGGGCAGCAGCAAATAAGGTGGTGACTCACCCTTCAGACAATAATTTATGAAACTTTTTCCAACAACATACTAACCTAACGTTAGGGATATTTCCTGTCTGGAATAATTCTTAGCACTGTCCAATAGAACGTGAGACTCCTTTTCATCTAAATGAATCTCAGCAGTCACCTGCAAATTCCCAGTAAAAACAACTTCTGAAGACACAAACGGTTAGGTATTTTGGAAGGGGGAAACATGTGCTCTTAGAACTTAAAAAGCCCGGAGTCACTACCCAATCAGATAAGCCTTTTCAAAGAAAAAATGTGCTCTGGCTGACGGCAGGCGAAGTTAGAGATCTGAAGCATGAGAACGACTGGGCACGCCACTGGAGGCTTGCAGGTAGAGGATCGCAGCCTCCAGAGGATGAAAGCAGCCTCCGGCCGATGGTCAAGATGAGACAGGGATCGCATTCCTACACCCACAGGGATCTGAATCTGTTCACAACCTGCATGAGCTTGGAAGGAGATTCTTTCCTCGTCTCCAGATAAGAGCCCAGCCCAACGGACACTCTGATTTTGGACTTATAATATTCTAAGCAGAAACACTAGGTGAGGGTTCCTTGGGAACTAGGAACTTACGATTTTCCACCTTTCTTTGATTTTGGCCTTACAATACCCTGAGAACCCCCTGAGCTCAAGCAAGTCAAGCGTACCTGAACTTCTGCCCCACAGAAGCATAAAATTAATACATGGATACTGTTTTAAGCTACTAAATCTTTGGTAATTTATTACACAACAAGAGAAAACTAAGGTGGGTATTGTTTTGTTTTCTTTATTGGGTTTAGTTTTAGAGCCTTATTTTATTATAAAACCACTATATGCTAATTTCCCTACCTTCCTATTCCCCAAAGATTAATAATGCTAAGTTTCTCCTTTCTCCTTCCAAAAATTTCCTATGACTATGCATGATATACAAGTGTGCCTATATGCATATATGTAGTCTAAAACACACACACACACATATATATACAAAATCACACAATGTATTTTTTCACTTAACTATCTATCTTGGGCATCGATCTAATATCAGAACATGAAAGTCTATCTCACTCTTTGTAACAACCATGCAGTGCTGGATTGTACGTCTGAGTCATTTTCTATGAAACCAGGCCCCTCCTGAAGGACAGTTAAATGACGTTAAGTGATGAAGTGGTAACAACTTCACTTTCCATTTGCTATTTACAAGTAGCTGGACTTGTTATTTTCTGTTATTTTGTGAGAATCTCACCAGATAATTTCCTAGAGATGACCTGGCTGGGCTGAAGGGTAAATGCAATTGCAGTTTTAACCAACAGTGCAAACTGCTAACCAAAATGGTTGCACCAATCACATCGACACTGTTATCATATGGCAGGGCCTCCTTCTCTACAATCTTGCTGTCATTGGGTTCTGTCAATTTTATAAAATTTTTGACAGTATGCTAGGTGAATGATACTCTATTATGCTTTATGTTTCTCTCATGTTTCCAATGAATCATTTCTTATTTTTGGGGGGACATTTCAATTTTTTTCTATGAAGGGCCACTGACATATTTTGCCCATTTTTCTCCAATTTATATAAGCTCTTTGTGTATGTATTAATGCAATCAGATATTTATCAAGTATGGGCATAAAAACATTTCTCACACTTTGTTTTCTTTTGATTTTATTTACTACAGAGAAATTTTCATGTTACGGGAGATATACTAGTCTTTTCCTTTGGGGCTTCTGGATTAAATTTCATGCTTAGAATCTTCCTGGAACTAGGGGCCTGTGATTTTCTACCTTTCTTTTTTTAATGGGACTCCTATTCACTGCTCTTTTAGGAATCCCTGGCTCTCAACAAACACGATTTTATTTGTAGAGATAAGCTCCAGAACACTACGCCAGGCTCTCTTTTTCCTTAGAGCACGACTGACACATCCACACAAATCAACTCATGTTCTCATCCCTACTAATTCTTTTGACAGGGGATTAATTCATGTGTCAATGAGGAGTGGCCTGATTCACATAATCCTGACCTAAAAAAAAAAAAAGAAAAATAGAAAGTCTAACTTTATCTTTGGGTCAGAAAGCACTGAAAAATGGTAGTTTTTCTTTCTCTTGTGTTTTGTAAAGACATGTAGGAATTCTCACTGACGTTCTGTGCTTCAAACACATGACACAGAAGACAGCAACGGGAAGGAAGAGGTGATGAGGCAAGGTGAGTGCGCAGGCATTCACCATCCTCAAGACAGGAGGACTGGTCTTTATTTAATTTACGTTTTCCTTCTCTTATATGTAAATAGGAAACTACCAGATTGCGATCAATACCATTTCTCACAAAGAAAGTCTGACAGAGTTCTACAGGTTCTGAGCGAATAAAAACCTGTGGGCTCTTCACCTGAAGGGAAAATGCTGTCAGAACCTGACAGACGGGCTTCTCTCCGCCCACTCCTCTGATTAAATACTAAAATTACGTTTGAAGAGAAAAGAATTCAAGCTAAGTCTACATGGAGAGAAAGAAAAATAATTAAAAGGATCATTAAAGTCTTCACCACATTTTCTCTACTCTCAATATTAGCACTGAAGAAAATCACAGCAATAAGACTCATCAACAGGCACATAAACTAGGGCTCAATTACTACAGAACACTACAGAAAGGAGTAGGATTGAAGTTTTTATTTTTTTTATTTTTAAAATATTTTATTTATTTATTTGACACAGAGAGACAGCGAGAGCAGGAACACAAGCAGGGGGAGTGGGAGAGGGAGAAGCAGGCCTCCCGCTGAGCAGGGAGCCCGATGCGGGGCTGGATCCCAGGACCCCGGGATCATGACCGGAGCTGAAGGCAGACGCCTAACGACTGAGCCACCCAGGCGCCCCAGGATTGAAGTTTTTAATCACTACTGAATTACACGTAAGAAATAAAATTCATGATACACTTAGCACTTGTATATACTGCTGGGCACTGTGCAGGGTGAATATGAAGATAAAATTCCAGGGGCGTCTGGGTGGCTCAGTCAGTTAAGCGTCCAACTCTTGATTTCAGCTCAAGTCATGATCTCAGGGTGGTGAGATCGTGCCCCACGTTGGGCCCCATGCTGGGCGTGTAGTCCGACTGAGATTCTCTCTCTCCCTCTGCCCCTCCCCCCGCCCCACAAATTCACATGCCCCTCCACCCCCCAAAAAAAAAAAAAACTTTAAATCTTAAAAAAAAAAAAAAAAAAGATAGAATTTCAGCCCCCAAGTAGGTATTTGGCCTTGCTTGCCCCTCAAGTCACCTTTTACTGTTCTGATGATAATGTAATGCAGATCCCCATGGTATAAATGGTAATAATAGAAATAGCTGGGTGCTCATCAAGCAACTGGGGAAATCCATTATTACCAACTGCTCACCCCACCCCCCAATGACATCCCCCTCACACCTTTTCAGAGGTAACTACTACCATGAAATTGGTCTTTAAAATGATCATGTTTTCCTTTAGACTCTTGAAAGAAATGTATATACACATTTATGAGTATATGTGTGTGTCCCTAAACAAAATTCTCTTTATAGCCTCACGCTAACCTTACATGAATGGTTTCAGCCATCTTCTTTTGCAACTTGGTCCGCCGTCGAACACTCTCAGAGTTGCATCCGTGCGGACACGTGCGGCTCTAATACTTTCTGGGTGCCCAGTGCTCTGTGATGACTATGCCACAACTCGTTCACCCGTTTTCCCATCGAAAGCTTCTTAGGTGGCTTCAGATGTTCAGCTATTACAAACAGTGCAGCTATGAACAGTCTAGAACATGCCTTCTTGTGTATATATGCAAGAGTTTCTCTCAAGTTCTACCTGGGAATGGCATTTCTGAACTTCAGTGGTCTTGCTTTAGTATTGGAATTTTATCAATTCTTGGTTTACCTTTTTTGCTTTGCCGTCTTTTATTTATCACTAAAGGGAAAATAAAGTTTCATTCCAAAGGGACAACTATCTCTCTCTCTCTCTCTCCTTTCTTCTCCCCAAACATGTTACAGGTAACTCCCAATCTCAACTTGAAAGCAACCCTTGAGGAAAGAGTCACAGCCCTGCTTTTAAGTAGGAAATGAGTATCATCTGAAAGCCCATCAGGGTTAGAGTTTCTACCAGAGTACAATGACTTAGAGCTTACTCGTTCATCCTTCCCACCCGTCATCCTCCACAATCCTCAAGACAGCTTCTCAAAACACAGATCCTCCTCAAAATCCTTGAAAGGTAATCAAAATCAAAATTCCTTATACTCTCTGACTTTCATCTCTCTTTCCACCTTCATATTGTCTTACAACCCAACACACATGCCCCACTCCAGCCACACTGGTAAGTCCCCCTTTCCCCCCATTTCTACCAGCCCAAGTCTTGCCTGACTTTCAGCATCCTGACTAAGTGGCTCCTTCAACTCTCCCATACTTTCCTGGTTGGAATTAACCCTTCTCTTCCTTGTACCATCATGGATATAACTTAAAAAAAAAAAAAAAAAGGAAACAGAAACAAAACAAAACCCCAATATTGAAAGCAATCTTCACAACACAGTTTTTCTAATATGGCTATACCTTCCTTATAATTAGTACTTGAGGCCAAGGTCTCATATCTTCATCTTCATTGTCCCTCTAACGATTATAGATGTAATAAATAAGTTATATCTGCCACTGCCAGGCAAAACTTGAGATAAACTCTTGCACACATACTAGAGAAGACACATCCTAGACTGCTCATAGCAGCATTATTTGTAATAGGGAATGTAAGTAATGGGTAAGTTCAAGTTTAGGGAGAATAAATGCTGAATCGTTCTGATAGAGGTTAAGACATGTGGCCTCAAAATACGGCATCCCGACCAACAGTATTTTAAACTGAAGAAATAGGAGAAATGGCATGTGCAGGAAGGTTCTTCAGATCTGCACCTAAGGCACATCATCAAGTCCTCGTGTAAGAGGGGTCCTCCCTGTTACCTGGGGAAAGGAGCGTCCTGATTTCTGAAAACAAGGAACACAGAGGACTGTGAATGTACAGCCCTTGCTCAATTTGCCCCAGTTTACTAGAGTTAGCTCATTTCTGTCCTGTCCTTGCACAACTTTTCACTCTTCATCAAACCTAGCATTAATATACTCAGGTTAACCATGTCTTTGCATCTTCATTTCCTTACGAAGGCTCCTGTGTCACAGAAATCTTCTATTAAATAAATGTGTTTGCTCTTCTTTTGTTAATCTGTCTTTGGTTAGGAGGTTCCCACTGGAGAACTTAGAAGCATAAGGAAAAATATATTTTTCCTCCCCTAGAGTTCTTAACACTGACCCTCTTCATGTGAACTAACACATCTGCATTCCCCAAAGATAACCCAACATGGAAACAAGTCTTGCATCATTCACAGATTTAGAAATGGAGAAATAAATAATTGAAAAAGGATTCCATATAAAAAGAAATTCTCAATTTCAGTGTCCAAACACTCTGAAAGAGAGGATGAGGGTTGGGCTAACTTATCAGAAAGAACAATGTACTGATAAAACAAAGGAAAACCAAGATAAGCTAGAAAGACATACCTGAATTTCAAAATGCTTGGATTATTTTAAGAACCAGCAAAAAGAAGTAAAACACAACTCAAGAAAGGGTAAGTCATTACCTGCATGAGCAGAGAGAGGTGAGTGTGGTCGAGGCAATGCTGGTGACTGTCCATTGCCTATCAAGCTTTTCCGGTTGCTTGTTCGGCAACTGCCAAAAGGAAAAACAAAATCAGAGTTTTAAAAAGCAAATATAATGCCAGTAATGTCCAGGTATATTCAACATAAACACATACTAGAGGTTCAGCAACCTATCTGGCTCATGTTGTGGCTTAAATTTTTGCAAGTTAATATGCACTCACTAATATTTGAGGGGTGGCTGCCTCCTGAATATTAGAAAATATAATGTATTCATATAGCATAACACCATCAATATTCCTCACCACCAGTGAAGTTATAATCAAATGCCTTCTCTCCACTCCTGACTGCAAATAGGTGACACGCCATATACCCAAGTGATAAATTAAGGATTCCAATCAGCAAACCACAGGTAGCATCTCTGTTGACATGAAATTTCTAATATGAAATTACATGCAATGAAGCGCAATGACATTCATCTTACAATGATGCACTAATTAAAAATCTAATTATTTAGACAAATTTCCCATTTGTGCCTTTTGTCAATAGAACAGCCGATGCCCAAGATGTATTTCACTACTGATTCATTTTTCATCTTGTATACTCCATTCAAATTCCTCATTAAGGTAAATATCTTGGAATCATAAAAACAGATTCCAGTTGGTATTAAAATAATAGTGAAAGCCTTTTGCCAAAGGCACACTACCTACTGTTTTTGTCCTGGGTACCCACTCAATAGAAACAAACTGCTACATTTGGGCAAAGGGCAACTACTTTTTCCTGTTTCTGCCAGGACCAAGTTATAAAATGCCTACTTGGATTCGAAAGTAACTCACAAGCAGCAAAGAATAAGATAAACGTGAAACTGGTTGATGATGAGGTGAATATTATCTCCTTTTCATCTACTTTCCCTTCAGTGCAGACTGGCACTGCATTCTCTATTAACAGTATAGCAGTGAGAAAAGGGGGAGTAAAAACCAGCAGGTCACCTCACCAAATTCACCTATAATAAGGTTCAGGGCACTGTGATTCTGTCCTCCTACATTTAGGCTGCCCTCAACCACCATTTAAGGTTTATCGTAACGTCTTCTTTAATTCAGAATATACCTGTTATAACAGGCGGTTCAAAGAGAAGTTTTCACCTGACTTCTAAATTAGGTATTGTGGATGTTATTTGAGGGTTTGCACAGAATATTTGAAAGGAACATTTCTCAATATTCAAATAATACATTTCAAAACCAAACTCAATTCCTTTCAGCAATATTAACTTGGGAACCAATCCTCTCCCTTAAAGGTTTGCTGCTTATTATCATTTGTCAACACTCCCATATTTATAATTTCTTAAGGTCGGGCTGCATCATTTTATTTTCCTTACTGGAACAATCAACATCCCTTAGCATTATCTATGAGTGTAATTAAGATCATGTTTACTCAGCCTTAAAGAAGTTGCTGATTAAGAATAGACCCTTGATACTTAATTATAAAGGTGGATTGTGATATTATCAACTCATCTGTTAAGAACCATATTTGACCTATTAAATTCAAAATTCATAATCATTAAATCAGATAGTATGATTGTTTTAAAAAGATACTTTATAATTTATTTCGTGTTAATTCAAATCAATGTCTTCTTTCATTCCAGTACAGGAATATTAAACATATCAACTTTCTAATGTTAATAAAAGAAATTACAAATGACAGATTTATACCCTGGAAATCTCAGCAAAGTTATTTGTTTACTTAAGCAAATTAGCTGAAATACGAGTTAACTGCTAGAAAAATGGCTATATTATTTTTTACATTTAGTATTTGATCTAAATCACTTACGAAGATTTTCTCTTGACGTTCAATTATTAGTGTTTATGTATGTAAATAAAATTTTCAGTAAGAAATGTAAATCAACAGAAATAGTAACCTAATGATTATCTTCAATAGGGATACTGGTGAAATATGAGAACTTAAAATCTAAAAAATGGTATTTCTTGAAGAAAACCTTAAAAAACTGAATCTTCCTTTTTTTTTTTTTTTTAAAGATATTATTTATTTATTTGACAGAGAGACACAGCAAGAGAGGGAACACAAGCAGGGGGAGTGGGAGAGGGAGAAGCAGGCTTCCCGCCGAGCAGGGAGCCCGATATGGGGCTCGATCCCAGTACCCTGGGATCATGACCTGAGCTGAAGGCAGACACTTAACGACTGAGTCACCCAGGCTCCCCCAAAAACTGAATCTTCCTAACAAACATATAGAATGACTAGTACACTACTATGGGCAAAATAAACAGACAATGATTTAAATTTAAAACAAAGAAAAACAAAAGAAATTTTCAAAATTATGTCAGTTATTTAAAGCCTACCAAGAAAAGGCAGGAAAGTTCTGATTTTAACAATGTGACTCAAAAAAAACCACAAAAAACAAAAAACAAAAAACTCACAAAGAAATCTCTAAATAAAACCTGGAAATAGAATATACTTATTTGCTTACTGTAAAAAATAAAAAAACGAAGTAGAAAAATAGGATAAAAGTTTGTATTACATTCATCCTGTGTTTGCCTACTCTCTATAAAGACTGCCATCTTTACAAACAAATGATTATGAATGCAATTTAGAGCAAAAGAAAAAAGGATTCTTCATCTATGAATATGGGAGCAAGAAAAAAAGTTAAAAACAAGGTACAGGGAATATTTTACACAAAACCTTAAGTAATCAGAGGCCTATCTTATTTACAAATGCTATGAACAATCAAAGCTGAAAGGGTCTTCTGTAACCTCTCTATGGATCTTGAGCATGAAGGTAGAGACAGTATTAAAATTACAATAGACTTGAACTTTCTTGAATCTCCCAGCAATCAAACAGGAAGCTTTTAAACATGAACTACAAAACCAGACTTTATAACATACAGATTCCTATGTATACACAAAATAAATCTGTCTACTCATGAAGTAGTGTCTTGCTTGGCCTCGCAAATAAATTTATTTATTGCTAACATTCTTTAAGGGTAAAGAGGAATTTTATACTGTATTTAACCCCAAAATACCTAATTCTTGATAGATATATAAATATTAGTGCTTTTAAATTCCTGGGGTCTACCGAGATATTCTGTAGACAACTTTCCACAGGTGGGGGAGACTGGCAGTCATCCAATCTCAATACAGCTTGCTTCCAGTATCTCAGACAGTCACTGCATTTTATTGCTCTAGGTACCTGGTTCCCAATGAATGAATTAAATTCTCATTTTAGGGGCGCCTGGGTGGCTCAGTCAGTTGTGTCTGACTCTTGATCTCAACTCAGGTCTTGATCTCAGGGTTGTGAGTTCAAGCCCCACATTGAGCTCCACGCTGGGCGTGGAGCCTACTTAAACAAATGAATAAAAAATAAGGTCTGATTTTAACCGCAGTAAAACAGTTCCTCGTTGGCAGGACCTATGAGTGCTTACCACCTACACTGCCACAGCACCTGGAACGGCCCACACCGATGACACTGGTACAAAATGCTGCACTGACCTCTGGGGTCATCCTTTATTCATCCAGGTTCTCATGCTCTTTCCCGCAGATGTAAGGAGAAGCTCATGGCATCCAAGTACAAAACAGGCCCCCCAAGTGGCCGTGACTGCACCATACTCATTTAATCCATAAAGTGAAGAAAGAGGAGATACACTGCCACTTGGATAAAATCAAGGTTCATTCCGATCCCCAGCATGACCAAGTCAATTCAGTCTTGCTCGCGTTTTCTCAAGCAGGGTCATCCAGGAAAAAACAGGGGATGTCCTACCAGGTAGAACAGAAATATCACTTCTACTGCAGCAGAAATCTCAACTTGCTTAAAATCTATCCTCGCCTAAGCATATGAGCTTGTAGAATTGTCTCCAGTTTTCAGCCTTCAGAACAAAGGTGATTGCAGAAGCCAAACTGAAGAACAGTTACAAACTCAAGTTTCAGCTATGCATTCTCTCCGCTCCACTCTTTAAAAAGGAATGGAAGCCATTCTCCCTGCCTCTGCTTGGATCTGGAAGCCCAACACAGGAATATCCACTCCCCACGGGGCACCTCCACCCTTTAGTTCTGCACTTGAAGCAACACAGGGAGGCACTCCGCTGTTCTATCAATCAGGCACTCCAAACTGTTCTATCAGTTTGGAAGGTGACGCAATGGCACAGACTCTTTACTTGCAAAATCTGAATTGAGCCCAAGAAGCAGCCACAGACAACTTGAGACAAAGGCAAAGGCAAACAGTGGACCAGGACAGAGAATGATGATGCCAAGTAAGTATTTCTCTTTACCTCATTCCTTTGGTTCCTCCACCCACAGATGAACTACACACATCCACACAATGAGCACACGGTACCACAGTTATTGCTGACCGTGGACCTGGGACCTGAGAAGAATGGAAGGTGGGAAGGCATTGACGGTACTTTGAAGTGAGTGGGCTGGCTAGCCCCTGGGGGCTGGGAGGCAAGGCAGGGAGAGACAGATGCCCGAGAGGAACATCACAGCTGGATGGGCACTTTGTGGGGGGTGGACATGCTGTAGACTGACACAAGGAGCACAAGAAAGTGTTTTGTCTGCCTGGTTTTTGGCTCTGGCAGGTGAAGTGAAGATCGCACAGGGCACCCCTCCTACTCCAAGTTCACTGTTCCCATCACCAAAGTATTCTACAAGGAGCTGGTCCATTTCCTAATCAACGCCAACAGTGCCTTCCACTTGTCAGGAAGATAAAGAGACAGATCGTGCATTTTATTTTTATTTATTTTTTTGCAAAGATTTTATTTATTTATTTGAGAGAGTGAGAGAGAGAGCACACAGAGGGAGAGTGAGAGAGAGAGAGAAGCAGACTTCCTGCCGAACAGGGAGCCCGATGAGGGGCTCGATTCCAGGACCCTGTGATCATGACCTGAGCCGAAGGCAGACGCCCAACCGACTGAGCCACCCAGGCGCCTGAGACAGATCCTGCATTTTACCATCTAAGTCAGGCCTGACTCAAAAGTGTGAGGCAAGAGTGGTATCAGGCTGCCACACTGAAGGAGAGGAGGGGAACGTGGTGTACATATTTTGGGTCCAAAGCAACAATATTCTTTATTTGCGCAGGTTGTCTTTATGCTGAGGGTTCCAATGAAGGGCTTGGCAGGACCTGTAAACCTTTCACATCTGAATCTGTCACATCTCTCGTGGCCAAAGAACCTGTTAATGATCCCTGACTAGGTCTGTAAAAGCTGGAAGGCCCACCAGACTGTGGCCTTTTGCAACTATTCTGGATAGCTGAGATCCAGCTTCATTTTAAATTACATTCATTTTGAATGGACAGGGAAAGAAACAACAAATGTTGGAGAAGTTGTGGAGAAAGGGGAACCCTCTTACACTGTTGGTGGGAATGCAAGTTGGTATAGCCACTTTGGTAAACAATGTGGAGGTTCCTCAAAAAATTAAAAATAGAGCTACCCTATGACCCAGCAATTGCACTCCTGAGTATTTACCCCAAAGACACAGATGTAGTGAAAAGAAGGACCATATGCACCCCAATGTTCATAGCAGCAGTGTCTGCAATAGCCAAACTGTAGAAAGAGCCGAGATGCCCTTCAACAGATGAATGGATAAAGAAGATGTGGTCCGGGGCGCCTGGGTGGCTCAGATGGTTAAGCATCTGCCTTCGGCTCAGGTCATGATTCCAGGGTCCTGGGATCGAGCCCCACATCGGGCTCCTGGCTCAGCAGGGAGCCTGCTTCTCCTTCTCCCTCTGCCTCTCTCCCTGCTCATGCTCTCTCTCTCTGTATCTCTGTGTCTCAAATGAATAAATAAAATCTTTAAAAAAAAAAAAAAGAAGATGTGGTCCATATATACAATGGAATATTACTCAGCCATCAGAAAGGATGAATACCCAACTTTTATATCAACATGGATGGGACTGGAGGAGATCATGCTACGTGAAATAAGTTAAGCAGAGAAAGTCAATTATCATATGGTTTCACTTATTTGTGGAACATAAGGAATAGCATGGAGGACATTAGGAGAAGGAAGGGAAAAATGAAGGGGGGGAAATCGGAGGGAGAGATGAACCACGAGAGACTATGGACTGAGAAACAAACAGGGTTTTAGAGGGGAGGGTGGAGGGGGGATTGGTTAGCCCGGTGATGGGTATTAAGGAGGGCACGTACTGCATGGAGCACTGGGTGTTATACGAAAACAATGGATCGTGGATCGCCACATCAGAAACCAATGATGTATTGTATGGTGACTAACATAACATAATAAAATTAAAAAAAAAAATTACATTCATTTTGAGGCATGAATACTCATCATGTCTGACCATCGCAAGACGTTCGGCAGAGGGGAAACCCCAACAGGCAGTAATTTCTAACATTCACAGCTGATTTGAAAGGCCAAAGCTCAGTACGACGTATGAATGGCCATGACTGAGGGGCAGTGATCACACAGTGGACTGCATGGGGAGGGCCTCAGGAATTCAGACGCTAGACTATCATTTATTAGTTCATCCTGATGAAAAATCGGATAAATGTGCACAGTAGACCAATTAAAGATCAAAGCTTTACTGGATGTGAACATCTGTTATTTTGAATACCTTAACAGAATCAGAACATTTGAATATTCCTTCAGTGAAAAGGAAAGCTCCAGGGAAGGAAAGTGGGCATGACTGGGAGACAAACAGTCCAGCTCATGTGGATTCACTGACTACATGTTATAAACCGGGCAGGCTTCAGTTTCCCTCTCTGTACAATGAATGGGCTACACCAAGGGAGAAAAAGAGTTGTACATTTATTTTTCTTTTGTCTAAGACGTTTTAAAAATAGAGAAAATACAGAAAAATAATACTTCCCACTTCCTGGAATGAACAACTGTATCATTTTGTCCTGTTTTTCCCCAATCATGTCGTAGAGATAGGGGGAAGTGTACCCTTGGACATGCAAACCAATCAACATTTTCCACTCCCCAACCAGACAACTACTGAAAATTGTGGCTTGGAGCTTTCGCATTCTTTTTTGGAACTTGAGCACACATACGTGCATCTAATGACCACCACCTATGTACGTGTTTACGGTTTCACTAGCGGTTTCAGATACCAGGAAGAAATGACGAAGATGTGGGATTGTGCAAAAGAGATGAATGGCTTGCTGAACTTTCAGTGGCTCGTTAGGCTTTACACAGTGGACTCCCCCAGGGGCTTACCTGATTCTGTGAGGGTGGACAACGTCCATGGTCTTTCTACAGACTAGACTATTTTAAAACTCTGTAGGGGTTGAAGTTAAATTGTAGAAAACTGGTAGTAAGGCAGGGATTCTTGCCATCAAAATGCAAACGAATTTTGTATGGTACAGACACAACTCATAATCTCCATGGAGAGATGATCCCAAACACTTAATAGCATTATCCTACAAGATATTAACCAGTTTCGCATCTACTAGCAAATTCATGTCATCATTCCTGATTAAAAAAAATATATATATATATGTACAAGCACATATATATGTATATATACATACACATGTGGTTTTCACAATCTTTTAATCTTTAATATGTTACTGCTACCCTCATTAATTAATAACAAATAAAATCTTTAACATATGGTCATTTTATATTTCTAGGACAGTTGTGCTTTGTGACTTTTGTATAAATTACACTTTAGCACACACTCTAAATTATAGATATTCTGCAACTTACTTTTTTCCCTCAAAATGTATTTTTGAGATTTAACCATGGCAACATAAATATATGGGTCTAATGCATTCCTTTTTTAGGTTATTCCCTTGAAGCAAATTTTAGAATTCTTAAAATGCACTAAAATTATATATATCATGGACATTTCTTTTTCCTTTTCTGCAACACGGAAGATCACTTCTGTATGTTTGCAAATCAGACTGCAAAAGCCTTGGGAAGTATCTTAGAGGCTGTACTTTGAAAGAAAAATTATATTGAGCAACATAAATCAAATCTTCCTTAAAATCTGTAGACCGCCTCCCCCAAATCCTGTTTATTCCTTCCGAGGCTACTCTGTCCCCATCTCCACTTCTGCCTTCATACTACTGTTTTCTCCCAGAAGTAAGTTTTTGTCTTTCTGATGTAAATCAATCTCCCTTTATCCGGGCTTCTTCAAGCCTATAGCTCTCCCCCTTTTTCTGAACAGTTCTGAAAGCAGCAGAGAACCAAGCATTAGCATTTCTATCTCTGTGACATCCTTTATTACTTATGGGAAGCCAGGCACGGCTGGCATCCAACTTCGGATCCATGAAGTCGCAGTTCCACCTAGGCTTTCAGTAATTCATTCAACAAATTGCTTTTTGAGTCCCTAACATATGCTAGGTATACTCTAACCAGTAAAAAGCCCTGCTGCCCTCCAGGGGCTTACTTTCTGGAGAACGAAGCAGACAGTAAACACAATAAATGCGTACAATTTATCCTATACTATGGGAGACGGTGAGGACATGTGTGGTGGGAGAGCTGGTGATGGAGGAAGGAGGACGGGGAGTGGGGAGTGCCAATGTGACACACTGCATTTGTACAGAAGGGGTCAGGAAAGGCCTCGCTGGAGAGGTGAGGGGTGAATGCGACCGGAAGGAGGAGGCAACCAGCATTCACAAAGAGAAGCAAAGGCCCTGAGACAGGAGCAAAGTGAGCCAGCCGCAAGCAGCCAAGAGGCAATGGAGAGAGGGCAGGGGCAGATCTGTAGCAGCTTGCGAGGCGGGAGCGTGGAGATCAGTTTCTAGCCCGGGGGAAAAGGAAAGCTGCTGGAAGGTTTTGAACATAATCTGATTCTTGTCTAAAGAGGAAGATTCAGGCTACCAGACTGAAATAACCAAAGGAGGAAGTCGGGAGGCCAGTTAGGAAGTTAAGCTGATGTGCTCATCAACTCCCGTGATTATAGTTTACGATATTTTATTTAAAAAACTAACTTTTATCAAAAATGGCTCTAAAACTCAATGCAAGCATTATGTCAGCCCATGCTCTCTTGTATAGCACCAAACAAATGGAGAAATCGCAAGCGCTCGTCATCTGGTAATAACGACCAAGCCTGAGCGCTACCAGCCTCGGCATGTTTGCACCAACGTAATGATCTAAGTGCACAGTTATTCAGGGTATGTAATTATGAATACTTACTATTGATATTATCGGCTTGATACTCAAACTTAACTTTTCCATTAGTGGAAAAATTCCTTTTTAAAGGCATTAATTATAATGGAAATGAATAGCTGTTCACACTGTTTTCACCTATGAGCAAAAAATTTAGGCTAATTACACACTTAGAGGAAGGCATAGGTCTCCCAAGCTTTCAAAAATTCTGAGGAAAATCAATAGGAAAAAATACATATTACTGTCTACAGTAGTTCCTGGAAATATATCTAATCCATTAAGATAATCCGTACTGAGGTCTGGCCCAATTTTCTGTCTTCACAGAGGAAGAGAGGGATGGCTGAACCACGCGGATATTAGCAAGACACTATTCAGTGTAACAGATAGCAATGGAATGTCTTTTCTTATGTACAAAGTACTACGAGAGATAAGAAAACATTCTCCAAGTGCTTAAAGTATAAATGAGATAAGAATAATTCACAGATAACTGCCTTCTAAGGCAGAATCTGGAAGACAGGTACAAAACAAAATTTGTTGCTGTTTAAAGTGTGACACAGAATCCCAATCAGCTTTGAAACCTATTTTCATAAATAATAAGCACCAGAATTTGATAGTATACACCATGCATGGCAAACTGTCCTTCCATTTCACAGGTTTTCTCTAAAATAATCCCTTCATCTCAGAGATCTGCCTGACATAAAACATTTTTATTTTTATTTTTTATTTTTTTAAAGATTTTATTTATTTATTTGACAGAGAGAGACAGCGAGAGAGGGAACACAAGCAGGGGGAGTGGGAGAGGGGGAAGCAGACTCCCTCCTGAGCTGGGAGCCTGATATGGGCCTTGATCCCAGGACCCTGGGATCATGACCTGAGCCGAAGGCAGACGCTTAATGCCTGAGCCACCCAGGCGCCCCAGACATAAAACATTTTTAAATCCTCTTTCTTTTTAGTCCATTTTGTGGCTATCTGAAAACAAGACATACCAACGCAGCTATTTCTATGTGGCTGACGTGGTGACCTCTAATGTCGTATGTTGGCCCCTTGGCTGATGGGCGGCTGACATTCACCACACTGTTCCAGAGTGATCCTGGCAAGCACAGCACCCACTCTGGAATCACTCATTTATTCAGTAAACATAACTGGGGATTCTACACGGAGGTTATAATCTAGGAGGGGGGATGAGTTCCTTGACACCAAACATTATGTTTTATATACTAGTGAATCTCTTTGGGCACCCGGAAAAATACAGAAAATAAAAATGTTTTCAGTAAAGAACAATTCAAAAATATTTACTGAATTCTGAGGAAAATCAATAGGAAAAATATTTACTGAATCTCTACTGAAGATGGTTCCAGTCTTTAAGAAGTTTATAATTTAACTTGGAAGACATAGTGTCACTTATAAGATTCAATTGATCCAAGATGATAAAATATAGTCTAATACTACCTCATAGATCAAGGTCATGTATAACTGAGAAAACACAAAAAAACTGACAGGATCGTGGGCCTGAATGTACGGCATGACACATCTTACTGGAAAAACCTACATACACGTTGTTTTGAATAAAATTACAATGGGATAATCAGTGGAATTAAAAAGAGGCTTGACACGATGCTCAAAGTCAAACAGGAGTTGGTAATGATAGGGGTATTTATAGTAGCAGGGTAAGCTGAACTGCTAAAAATGTTAGAAGTAAAAAGTAATTCAAGTGGGAAGCAACTCAAAACCCATGAAAAAAAATTTTAGTGCAGTTTATCTGCAACAAAATCTAGGAGGTACCTAAGCCCATACGCCCCTCAGGAATCCTCAGACTTCCGTCTATCTGAATGAGGACAGCTGAGGGCTAGGAAAGTCTACGATGAGACACAGATGACTTGTGAACTTATGATTCCTCAGGGAAGACACAAAGGCTCAAACCTCACATGGAAGACACAAAGTAAAGACTGTTCCTACCTGGGATAAGGGTGTGAAGAGAATGCTGGGAGGGCAAGGTAATTAATTTTGATCTAAGAGTTGAAAGGCATGTGCTGTATCTTGGGAAACTGCTCCAAGGGCTGATCTGGCCAAAACACTGTATGGAGTCATTCAAAACTAAGGTCTTATCTATCCTGCAAAGCTCAAGAGCTGCTATCACCTGGCTGGGCCCACCTATGGCTAGGCTATCAGAGTGGCAATGAGAGACAGTTGGGGGTGGTGGCCCTGGTTCTGTAACTGGGTGAAGGGTCAGGGTCAAATACCTCTGAGAATCACACACAAGCCTTTGGTTTTCTCAGGGCAGCTGCCGACAGGGACCAAAGGTAAGTCTACAGACCTACTGGAGAGTTAAGAAAGAATAAAAAATACAAATACAAACTAATGTTTTCCTAAACTTCCGCTTTGTGTGTGTGTGTGTTGCGGCAGAAGGGGGGTGTGGGTTAATTTGTGACTTAAAGATATTTTTTTTAGTTCCCATGTTTCATACTCAATATGGATGAAAGTTATAACTTGATACATTTTTTCCTAAGGAGCAGAAAACCAAGTTCAAAGTCCAACTATAAAAATTACTGTTAATCAATTTAATTTAATAACATTGAACTATTCTCAGTTGGCCAGTGATGAGGAAATAAACAAAAACAAAAACAAAAAAAGCTTTTGAAAGCGGCGGCAGTTCCAAACCAGAGTAAACTCATCACATTAAATCTAATGTTCTGACCTGCCTTTCTGGTAATACCATAATAAAGTTTTACTATTAACTTCTTTCTCCGGTAGCTACTGTCTCCTACTTTTATCACTTTTAAGAAATGCTCCACACCTTTATAAAGCTCAATGGTAAGATTTTCTTACATCCAAATTTTACTTAGACAAATCCAGAGCAGCTGAACTGTTGTATGTAATACTATTTTACCCATTCCAGACTTCTCCATCCAGAAATTAAATCTCAGCTTAACTAGCTACACCCAGAAACTCTTAATTTGGTGGATATATTTTAGTCTGGTAGGGTAATTTAGCTACAGAGCTAAACACTACCCATAAAAATCAAAAGCTCTGTCCTTCTTTCTGGGTCAGAGGACCCTGAGGCCAATCGGTCCTGACCCACAAAAGGGAGGCGAGTTTGCTTCTGTAAACACCCGATCTCCTTTCATGACACTCAACAGAAATGTATGTCAAACACGGAATGAGCAGCATGACTATTTAACACCACTCCAGCTCTAAAGCATTCTGCATTTACCACAATTTGGCAGAAAGCTCTGCCCACGAGTGAACTGTCCCTGATTCCACGTGCCTCCAGTCAGAACACAAACACACACGTGTAAGGCTGACAGCAAGAGTTCCACTTTGTTCTTTTCTGTGAGGAAAAGTCATGTGGCAAAAAGCCATCATCTTTCTGTTCAGTATGTTTTGTTGCTTGCTGTGCCTAATTCAGTATCTTGCAAAATGACATTCTGTTAATGACATGAATGTCGAAACTGTGATAATGGGCAGGAGTAAAAGAAAATGTTTCCTAGATGGAGAAACAACAGGAAAACTGCCAAATGGATATGAACATTAGTTGTGTGCTCATCCCATACTTAAAGCACTTACACCCCACTCCTACTATTTGTTCCCCATAGGAGAAGGCTGGAGCCCTCTAAGGAGGGAAGAAAAGCCTACCTTGGTGAAAAGCACGGGGAGGGGGGAGGGAGAAGTCAAAGCATGTTTTCCTTTAATTAACTGGACAAATGTCTTTTTCGCCCCCTCATTTGTATCCACTGATGTTTTCTTAGTGGGTCTCTCATTTTGCAAGGAGGAAATTGGCCACAAGGAATCAATTCTGTTGCTAAAGACAGGAGGGCTGGAGAGATACCAGAGATGCTGACTGGTAAGTTGGTTGCCCAGTATTCAGTCTGGGTAGCAAATTCACCTTGCTCTTGTCATTTGTGGGCTGAACAATAGAAATGTAGCTCTGGAAGATGATGCGATGTCTGCCAAGGGAGCACTGCCAAGTAGTGGTAAACAGGGTCTAGGAAGGGAGGTCACGTGGCTCTTACAAGCAGGGTACTGTCAAAGTCAGAAATCTGCATTAGACAGAGAGATAACATTTAACTACTACTTTTATGAGTGTATAATAATTCTATTCCATAGAGAGAGAGCTAGATCTTTTTAGATTTCATGGAATGCTATGAAATGTAAGGACTTGCCCTTGGTAGATCAGTTTTCCAATTCCAACCCTCTTAAGCCTCAATTCACCATTCTGTAGAATAGGGATAAGAATACGAACTACCTCAGAGGGCTATGTAGAAATTAAATGAGATAATGCATGTAAAGAAATTATCATCACAGTATGTGGCACACAGCAAGGGCTTCACAAACATGAGCTGTCAAAATAAAACACTGTGGTCTTTCTCTCTTGCATATGTTCTTTCATGCATATGTTTTAATAATTACAGTGTGACACTGAGGCTTTCCCTCAAGGATCTCAGAACAAGAAGCATTAAGATTACCCACAGAATTAACTTCTAAGGGCACTACAATGAATTATGTAAGAGGTAAAGAGGCTAGATCTAAGGCAACAAGACTTGACGGTAAATGCAAATATTAACAGTTACAGAAAAAAAAGTAGCTACATGAAGGTTTATGGGTTGGCTTTTAGAAACACAGAAAAACAAAAGCTGCAGAACCACAAGTTCAAGCGTCAATCCAAGCACTGACCAAGGGCTTCAAACTGGCAATGCCAAGGTGGAGGGACATATAAGGGGCTCCACCCAATGGACTTCACTGTTTCAGACTGACCGTCAAAACCACGTGCATGGGTCCACCTTTGCCCAATGCCATCCATCATTTCAACCACCTAGCTACCATACTCCCCAAGCAACCTTCTGGCTAGCTTCATGGAGAGGTATGCCCAAGCGTGAACAATAAAAACAGCAATAATAGTAACTGCTAACTCTGACAACTGTTTAACACACACCAAGAAACAGTTTAATTTTCATGAAAATCCTATAAGGTAGGACATATTTTTATCCCTATCTAGCAGATTTGAAAACTGAAGAACTGAGAAGCCTAGAGGTTTGTCTGACAAGATCACATAAGTAGTATGAGGTCGAACTGGAATCCAAATCCGGGCAGTTTGCCTTCAGAACCTGAGCTTTCAGTCATTTTGTGCAAGTGTCTATAAGACAGAGAAAAAGAACTTTGAGGGGCCTAAGCTCAATAATGACTATATTTATCTTTGTAAATCAGTATCTCAGCATTCTGGTCCTGTGCATCAATCAGTGAGCTTGGAAATACAGATCCATGCCCAAGAGATGGAGGGGATCTTGGAGGTACCGGATCTTTGTGCCTATAATCTAATGTTCAGATAGAGAAGGTAGATCAAGCCATCAAGCTTCACACAGATGGTGAGAGTTTTCTGAAGGTAGCAAGCCTGACATAGGTGGACAGACATCCCGATGTCACCAAGCAGGGCATATCCTGGGATATACCTGTATATGTTCAGGCTCATGTAGATAGGGCAGATGTCATGCCGTGGACATTTCCATCTCCACGGGGTAGTGTCGAGGATCCAAAGGCAAATGACCCAACACACAGATTTCCCATGGCAAACAGGCACCTCTGCCTTAGCCCTCTCCAAACCAGCTGGTCTAGATACACACTACTAGGGAAAAGAATTGTGTGTAAGCATGTATTAATCAGATTTTTTTTTTTGTTCCACTGTTTCTTAACAGATTTTAAAATTAAATTTTAAAATTAAACTTCTGGATCATGCCCCCTTTAATATGGCTTTTTTTTTCTTTCCCTATTTCTAGATGTCTGGCTCAGTATTAGAGCATACAGAAATCAGATTTCTGATGTGAAGCAAGTTTATGAGCACTGGGTTTGGAGAAAAGGATTGATGGCACGCACTGTTATATGCACCAGGAAGTGAATTTGGCCAGCAGAAGATGCAAAGTGTATAATAAGCTATACTGACTGTATTACTGAGACAAACTTTTTTTCTAAGTTGAAATATTTACAAATGAGACATCTCAAAATAAAACAAACTCATTATAAAATGTACATATATTTACAACTTCTATAAACTTGTGGCCCCAATTCTTGGATTTTTCTGTTGCATTTATTCAAGGTATCATTCCTTTAGTCTGGCACCTTCCCCCATTCTTGCTCCCAGAAGACTTTCAGGACTTTAAGAATGTATGAAAATGTGTCTGCATAGAAAGAGCTTTCAGTGAACTGTGAATTGTTACAACTATGGCGGAGTTCAGACAGGCTGGAGCACCACGAAAGCATCAGTTGCCAAGGAAAAACTGAAGGCTGGCTTCACTCACCTTGAAGTCGCTGGCATGCCTCTTACAGGCACGGCCACCTGTTTCTCATAAGGCCAGCCTTGTGTTCAAAGAGGTGACCTCATTCGTCCCTAGCCTGGGGTTTGGCCCTTATAAGTAAGTACCCTGAGCTCCAAGAGTAACACACCAACTCTGCCTCTTCACCATATTCACCAGGCAACCAACCCAAACTCATTCTGCCTTCCCCACAGTGACTCACTGAGTTCCTGTCCATTGTGTTCCTGGATTCCTGTTTATTAAAGTTAGGGAATCTGACCTTCACATGACAACATTTCTAAGTAGAAATTCAATGCTATAGAGAGCACCCTACTGTGTAAAATTTCCATACTGAAAAGGATCCTTAGGGACTTGCCCACATGACATTAAATTGCATATCAAGACAAGAATTAGGATACTTCCATTTACTGAAAACAAATCAGTGACCTGATGAAAGAATGAATGTGAAATCTTTCACTGGCTACTTTTGCTTCTTATTTTTCTAAAGAGACCCTAAGTCGTATTGAAAGAACATAATACATATGAAAACAACAATACAGCTAAGCCATCTTCAAAATAAAATTTGTCAATAGCTACCACGTGAGTCATTCCTTTGGCTTTGTGGTCACATCAGATTTTCATTCACAGTATAATCATAAAATTACAGGGCTCACTTACATAACACAGTGTTTTCTGCCTGGGTCTTCAGATATTAGCTACACCATTAACAGAAGGCACCAAAGTTTCTGAACTCACACAATTATATAGTAAGGAGCAAAAACACTTTGAACCATTAGCTAATCTGCCTCACGGACAGTACACCAAAAATTTGATGCTATGTTCTTCAAATGACAAAAAATCGTTTCTCATTTTACTTAAAAAAAATTACACCATCACCTTAGTTATGTATTTTTGCATCTGAAAGTTTCAATATTTTTTAAAATAATGTAAAAGAAAGCAGATGAGTGGTTAGCAACAGGTCATGTCACCTTTCTACCAACTGGAGACTTAGCACCTGGTGATAAATTCTCATTAAGATAGGGTTGTCTTCTAACCCCCTCCAAGGATATAACCGTGAACATGGTTTCCTTGTTTTAACTCCTTTTTTCTCATGGGCAGCTTTACTGCTCCACCAAAAATCCCCCAACATTTTTTAAAGAATGCCTCTGCTTCAGGCAAAGGGAGGACTGGTACCAGGACCCAAGAGATGTGCCTATGAGTTTGCAATCAGGAAATCTGGGGAGGGAGACATTTCCCAGAGTTTTAAAATAGCTCCATTGTTTAATTAGGCCACACTGTGTATCTGAGGACCAAAAAAAAAAAAAAAAAACCAAAACCCTGCCTACCCAAGGTTTGATAAAAACTAGGCAGTCAAGCTAAAAAAAAAAAAAAAAAAAAGACCAAAGTAAAATAAAATGAAACAAATTAACATATAATCACCTAAATTAGAAATGCAACTGTTAAAGATTTCAGTATCCAGGTAGGCAAATTGTTCCAATCGTAGTCAGGTTAGGAATGAGGAGGTAGCAGAGGTCACAGGAAGACTATTTAATAATACATCGTTAAACTAAAACATACAATTCCATTCATAAAACAATTTTAAAAATTATTCTATTTCAGCAAACACCAGTAGAACCAATAATTAATGTGTGTGTTCTAGTTTAAAAAAAACAACCAACAGCAAAAGATCGGCAAGTCTGGCACCATAGTTAGGAAGAATTAATGGCACATTAATTATGAATGATAACTCTATCCCCCAAAATCCTCCTGGCCCTCACTGTCACAGCCTTGCTTCAGAGAGGAGTCATTTTTCAACTGTGAAAACTTCCTCTTAGAGAAAGAACTTTGATTAGTTTTCTACCTCCTCTTGCAAGATATGATTTTACTGCAACAAGATTAATCTCTAACTCCTCTATGAAAAAGTTAATCAATTTGTATAGAAATGAAGAAAGATACTTCCCCATCCTTTTAAAATGTTTTTTAAAAATTGATAAGATTCAGGAATAGAAATAATGTTGGCAACTTTTCTTAGGAGAGCTCCTTTTTTGGTCATTCTGTCCTCCAAATGCTTTTTATGTACTAAATGAAAAATCTATTTTTAAAAATCTTCCCCACAATAAAGACCTAGTTCTGTCTGAGTCACAGCAGCCTGAGATGCAGTGATGAAAAAGTCCAGAACTGAGCGAAGTAAGGGTGGTCTGAGGTGGCTCCTGGACTGAGGCAGGCACAGGATGGTGCCTCCCGCGGGGACAGAGGAGCCCGAACTTGCACCAAGACCTGTGTGATCTTCTACTCACCGTTTGCCTTTTAAGATCACCTGACAATCACCTAGAATTAACTGCCTCCTCTCTGGGGAAGGTTTTCTGTTTCCAATCTAGCTGTTTTACCATCCACTCTCCCTCTCTACGCACATCCCTTTGGGCCCTTTTTCTGAGATGGCAGAGAACTAATGATGATGATCAGTGTCCTCTCCTGAAAACACTGAATGAAAAAGTGCGGTGAGCTAGGCTATGACTACAAGACAGGATGTTATTCCAAAAATGCTTACAAAGACACAGGTGAAAAACAAACCTGAGATCAAACATGTTTAAAATATATAAAAAGGCAAGGCAAAGAAAATGGACTGGAAGGAAATGTCCGTCAACAATAATGGTGATTACTCCTCAGCCGCGGGAATGTGGGAGTGTAAGTGTGTGTCCTTGTATTTAGTTTTCACAACACTGTAATCCTGGATCCTGTAACCTCTTAATCTGGAAAAATATGTGTGTGATGTGAAAATTAAAGCAGATGCCTTTTTTGATACGGCTAGCCATGATTCTCGAGAGGAATGGAAGGAGGTAGAAAGTGACCATGTATGTGTCCTGTGACAGGATAGTTTACTGAGGTATTTATTTGTGGTATGCCTTCCCCTGGAGGAGAATGCAAAGAATAAAGAAGAAGAAATCCTGGTGGGCAGAGTCTGGCTCCTGGGACTTAGAGGGCCTGTTGTGGGGAGTTTTGGTTTCAGGAGTGGAAGCGGAAGTCCGGAGGCAGCCAAGGAGGCGAATCTCTACCCAGGTCCTTCCCTGAGGACCAAAGAGCCTGTGAGCCCAGTTGCTACAGGGAATGGAAGGGAGGAACTGCCCAAGCCTAGAAGAGTTCCTGAGATGGGGAGAAGGCAGAGGTGCCTGCTTGTGCATCTGACTTGTGAGTGGCCGGGACCTGTGTCTCCTCCTTTCTAATCCAGGGCTCTAAGAGGTACAAGATGACAGGCCTGTGGGGGGCATGCATGTGGCCGGGGGGGGGGGGGGGAGTATAAAGGGGAACAGGACAGAATTAAGAACAGGAGCCATGCTTGCTCAGCAAGTGCCAGCTACAGATGTTTATGCCCACCGCAGCATCCAGGAATACCACACCCCAGCTGAGAACACACCTCATCATCCCACGTAGGCTCTGACTGTAAACAACTCAGATGAGCAGGAAGCAGCTATGGGTTTCCACACCACTTGACCAGATTGGAAAGGCTACACCAAGCAGCTATAGTATGGCAGAGACTGTGCTGATGATTGCATGAATATACACTTACCTCTGAACTCATCAAGTTGTACACATTAAATATGTACAACTTTTTCTAGATCAACCATACCTCAATAAAGTGATTTTAAAAAAAGAAAGCATCTATAGTAGAAAAAAAAAATGACACCCCAGATCACCTTGGTTGTGAAGTACCAGCCAACATTAACTCACTCACAGCAACCCAGCATACCAGGGAAGTGTCTTTTTCAGGAAATCATCAATAAATGTCATTTTACTATTTTAGCAAAAGCTCATCTTTCCTCAGAATCTGATTTAAAATATGAAAACAGAAACCGAGCACAGAATGGTGAACACAGAGTTTGCTAATGGAAGGAATCGGTGGCATCCCTTTAATTACAATCAAATTGCTTCTGGTTGTGGAAACACAGTGGTGCTAATCAAAGCCAGGGCAGGACAATTCTAATAGTTATTAATGATGTGTGGGAGATGCAGCCAGACCTTGGCAGGCTTGGCCAACTCGACAAATAGCAAAGCCAAAAGGAAAAAGGTCTCCTTGACTGAAAACGTCAATGAAAACACCACATACAACCCTGGAGTTGCAGAGATTTGAAAGCAAAAGCAGGTAATCTCACTGGTTGCCTCTCAACTAGCAGTCCCTCAGGCCTTCAAGGGAACCTTTCTGCTTATCAATTAACCCCCTCAATTACACAAATACCTCTGTAAGTGAAGCCTATCCTCTTAGAATATCCACATAGAACACACTTTTGCAGAGTGGTAGACAAAACCAGCTATTCTAAAACAATAAACAGCTCTACATACATCAACTTTCCTCAGCATTTAGTGTTAAATATTGTCACTCCTTTTGGAGCTTTAATTACTAAAAGTATACTCAGGTGGTAATTACCATATTGCATTGGAATATCAAGGGTCTCACATTCAATGTGCAGAACACTTACAGAGTTGAAGCTACCATGCAGAAGCTAAGGAGAATCATAGTGTCACACGTTAAAAAAGCTCCCAGTTTTGGGGTTAGTTCTATGGAATGAATCATCTGTTATCACATAGCCCCTGGTCCTCTCTATGGAACGTGTGGCTATGGAACAGATGGGGGGAAAAGCCTAAATTAGGAATCCAGCACCACAGGGAGAACAGGGAGACCCTGTGGTTTTGGAATCACTGTTACATAGCTCCCTGTTACGACTCTGCCCCACACCCCACTCAAATGCCCACAAGTATCACTTGGCAGGGACCTCATCCATTTTCCTTCATAGCCTTTTCCAAAGGTTGCAGAAATACCATGCTTTCATGGTGACAGAGAGCATTTCAATCACACAGGAGGTCAGAGCTCAGAAAGGATCTGTTGCTTTTCAATACATTACTTAAAGACAGCTTAGCAGAAAACATCTGAATAGGGACTAAGGAACAATTCCAAATTCTCTAGGTGTGGCCTGAGATGACACCACAACAAAAGAAATAAGCCTTTTAGGCAGGTAGTTTTAAAGGAAGAGACTGTACAAAGCCAGGTAAGACATTTTATACTTAAGTCACTGGCCAACTGGCTTATGCTCTAATCTCTTGTTTGAAATGTGGTCTGGTATGAAGAGTAAGCTGCCATGAAGGGCCTCTTTCATTGAGAACCAAACAGATAAACAGGGTCATACCTATAATGAAATGTAATACAGGGTAAAAACCTGTTCATAACTACATCAAAAACTAATGATGTAATGTATGGTGACTAACATAGCATAATAAAATAAAATTAATAATAAAAAAAAGAAGTCCCCCCCCCCCCCAAAAAAAGCCTGTTCATAGACTTCATTGTTTGTATGGATCTCCAGATGGACGGTGTATGGAGGTGTAGATACACAATGCCACAGTATTTGACAAAATGATTCCTTCTGCTGAAACTTGAACTGAATTTGCTCATCACAGACAATGGTTACAAAAGCAAAGATAAAGGTTACAACTGTAATGAGCAAATGAACACAAGCAGACTGTCTCCCACATTAGAATCAAAGTTAATCAGTTATATATTGCAAAACCTAGATCATCCTAATGTGACAAGATTCATAGGGCACCACACATCATTGCTTCCACACTGTAATTCTGCTTAACTAGCTCTCAGTTACTTTAGAATTGGCTGTTCCACGTATGACTTTGAGCAGAAGCTTCTGGTTCTTAGTCTGAAAGCACAGAACGTTTTCAGCAATATAAACCATGCCTATGTTGTAATGAATCTCAACAAATGAGCTCAGTCAGATCCTAAACTTTTTCTCTACAAGGTCTCCTCCAAGTATCGAAGTTATCAGTAACAACCTGAAAAAAGCATAAAGAGATTAAGATCCAAATAAATAAATGCTCACAACTTCATCAGTTAGCAGGGAACAAAATTCCACTTGGGTATTTTAATGTAAATAGGTGCCACTTTTTAAAAAGTGCTATCAAGTCAGCAAGAGTTTTTGTTTTTTTTTTAAGGGTGAGTTGTTCACAGGAAGAAGTAATTCACAGCCAAGAATGAGATGGATTTCAAAAAGAATACTATTCTATCATCAAATGCTGGCTTCCATTTACTTCCTCTATACATTAAGTATGATCATTCATTCCTAACCTGTGAGTCTGTAAATATGGTTAGACTAGGGCAAAAAGTGTTTTTATATTATTCTGAGATGAAATAGTTATCTTAAATAATGCTGAATTGAGGTTTATCTTGTTTAATGTATAAATATGGCATATAACTTCTAATACTTTGAGGTACAATATTGGATACGAAAGAAAGAGCAATAAATCTGAGCTACCCTATGTTTATAGGTTTATAGTTGCCACATATATGAATATTTATTTGTAATTAATAAAATATATAAAATAATACACATCACTTTCCTTTTCTGGAGTTCAGAATTCTGTCATTCTCCATAAATCCTCTCATATTTGCATAAATGTCTATGGTACATCATTTCAGACCGTGACATATATGACTGTGTTAAACAGGTGAACCTTTATTTAAAATGGAATTTAAAAGTGGTCTCACTCTAAAATGCCTCTTCTCAGTTCTCCTATGGGAGACTGTTAACTCCATGTGGGCCAGCATAGATCTTACTCTTCTTGTGCGCCTACTGACCTGGCACAAAGTCATTCTGGACTAAACCTCGCTGGATACATGAACCTAAGAATAAGCTAATAAAAGTGAGAAAAACAAAGTTCTACTGAAAATGGGGCAGGGGAGAATGTGCTCATAATAAACTGTGGCCTAATAAATCTTCCTTTTTTTAAATTAGTCCAAGTTACCATTTTACAGTCTCTCCTCCAATCTTCAATAGAAAGCAGTGATTGGTGGTGGTGGGGCGGCAGGATCTGCTGGGAACCATACAAGGTCAGACTATGCCTGGTCTCCAAGGGTTGATCTAAAATGGATTACATGTACCACACAAGAACTGATGGACAGATTCAGGTAACCACGAAAATTCTAAAAGAACCTTAGGCTAAGGGGTTAAAGTAGCAATTGAGCAAGAGTTTCTGGAAGGGGGACAGATGGCTTTTGACAAATAAGCACACCTTCAACGCAAGTGACAGAAGTAGGTCATGATGAGTAAGTGAATTTTCCACTGACTCATTTCCACATGTATCATGGGCAGCAAAGGATACCAGTGATCTAATGCTCCACCAGGAAGAGCTATACAAATTCGTTCACAAATGAAAGAAACTGCAGTTAAAATGGACGTGGCACGGAGAACCACCATCCTAACCTATGAACAGTTCAGTAGGCAGTAGCTCAAGAGGCCCTGACAAATGATAGACACTTAACAAAAGTCCTTATGTATCCAGAAAATCTGGTAACTGCAGAGTTTAGAGACATGAGAGAAAGGTGATTCCTGCTCTTTCTCCAGCTAACAGATCGATGCAATCTGGCTTAAATGGGCCGCACTAATTAACATATATTCAACAAATTTCACTAAGTCTGCATGCAGTTTTTCAGTTTTCAGCTTTGAATGCAAATAACCTCTATTTTAGGTCTGGCAGGAAAAAAAACCTGGTAAATTATTTTTAAATACAAATTCATTTATTTTAGTGCAAATGGAGCATACCACTGTAAATGTCAAATAGTCATCATCCATTATGGTAATAGGGTCCGGCCAATCTTACCAACTTATTCAAAGTTCACTGCATGAATGATCAGAGCTCTCAGTCCCTAGACAGAACTTAAAATATGTCCTTATTAAAAAATTCAAAGGCAATAAATCAGGTTAAAAAGGTGGCAAGAGATGACCCCCCTCTGCCATCTACTCCGGGAAATGCCCAGTGCTTTCTGCTGCGGCAGACGGTGAGAGCTGATCATTTCTGTCTGTGCAGAGCACACCAGGATGGGGTTGTACTACGAAGACTGATGGTCTCCATTCTCCTGGAACTCACATTAAAATGAGTCTGTTGAAATGCATGTATTTTACTCTAGTGGGGGATTATCCACAGATAAAAGTAAATGTGTTCCCTCACACAGGAAAAAATACTGTCCCCACTGGGAAAGATTCCACCCAATGGACATCGGTTTTATTTTTTCCAAGATAGTTAATGAGTATGGCAGCCTCATCCATATTTGAACAAAAGTAGTCAAATATTTTCAGCCAGTTCTGAAGCACCAGTTGCAACTATAGGAAAAATAATTTTCATTTTAAAAGTTGACTGGCATGGGATCAACACTCATAACCTTGGCCTCTTTAGCACAATGCTCTACTGAACCAAGATACCAAATAAAAATACAGCAACTGCGACACCCAAGGCTCTATAAAATGAAACACTGTAAGAAAGTGACAGGAGCACTAAAGATAGGAAAGTGCTGAGGCAAAGAACATTTACAAAACATTAGGCGCTCCAAATATATAAAGCTTATGTGGTTTTAATGTTTCAAACTAAAGCCATTTGAAACTACAAAACAGAATGGAGGGGTTTAAAACCACAATCTCATTACTGTACACAAAACAGGTCTTCTTCCAAATATCACCTCTAGGACTTTTAATGATTTGCCTCAGGAGTGCTACGGAATGATGGTTGACAGAAATGAAGAGCTATTTTTTTTTCCTGACTTAAAATGTCACTCAGATGATCTATTTCTGCCACCAGGGTTATGGGTACCTCGCCAAGAACCAAACTGATGAATATGTCATTTTACAACAGCTATCCAATAACCATCTGATGGTCAACTCAGAGCTTTCACTCAGTACTAACCTGGTTCAAGCCAAAGTTTACAAGGACAACAACCTTAAACCATCAAATAATGCCTGAGACCATAAAACAAATGAGATATGGAATAGAGGTATCATATCATGGAATTACTAAATTAATTATGGAGCTTTTATATCATATTGCCCTGAAAAATTATTTGTTTAGTGAAGACCTATAAAAATGTGAAAGTGTGGGGAGCCTGGGTGGCTCAGTTGGTTAAGCGTCTGCCTTCAGCTCAGGTCATGGTCCCGGATCCCCGGGATCAAGCTCCGCATCGGGCTCCCTGCTCAGCGGGGAGTCTGCTTCTCCCTCTGCCCCTTCCCCTGCTCTCGTGCTCTCTCTCTCAAATAAATAAATAAAATCTTTAAAAAAATGTGGAAGAGTGATATTTATTCACATGTATATGAAACATTTAGGTAATAAAAAATATGTACTTAATTTGGAATTTGGATTTATAATTCTCTACATGTTCCTAAATATTCGTACCATTTCACATTTAATTGTGAAATCATAGGGAATTTCAACTTTGTAACAGGTCTACATTTTTTAATTTAAACAAACAAATTTCATTATGTGAAATTCTGCAGTATGTAAATCAGAGAAGTTAAAAATGTATAAAAATGTCTAAGTCTTCATTAAAATTAGGATCAACATTATATGGACCCATACACCTAGCACAAACAGCCATTTCAATGACGTGATTAACATCAGATTATAAAGTGAGCAAGAATGAACTTCTGTTTAGCTTCCTCCTACCCTTTTCCCCATATAAGCAAACGTGCTTTCCTTCTAAAACTACCATTCTGTCCACCATATTTTTCCTCTTTGTGGACCCAGAAATCATGCTGCCAAGAGAGGACTTCTAAATAGAAAATGCTTTCTGTTTAAGACAAAGAGGGTAAAAAAGCAAAACAAACAAAACCCAACAATCAAAACCCACTATGACTATACCACAGACTTTTGCAACTCCAGTTTCTTACTCCACTCCTATCATCTCTTTCTCTCCTGATTTTTTTTTTCCTTAGAGATGGAATATACATGACAGTAAGGTTCCCCCATATATTTTTAACTATAAGGAAAACACCAGCAGTAGCAAGAAACTTCAGTAGCTGTAGGATTCTATGACCAACGATGGTTAAATTCTCAACATTACCCCCAAGTAAAAGAAAACACACATACCAATGGAAAAGGTTAAGTATATGGTTCATTACTTAGATCATGTGCAAATCATCTCCCACCCTCACCTCCATTTCACTTGGGAACACAGAGGGCACGAAAGATTAGATTCTGTCCCTGGGTCTAGGCAGCCCCAACCACTGAAGACTCCTGGAAGAGAAATATTTGACAGTCATCAACTCTGACGCTCTTCATTCATCTTTATGTGGATGAGTCTCTATCCTCATCCTGGAACTCTTTCCTACGTTTCAGACCCTTGCATCCAATAGTCAGCTGTGTATCTCTACTTGGGTATGTACAGGAGCTAACCAAAATTATCACCTTTGTTCAACCTGTCCTGCTTCCTGTGCTCCCAGTCCCATCCTGCCTCACTTGAATCATCCAACTGGTCTACCAGTCCTGTGGATTCCACCTCCTTTCATGCTTACGGCCACCAAATCCGTGACCGTCTTATCACCACCATCTCTGGCCTGGAAGCCTGGCCTCCTCCTTGCCCCATTCCAATTCCTCCTCCATGCTAGGAATCTTTCCAATGGGCAAATGGGATCTTATTACTCATTGCCCTAGGTAAAACCCTTCATTGGCCCCTCCTGCCAGGAGAGTCAATTCCAGGCCTCTAGCACTCTAATACAATCTCTTTAAGTCTCACTCCAAGGGCTCTGTGCCTGGAATATTCTCCTCCACCATATACTGCCTCCTCTCTCAGCTACCAACCTGGTTTAATTCCCTGATAACCCGCTTTCTGTTACGTGGCCCTGGGAGGCTCTCAAAACCATTTCTATTCCTTCGTGACCCTCCATGCCATGGCTAAGAGAGGCAAGTGCACATACACAATAGCACACAATGTTGCAAGCTCCTGTGAATCTGTGCGTCTTCCCTGCCCCCCCCCCCCCACTGGACCCACCCCTATCACAATTCCCATGAAACTGCAAGCTTTCAAAAGGGCAGGAACCATCTGTCTCCTTTACCACTCCCTCCCCAGCACAATGCCCTACATAAGGAAGGTGTTCGGCTAATGTTTACTGAATTCACGAACAAACAGATGCAGAGGATGGAGGGCAGACTGCACGCAACTCCACATCCCACGCCTCATCTCCCAAATGACATCTCCCCTGCTTTAGGCAGATCTTCTTAAACTCAGAGGTGGCCATAACAACAGATCCTCCCCTAAGGGGTGGCTTCCAGGAAGTAAGGACGTTTTTTTCTCTGAAGTGCTTAAAACAGACGAGCCTAACACATTTACATTCACCTGTGGATGTGTACAGGGATATGGGATACAGCCAGATTCGACTTTGCTTCCACGGCACAGTTAGGACTCTGAAGAGAATAAAACACTTATTCATGAGCTGCTGGTCAAGACAAAGAGATTTTCCTTTGTTTTTGTAATAACTATATATCCTGATGAGTTCTGTGCTACAAATAAATGTGAACAGTAGTCAAACCATCTATCTTAGTACAACATTAAAGTAAAAAACTGCTGTCTTCTACGCTAATTATCTGAATTGTATCATTAAATATGTAGATAATAAATATCCTTATACATCTTCAAGTAGTAACTCTGATAATTTACAATAATTACATAAACATTCCTTCCTGATGAAGATAAGTTTTAATAATTGTATGTAAAAACATTAAAATAGAACATATTATAGTTATTCTACCTTCCATATTTAATGTGATATATTTGGACTTTCACAAATAAAGGTAACTGGCGAATTTAAACCTGATTTGTTTTTTAGCATGGTGTGCTTCATTTTCATTTGCATTCTGAATTCAAATATAAGGTGAAGCCCAAAGATAAGGAGGGAAGGGTCTTTGCCATCCACATCTAGGAAAGTTCCCTGTGTCACTAAAAAATGATGGATTGTTTTTTTCATCTTTTCTGAACAGAATTCTGTGGTCTCAAGTATTACAGGAGGGGAAAAATGTGCCTAAGGGGCTATGATTTACAATGATTCTGTTTCATGCTGATTAGCATAAACGACCATGATAGAAAACTGCATGCAAACCCTAGAAGAGTCAATAAAAGATATTGATCCATAGCAGCAACTAAGGGAGGAAAAACTGCTTACGGCCTATGCTTCAAGCTTCCTATCTAATTTGGTAGAGGATCTTTTAACCTGAAAATGATTCTATGTTTGCAAAGCCTTCTTATGGACGCATGAATTACCTTTCACAAGCAGATGGACAAATCAAATCTCAACACTTCGCTCTATTCACAGGCCTTTTAGGCTAAAAGTTTGTATCCAGATTAACACGGAGGCATTTATAAGGCAACTGCAAAGCCAAAAAGAATCTCTCTCCCCATCAGAAGCTAATATCATGAGATGATGTCTTAACAGTCAAGTGGTATGACATTTAAGAGCATTCATAGTTCTCTCTCTCCCCCCCAAAAATTTTTCTCCCCAAAATGCCAAGTTGAAGTAGGCAGGCAGGCAATGAGAAGCAATGGCCCCCATGCTCCGAAAGGATTAGGATAAACTCTGCTTGCCACCCCTCTTATTTAGAAGATACTCAGATCTTCGTCATCAAAACACAAACTCTAGGAAAGAAAATGACTTTAAGACTAGCAAATGAGAAGGGCTTTGTCAATTTTATTCCTTAATTTCTTTTTATTTCAAAGATCTTACTTTCCAGTTGGGCAATGTAATTCAAGCCTGGTAAGTAGGCAGGTGCAGCACATGATTTCTGCACGTTCATGGCCATAGTTAATTAGGGGAGCTCATGTGGTTATGACAAAGAGGTGATGATGCTCTGATGGCAAGACGCTGGGGGACACAGGCTCCAATACTGTAAGGTCACAGCTTACTACACAAGGAGCAGGGGACACAGCCACATTCCCATAAGTCCTGGCCTTTGGGTCCTTCCAAAGGCAATGGTCAGGGTGACAAGTGCCTCGACTACTCTCACATTCCTGTTGTTTGTTTTAATATACTCCTGGGCTTTACTAGCAACAAGTGCAGTAAAATAAGTGATGAAAATCCAGCACATTTTTCACTGTTTACTTCTCAGCCAGGTGAATCATATTTACACATATATATAGATATATCTGTGTATGTATGTGTGTATAATGGAATATATAACACAGAACACACATAAATTCTTTAGAACATCTGTTGAACTATCCAACTCATTAGAATCCTCATTTTCTTTTTTTTTTTTTTAAAGATTTTATTTATTTATTTGATAGAGAGAGACACAGCGAGAGAGGAAACACAAGCAGGGGGAGTGGGAGAGGGAGAAGCAGGCTCCCCGCTGAGCAAGGAGCCCGATGTGGGACTTGATCCCAGGACCGTGGGATCATGACCTGAGCCGAAGGCAGGTGCTTAATGACTGAGCCACCCAGGCGCCCCAGAATCCTCATTTTCCACACAGGGTATTTTTAACTGAACACTGTCTTTGCTCTATTCAGCTTAGCCCCCACAAACTTTATACCATCTACAAGGTGGCTTTTAGGTGATTCTATGTGTTCATTAATAGCATACTTGTACCAAAAGGCAGATACTGCTATTTATCATTGGTAATTTATGAGGCAGTCAAACACTAGATGAGGGAGAGCAAATTATCAAACTCAAAAAAAGCTCTGGGTACCCAATGTCACAGCACAAGACTCAATCTTATTTCACACACAAATCAGATGAAATGAAGACGGAAATGCCTATTAGACAAAAAGTTTCAAACCTTGAGAAAAGCACGCCTTGGAATGTGCATTAACAGCAATTTGCATTTAGTAGTATTTCATATTTGAACATTAAATGTGTTGATGGGGATAAAGCAAATAAAAAATATCCAAATGCTTTCTTGGAATAATGATAACAATATAGTCCAAGTTCAGAGCAATTAAAAAGAACCCAGGAGTTCTTTGTCCCTCTAATCTATCTTTTATCCTATACCTTGCCCCTACTGCCCACCTCCCTCCATTTTCCAAGTCCCACAGCAGGGACGTTTATTCTTTTAGAAGCTTTTCATCCTTAAGCATATGCAATGTTCACTCCAGACTTAAATGTGGCGATGTTGTACCCTCCTTCCATTTCTTTTGCTAGGGAAAATGTGGAACACCAAGACTGCCAATCTAGCAATAACACACCATGCAATAGGAGAGTCACAAACTTGGAAGGAATCGCAAGCAGACATAAAAGCTACTTGGCATTATATATCAAGATTCATAAATATATGCACGTCACTTTGGCCTAGAAATCTCTATTCTGGGAATTTATCCTAAGGAAATAGTTCCAAAAGACAGAAAAGGCTATATGCATGAATATGCTCACTGTGGAGTGCTTTCATTCAATAAACCTTGATCAACTGTCTATTACGTGCCAGGTACCATGCTGGCAGAAAGTCTCTGCCTCAAGACATTCAACATCAGCTGGGAATTCAGATAAGTACACACAGAATTATAACATGTTGGGATAAATGCTAACAGGCCTGGATAGAAGCACTAGAAACACTGAAGTGCACTGGAAAGAAGAGCAAAGAGAGTCAAGAAGGACTTTACAAAATTTGGGGTAATGCTGTTATCATCTCTTCACAGTTCTTTTTAGAGACACAGATCATGTTAAAATATTGAAAAATTTTTATTATTCTGAAAAAACAGTCCTCAGTACTTTTTTAAAATAAAAAACAACAAGCACTCATCATTGCCCTTAACAACCCTCTGAGAGCCCCGCCATCTTTCTCTCTACCATGTGTGGGAGTTGGCGTGTACCCATCCATCACCAAGTCCTCACTGGGCACATTCCACCAGTCTGTTCCCTGTCTTAGTTTTCTACTAGACACCAGGGCGTCCCTAATCAAAACTGTTGAGAACTCTGAGTTCATTTTGCTTAAAATACAAAACAAAATAAACAAGCAAACAAAATCTCATCGCTCCTTTGAGAACTTCCTCTTTCAAACGGCCCAATCATTTCAGTCAGAAAACTCCTGCTTTGCTAAGGAGGTCCTTTGCTAAACACGGTATTTATAATTTGTAGCAATTTGTTTATGTCTTTAGAAGTGAAAAAAATTCCAGTGTTAGGGGTTGTATTGGGAAGGTTTTGAAGAAGTACAGATCGGACATACCTAGTAAGAGAGTGGGAAATAATCTAAACTAAATTGGGACATGTTGCCAGCTACATAGAACGCCTGTATTTACACTTGGGTTAGAGCAAATTCTATTCCTGCAACCAGCACACCACCCAATTCAAGTCCAGACATGCTATCTATCAGGGTGTGGGAGTTGTGGAGAGAACTTTTTCAACATGTTCTGTCCTGTGTCATGGCTCAAGGCTTTGGCCATATTCCAGAGGTGGATGGGGCCTTTGGAAGGAACATTAGAGAAGGCCACACCACAACTATCTTTCAAGAGGGCCTAAAGAGTAAGACTAAACTTGAAATCATCAATGGGAAGACTAAAGGCCAGGTAAGATCACTGTTCACTGAGTGCCTACATTTGTTAGGCCCTGCTGTAGGCACAGGGCTGGGGAAATCCCCCGTAAAGGACCAGACAGTACACATTTTTGGCTTTGCAGGTCAGAGTCTCACGTTACAACTACTGGATTCTGCTACTGCGGCACGAGTAGCCACAGTTAATACCTAAATGAATTGATGTGGCTGAGTTCTAATACAGCTTTATGTACAAAGACAGGCAATGGGCCAGATTGGGCCCAGAGGCTGTAGTTTGCCTACCCATAACCTACGAGCTCATACCTTATAAAAGGCACAAAATGTGTGCTGGTTATTTTTCCTAGTTAAGGATGAGGAAACCAGGTCACATGTCTAGTTTGTTCAAGAGCCTGGATTCCGACCAAGGTACGTCTAAAGCCTAAGCCTGAACTCTTTCTATTTGCAAAGGTTCTCTTAGGTTGAAAACAGATAAAGACAATAAAAAAATTAAAAAAAAAAAAAAAAGAAAAGAAAACAGATAAAGAAGTTCATGTTGAATGAAAGAAAAAAAAATGACAAGTCAAAATCCTTCCTCTCACTTAACATTAACCAATCTATGCCCACCTATGACAAAATACGGAGGACAGCAAAAATGCTGGTAAATAGGGATATAATTGAAACACTCCTCCCAAAAGAAGCTTCTGGAATATTCAGTACTGAAATCCTTCATACGAGAAGGAAAAAGGAACCAAATTCTGTATTATAATGTGTCAGATTATTGCAAAGCTACAATGAGGTCACTCTCCTAGAACTGTAACACTTCCAGAGAGGACTCTCTAAAACAATCCCATTGATATTCATATATTCCCTAATTCATCCATTTCAGGTCCAGACAGCACACTACAAAAGTGCTTAAAAAAAGGATGTGGCGTTTGTCCTTTCGGAACTTCTACAGAGTTGGAGGCAACACAATACACTGAACAGTTAATCATCATCACCTGCTGATCTGAAAGCCACTTGAGTATGTAAAGAAACTCTAAGGGTGATGTGTCCAGTTCAGTGCCTGGAACTCGGGGGAGAGGAGGCGATGAAAATGAGGGTGTGGTTGCTTCTATGTGAATCTTATTCAAGGTTCTTGCTCTTTTTATTCCTCCTGAGAAATCCAAGATTCTATTGTCACCACAGATGTCCTCATTTGGAACCTGAAGACCAGGATTCGAGACCATTCAGGTTCCAAGTTGCTGACCAGCTTGAAAGTCTGACACCTAAATAATAGTTTCCTCATCTTATAGTAAAGGGGTTTTATTACATGTTCCTGAAAGTCTTTTCCAAGTTAAGCCTTCGCTGAATGAATTTTTCAAACACAATTCTGTATGTCCAACAATCAAAAAGAAAATAATAACCTGGATGCAACTTAGATGTCCACATACTTTAATCCATGACATAGGGTTCTTTAAATCCTTATAGTAAGAAAAAGTTTCAATTATTAAAACTATCTCCGTTAAAATGCAGAAAGTATCACTTAGAGAGTTGCACAATTACTTCTGAAAATTAAATGATGATTTTCCCCAAAGGACAGAGGGGAAAGGAAGATGTGGAGCAGATGGATTCATTGTTCCCCTATGGAGAAAAAACATTTCTACACCTTGCAAAAATATATTAATTGGCCTGCCATCTGGCAAGCCTGCTCACATACATAAGGGATAAAGTTTAGAACTTGAGGTTTAACATTTAAGCCTGTGGGGAGATGGTAATTGGAATCTTTCTGAGTTAACATTAGTATTTTTAAAGGGAACATTTCAAGAGAGATCTGAATACAAGTAGAGAAAAACAACACCTAAAAAGTGAGACCATCCAAGGTGACATCACCGTGTCAGGGGCCGGGCCCTCACACTGCAAACCAGGGAGCCGGCCACGGCCACGCCCACGTACGGGAAGGCTGTGCATTAGCTCAGGGGCTTTCAGCACGTGGTTTTAAATGCTTCCACACAACTTCATAGATAACGCCCACACACCTTCTTGTAGCTTAGAAGTAGTTTTCAAATTTTCTGGAAATTATACTACTGTAAAGCTGGGTATTTAAAAGAATCTCTCTATTTTTTTTTATTTTTTTGTCAGAGAGAGAGAGAGTGAGCGAGCGAGTGTTCACAAGCAGGGGAAGCGGCAGGCAGAGGGAGAAGCAGGCTCTCCACTGAGCAGGGAGCCCGATGTGGGACTCGATCCCAGGACCCTGGGATCATGACCTGAGCCGAAGGCAGATGCTTAACTGACTGAGAGACCCAGGCGTCCTAAAACAATCTCTTTAAGGGAAAAAAATCAGCTCATAAGACAGGAGATATAAACTGTGAGTTTTGTGGTATGTATATACACATGTGCACACATGTGCACTCAGAAAAAAAATCTCGGAAGGATAACCCCACAATTTTAATAGTGGTCATGTGTGAGTAGCAGAATTTGGGGAGATTTTTTTTTTATTTCATAGTTGTTTCAATTTTCTCCATTCTGTCTTCAGCATCCATTGCGTTTAAATTTTTCTTTAAAAGCTATATACATTCCACGGAAATTAAAATATAATAAAAATACTGGTAAGATATGATAAATTATTTTACAAAGCAATTCAAGGATCTTGAATTTACCTTTTATAAAATGTATGTTTTGTTCTGTCTTCACTCGCATTGAAAAACTCCAGGATTCCTTCTGGATCTCTGGGTTTATTTTCCCACGACCATAATCTATGTCATTAACTACATACCTTCCAAATCTTCCACCTCATGGCCCTCACTAAACAACACTGGGTTATTTCAAACAAATCTGACTAGCAGGAAATAGTTAATCTGGTTTCTTACAACTTGTTCACCTATGTTGGCTCAAAGGGGCTTTTGTATATTAATAATGCACCACATGACTGAGGTAGTTTATGCTTTTCTTTCAAGTATCTCGTGGTGCATTTTCCTGGTACCTCCTGGATATTACCAACCAAGTAATCAAACTATGTGTTAATCATCTTCCTCATGAAAATGATTTCTACAAAGGATTACACAATGTAACATGGTATCCTGGCTGGGATCCTGGCACAGAAGAAGGACATTAGGGGAAAAAACAAGTGCAGTCTTAATAACATATGGAAACTAATTTTTTAAAAAGGGGAGGATGGGGACAGGAAAACAAAACATCTTACTCTAATCCTGTATTAGCATTGTCAAACAATTGAAAAACACCTAAAACTTTTTGAGGGTATGGAAATCATGGTGGTAGTTACATGAGTGTATTTGTCAGAATTCGTGGAGCTGCGAACCTAAAAGGAACGATTTTACTATCTGTAAATTCTATCTCCATAAACCTTATTAAAACAAAACAAAACACACCTATCTCCCTGGAATTGATTTTTCTAGAGCAAGTAAATACAACTGGTAAACCTTGTGTCAGTAGGAATCTGAAGAAGGCTTGGGCCTGGGTTAGTGGCCATGAAGAAGAGCATCTGGAACATTTGAAAAAGCACCTGAAGGGAAGACTTCTTCCATTCTACCCTCAGGGAAGGGCAGCCATTCCTCAAAAACAGCTCAAATTACCACTGAGAGCCACGAGATGGCCAGTGGAGGATTCTGTGGTTTAGAGAATTCTGGATACAGTATTTGTGCCTTTTGCGTGTTATGGTTTACTTACACTTTATTCTTTTACAATTGTGGTATGCATAACAAAGCAGACACTTTTTAGTTCTTTAAACACAATGGCTCTCCCAAGGAAAAGATGTATTTAAGTGAATGCTACCAACTCATCTCCTTTTTTAAAAAAGGTAGTTAGCATTAGCATATTCAAAAAGAATTGTTATGTTTTTAAAAAGTGAAGAAGCCTGTAGGCAATTCATCTCTAAAATCCCAACAGATCTTTTTTTTTTTTTCATTCATACTGTACTTGCATATAAGATGCAAGAACTTTTGTCCTTCTATGTAATGAACTATATGCACTATTACAAGATCAGTGATTCTGAGATGTGTCCCCATAAAATATACATTCATGTGAATGGACAGGATTTTATAATATATAGAGTGAAATCTCAGAAAAGTAAGCATGGGTGCAGAGAAATGTTATTCGTTCAAAAGGCCTGTAAGACAGAAGCTGTTCAGAGCTATATCATAAGTAAAACCTCAATTTTAAAAGTACACGCCCACTCAAATACCATTATAAACTCTGATACTTTAAGATGGGGAAATTACAGGAGAATACACATACAATTTCCATTAATGGGAGAGAATCAGCAGGTGGCATTTTAAAACAAAGTAAAACCGACTTCTGTTTTTCACTCTCTTCGCACAGACAGCAGGTGGCATTTTAATAGCAAAGATCAAAATTATCAGGGCTCTGTATTCCACACATATCCTCAAGGCTTCTGCACTATAAAACCTAAAATCTTACTTTACAAGTATCATTTTCAATAATTAGAATATTGTGAGAGCTCTATGTCTCTTGGAGACAGGATAGTACAGTTAAGTTTCTATCCAGATTTACCTCTTAGTACCGTTGAGATTTGGGTACAGTTAACTAATCTCTTTAAGCCTCAATTGTCTCATCTGTATAACAGATCTTATAGATTGGATTAAATGAGACAACATATACCAAACTGCCTCAACAGATATTCTGCCTCTCCCTCTTCCTTTGCTGATGTGGGTCTATCTCCTACCGGTTCTTACACGTTACTGTAATTAACCTGGCTATACTGCTTTCTAATCCCACTAGAAGAAAAGGATCATGCCATACACATCTTTGTTTCCCAGGTGATAACCACAGCCCTGATCACATAAAAGCTACTCAATAAATATCTGGTACATAAATAAGTAAATGAGGCAATGCGATGAACCCCCAGACCCTGTGCACAGAAGTCAAATGTCGTCAAACTAGGTTATTAGGTTATCAGGATTCAGAAGGTGATTCAGGCTATCCGCAAGCCACAAAGCAGGAAAAGGATCACACAGAAATGTGTAACTCATTAATAACCCCTCCAAGTATTTTTAAATAAAAACAACGTCCCACGCTTCAGAGGTTAATGCCCCAGTTCTGAGCCTCTGGTTGCTCTATCTTTAGGTCCAGTTTATAATCATTTGACTCCTCTTTAGTGCTGCCAAGGTAACCAAAGAAAAGAAATTGACAGAGGAGCTGCATGGCCTCGAGGACCAGGGGCTGTCCCGTCCCAATCCGATCCCTAAGACATCCTAAGGAACTCAGTCTATGACTAGAAGGCAAAAACAAAACAAGCAAAATAAAACCGACATCATTTTAGTCTAACATGCCTTAACATAGAGTTCAAGATATATACACACCTGGAACTTCCCAACAAAGTCCATAAATGTTGGGCCATGAATCCCCTCCAAACATGTTAGTTTCTTATTAAATAGATTTGAAATCAAACCTGTTAAGTGGCTGAAGAAACAGCTACAGGCCACTGCCCGCAGGACACACCTAAAAGAACGGAAGGTCTGAAAAGCCAAGCTTGTTTCTTCGGCTCTGGGCTGGGCACGCCACTCACACGGGAACTAGAAAACTGGCTTAAAACGAGAACTATAATCTTTCTGGAACAATAGGTCATGACGAGCTTCCTTAATGCCAAAATAAGTGTTTAGAGGTGACTTCTGCTAACTGAAAGTGTAAAGGGCATATATATTTACTCTGGCTTGAATACAACATTTCTGAATATGTCTGTTAGTGCCAGGAGTCAGAACCCTTTTCCTCATGGATTTTTAAACCCGGGACCCATTCCATGGAATGTGTTTCCTAGGAATGGCATCAAAAGGTTGCATCATATTAATAGCTAAACATCAATTATCTGTACCTTTTGACTCCCAAATCACCCTAGGTCTGGTGTGAGAAGGTAGACTAATTTTAAGGTTCATTCTCATAAGGTAAGACAAACCACAACTTCTATTATTTAAAGAATTTCTTTTAAGAAGCCAACAAATGATACGTCATCAATCACAATTTCAAAAAAACTGGTCTACCTACCTAGAAGGCATCTGGGCAATTATGTTGCCGGTAAAATGGCATCAAAACCACCAAGCTCTAAGAACCGGACTGAAGAGAGTGGAACTCTTGAGCCTGGATTCTTATGTTAAGAAGGCTTATACAAACCACTATTAATTTCTCACCTTAAAAATCCTAGATTTGGAAGGCTAACTCATCTGAAATTGACTACAGAGAAAACAACTACTGACAAAGAATACTACATATAAATTTTATAGGTCACATAAGTAAAAATATGGCAAGTTTTATCCCTTACTAACTCTCTGGGTCCAAACATCTAACCCCAAATATCAAATCCTAAAACACACAGGAAATTATGATTTGTAAGCACAGAAGCTCATTTTGCAGAATCCATAAAAAGAACTATGACCTAACACACCCCTGGACTATCCCATACCTCTCCCTGTTCCACTATTAGCCGCTATGGCCATTTGAGATCTAAGATTAAAAACTTCCTTTGCTTAAAAATCCATCGTTTATGGAAAATGCAAATGCATCATCAACCATTCAACCCGCCAAGTTAGGTGAGAGTGCCTACCAGCTGTTCTGCCACCTCTGTGCCCTTTGGAGTGGTTGAGCAAGCGTAGGCTAATTGTACCATGAACCATTTTTTGGATTAGCAAATAATTTGTGTTTATTGGGATGGGTACTCAAACGGAGAATACCAAGTGGATAAAATTAATCCTTACATGGAAAAAAAAATCTATCCGACATGGCTTCAATATCTCTAGGGCTCAATGTCTGACCAAGGTAATCCACTTGGAAAAGTCTTTGATTTTGTATCCAAAGTCTTGAGATTAGCCAAATGAAAGTAGTATTTTTACAGGAATTTTATCTCAAGTTTCAAGATCAACAAGCCATTCCAAATCAGACGTAAGAAATAACATTACATAATAGTCACTTAATGGCTATTGTTTTACAGTAACAAAGGTTTCATTTACCATATTTCCTAGAGTGCTTTATTCAGCAGGCAGATTTTCCCATGACAAATACACTGTTTTCTCTTAACCCCTCCATATATCTGTAAAAGTAAAACATTTAATAATTATGATTTCCAATTTAAGGATCCCCATCATATAGTATTTTAAAAGGTATGAATGTTAAAGGGATATAGGTGATTTTTTATGCAAGCTATAGGTTCAGTGATTTTCTTCTAATTTAGTAGCTAAGAATTCTGGCAGTGGCTAGACAATATTCTAAGTGACTCAAGAGAGAAATGCAGTAAGGTCAAAGTCAGGGTCCTGAGACATCAACATGCACTGTAATGTTTAAAATTATAATAAAGCATAGCAAAAACAGCTTCAGCAAATACTCATCAGGCAAAATGAGCCTCGTGAATCCATCAGTTTTCTTCCCTCTCTGATTCTATGACCCTAGGAGCCCTCAGCAAGTGTCATCAGCTCCTCATTCCTCCCGCCCAGGTGATTCACTGGCGAACTAATACATTATCTCCCAAAGAGATCTGGAATTTGAACTGCCATGTCATGTTATAAAGTTTCCAGGGACATGGAGCTGGTTCTTACCTTGGAAGAGCAAAAGCTTACTTGAGAACTTCAGAACATAAATGGCCGCTGGGTGACCACATGCCAAGATCTGGATTTTGCCTGTAATGTTTGCCTGCAATTACAGTTTCCTAAGAGATCCCAGACTGGAACACAATCTGAGCCATGGATAAATCTAAGATCACAAAGTCAGTGGAATGTACAAAGTCCCAGGGTTCTGTGACAACCCAAGCAATGACTGCCCATTCTCCTTACCAGTCTGTTTCACCTTCAAATGCTGATCAAAGCCTAAGTTCTCTGCTCAGGCCTTTAAAAAAACAAAACGAAACAACACAATAGTATGATGTTTCAGGCTGATACTGGTATACTCCTTCTCTAATAAGCATGTCCAATGGCGATTAGTGTAGCTAAACCTCCTGCAGATCCTCTCATTCTATTAATAAGGTTTAAGGTCAACACTTTCAGAATTTACAACCAAGTTCGCAAGGGAACTTTCCTAATTACCAAGATAGAGGAAAAGAAAATAAAGAACCAGAACTACAAGTGTTAACAACCATGGGAATTTCTATTTAGAGATCTTTCTAGTTACACAATGTCCCACATACCACAAAAACCAAATTTGCTACTTCAGAGTCAAGACTTCCACTGATAGAGATTGTGCCTCTAATAAATGGATTTATACACACCCTGCTCCCACTTTCATCCAGGTAGCCCCAGGACCATTTTAATATCTTGGCTCTACCACTTAACTTTCAAAGGGATTACTCAGTTACCATGACGTCACTCCCAAATGACTAGGTTACATGTAGTAAAGACAGCTCAGATTAAAATAGTTTATGCATGCTCACTCACACAAGAAATGGGTGTGTATGGGAGTGGGGGGGGGGGAGGTGAGGGGCTTCCAGTCTTAATCTCTCTGAGAAACCAGCCTATTTCCATTTCAGCCAATACAAGGAGGAGTCTCCCAAATTATTCAGAAGGAGTCCCATTCCCAGTTTTCTCCTCTATGATCCATTTCCACACAGGGACTCGAGTGATTACTTAACCCCAACATCTGTCAGTTTTCAGCCCAAAAGGCAGATGGCCTCTATCTTGAGGCTTAGGATCCTCTTGTTTAAAGATACTACCTGGGCTTCTGATAACAGGACCTATGTGTAAAGAGAAGCAAGAAAAGCCATAAAGCATATAATGTTCTACCCTGTCTCTGTGAACTTAGTGACACACATACACACACTCCTTCCAGTGCTGACAAGTCCTAGTAATGGATAGCCCACGCCTGCCCATGGAGCAGGCCCCATAGTCTAACGGTTTATTTTTAAAGAACTTCTTCTAAAATCTACCTTTTGCACTCTCTCTCACACACACTCCCTTCTCATTTCTTTCCTTCTCTCTCCTTTCTCCCTCCCTCTTAACCGTCAGGAGACCTACCTATTCAAAGGGGCAAAACAATCGGTAATCTCCTACGGAAAGCTTCACACTAGAGAATAAAAATGACATTATCACCATATGTGTATTCCTGCTCATGTCCTTTGTACCTGGTAAGCTTTAACAGGGTACAGGATACACAAGGAGTCTGTAAGAACATGCTGCTTTGGTCTGGGGCATCCAGGCTCTGCCCAGACGGCACTCAGAGAGCTGCTGGGAGCTCCTGGCTGGGCTCTCAGCTTTCTCCTCTTCCCTCAGAGTACCTCCTACTAGGCTAGGAGAGGAGGACCCATGAGTGAGGGTTTCACGGACAAGCACCAATGCTGGAGCTAATCACGAGAGGCGGACTGAAGGGTGAGTCCTGCAGTGACAGGCAGGCCTGTCCCGCCTGCAGAAAACAGTCTGGAGCTTGAAGAAAGGAGAGGGATGAAAGGAAGCAGTTAGGAAACAGGCCTGGGCAGAGCATGGAGTGGGAGGAAATGGGTACAGAGACTCGGGGAGGGGCCGAGCCTGCAGGTCAGGTGTGGAGAGCCTGCGAGGAGGCCAACCAGTGAGCTAGGTTTCAGCCTCCTGTGGAACCGGCTGTGGGGTGAGGCAGAGCTCAAGCTCCGGAGCCAAAGTGCTGGTGGGCGGCGGGTTGTGTGTGTGTGGGGGGTAGCCAGAGGCACTCAGAGCGAGGGATCTGAAGCCAGAGCACTTAGGAAGGAGACACTCAGAAGGCAGTGGACAGAGCCTGAGCTTCCAGCGAGGTGGTGAAAAGGAAACTGTCATTGCCCGTTTGGGCGATGAAGCAGACAGTAAAGTGAGCAACAGTGAGTAAGGGGATATGCTTCAGGGAGAAGAGCCGATGGGCCAGCTGTGAGTGTGCAGGAGCCAGGACACAGTGATGTGTCACCGCGGTAGTCAGCTACCCACAGAGAGTGGTTACCACCCATGGTCTGCCACTCCTCACTGGCGGCTGTCGCCTGGCTCCTCGGCCGCGCCCCCCCCCCCCCACTACCCCACCACCACGGCTGGTGTTCATGCTGAGCGCATCCCTGCCTTCCCTGCTGTCCTTCTGTGTCCCTGTGGAGTGACAGCGCTGCCCGGCCTCCTCTTGGGATCTGAGTACACTGTGTGGCTTCCTTTTTACCAGACTCTCCTCCAGGCCTCCTTCCCTGTGCCTGCCTGCATCTCAGCCCACTCCTTAAATGGGGCATCCTTAGTTCTCCCACAGATTTATCTGACATATTCCTCAAATGGTCCTAATGATGACTCTCAAGCTTATTATTTCTGGTCCAGCCTCCCTGGTGCCTTGAACCCTCACATCCAAAACTTCCTGCCTGGGGGCTCTTTCCTTCCTGCCTCAGAGCCCTTGCCCTTCCCAGATGCCTACCCCAGATACTCCCCACGGATGGCTCCTTCCCATCTTTTAGGTCTCCTGTTCAATGACACTCCCTCACCACATTATCTAAAGTAGCCCCTCACATTGTGACTCTCTTCTCGACACCTGCTTATAGCCTTTGGAACACTGACCACCATTGGGCAACTGACTTATTTAGATGCTTATTTGCAAGGCCTAAACACTCTGTCTTGTTCACCATTATAGCCCTTGCACAGCACAGGATATTGGTGCTGTGAATCTTGGCTGAGTGAAGGAATGAATGCTCCGTGGTATTCAGTATACATTAGATGCTCAATAAACGTAGATTGACTAGGCTTCTGGGGATCAAAGGAATGAGTACAAGTTCTTTTGTCTTCCCTTCCCCCACTCTTGCATGTACAGGTAGTTCGTTCATCTCCCTGGTCCCCCAGGTCAAAATCCCCAGGGCCACTGTGGAATGTTTCCTTGTCTCTCAGAGCCAGTGGCTCATCAACTTTGATCAACTTTATATCCTCAGTGTCTCTCAAAGCCACAATCTCACCATATTCCTTGGTCAGATCTGCAAAACCCTTTAGACAGGCTACTGCAATAACTTATTAATTGGTTTCCAGGTCTCACCCTTCCCTTCCAGACCTAAACTCCCCAGCGCTGCCAGACATGCCTTCTCCCTTTGGGGAAAGGCCAAGCAAGCACCTACAAATATCAAGTGCCTCAACTCTCGTCCTTAGCCTCATCACCCAATACTCATCCCCTTGTTGTAATGATAGAAACAACGTGAATACTTAGTATTTACAGGGTTTTTTTTTTTTTAAAGATTTTATTTATTTATTTGAAAGAGAGAGACAGCAACAGAGAGCACAGGCAAGGAGGAGGAGAAGCAGGCTCCTCACTGAGCAAGGAGCCCGATGCGGGACTCGATCCCAGGACCCTGGGATCACGACCCGAGCTGAAGGCAGATGCCCAACCGACTGAGCCACCCAGGTGCCCCAGTATTTACAGGGTTTTTGCGTGCCAGTCATTGCATTAACCATTTTATACATATGAACATATTTTACTCACTATAACAATCCTGTGAGTAATTTACTTGTCCCTGTTTTATAGATGGAGCAACTGAAGTCCAACGAACTTCCCCAATCTCATTCAAACCCAGGTGAACCGGCTTTAGATCAATCCTCTTCAGCACTGTGGTATATTACACTGCCTCTCCAAACTTCATGCATCAGCAGTACTGAGTTATGCTTCTGGTTGTTTATGCTCCAGCAATACCGAGCTATGTGTGGTCCCTTGAACTCTGTTAAGGCCACTATGCCTTTGTTCACACCATTTCTTTTGTCCTTTGGGAAGGCCCCATCCTTCTGTCTGATAAATACCAAACTATCCTTTAAAACCTCCCTGAGGTGATGCCTCTTCTATGTGGTCTCTCTTTTGGCTCCTTGAGACTAAAGTCTCCCTTCCCCAATGACCACTCCTAAGGCTTATATGTACCTTACAAATACTTCTTTATTGCCCTGGTTTGCAATGATTCATTCCCATGACTGCACTGAAGGCAATCCTATGACTCACCTTTGAGCCACAATGCTCAGGCACACAACAGATGCTCAATAAATGTGGATTTAACTGGACTTTCCGCAGAAGGGGTGAGTACAAACTCAATAATACTCAACGTGTCAGGACAAGAGACAAGTGTGTTCTCCATACTTTTTAAAGACACATATTCATGAGCAAAAACAAAAGCTCACCCAACACTACAGATGTTTCTGAAAAGAAGATGTAGCATACATAAAAATTCAATACATTCTGACAGTTGCAGCGGTGAGTTTAAGATCCCCAAATGTAACTGCTGTTCAGGGCAACCGCTTAGGAATGTGAATTCAGAAACATAAAACACACACACACACACACACACATGAAACCCCAAAACCAACTTTTATCCCGTGGGTTCTCGGCAAAATACATTAGGAAACTTGCTCCAAGTGACTGAGTCGCAAGCTGCCCACTGGCATGGATAATGACACTTGATTCAGTTGTCACTGAGATTTGGATATTGTCACATAAGCTCAATGAAAGTATGAGATTTCTGACCATTAAGGTTAAAAACCAAACATCTTCTAGAATCTCTAAATTGTGCTTTAGCAACACTAAAGTCGCACCTCAAAACTGAGCAGCAATATTTATAGACCAATGTTAGTCCTTTCCTTACATATGTGATGTAAGTAAAAAAAGAAGCTTAAAGAGAGAGAGAGAGAGAGAGAGAGAGAGAGAGAAGCTGGATCTTCTTCCCTCCCCCCACAAAGTTTTTAATCCAAAGGGGGAAAAATGTTATAAACCTAAGGAGTAACATATAGCAGCGCTGGATTTCTGTCCCTCCAAGCAGCAGGTGAACGGCTGTACTGACTTAGCCTTGCAGAAATAACATAGGCGCAGGGGAGACAAAGCCAAACATAAAAAAAGAAACTGTTTCCTGTTAAAGAGAAGTGATGAGATGGGACATTTTTACCTTCTACCTGATGTAAGCAAGGAAAACTCCAAGTTTCTCACTATGCTAGTTCCCCTTATTCACAGATATGTTTCAAAACCCCCAGTAGATGCCTAAAACTGCAAATAGTACTGAGCCCTATATATACACTATGTTTTTTCCTATACATAGATACCGATGATAAAATGTAATTCATAAATTTGGCACAATAAGAGATTAACAACCGTAACTAATAATAAAATAGATTATAACAACAAACTATAATAAAAGTCAGGTGAATATGGCCTCTGTCTCTTGCGATGTAAGATGACAAAATGTGTGTGTGATGAGATGCAGTGCGGCGAGTGACGTAGGCACTGGGACCTAGTCTTAGGCCACTATCATTGGCTTCTGGACTGTGGCTGACCACAGATAACGGGGACTGCAGAAAGTGAAATCAGAGATTGAGGGGGGGACTACTGTATTAAGTATGTGCTAGCTGTAGGTTTTCCGTAGATATTTTCCATCGAGTAGATGAAGTTCCCCTCCGCGCCTGGTTTTCTGAGAGTTTTTGTCATGAGTGAGTACTGAATCCTCTCGAGTGCTTTTTCCACATATACTAATGTGATCATGTGATAATCCTTACTTAGCTTATTTCTGTGACAGATTACATTGATTGATTTCTAGTGCTGAACCATCTTTGCATACCTGGGATAAACTGGTCATGATGTCTGTTTTCATACATTGTTGGACTTCATGTGTTAATAATTTGTTGACAGAACATATGAGGTTTTCTTCCAGGCAAATATTCCCTAGAAGTATAAGCTTTAAGACTGTATCACTTAAACTCAATGTTAAATGACAGCAAGGTAAGAGAAAGTAAGGATATTTTGAAAGGTTTAAGACTTTATAGAGTATTTATAGAAGTTTTCATAAAATTAAAAAACAGATAATTTCCCATAAAATAAAGAATATATGATAAAAAAGTAAAGTGTTTCCAATGGACTATGTAAGCTTTCCAGCAAGACAGGAGACAAAGTCCACACGCATCCAGACAACCTGTTGTCTGCCACAGTCAAGACAAAAAAGCCTGAAGGGGACAATAAACTGTCTTTGGGACGCAGGACAAGGAATATCAATTCAATACTGTGTAAAAATCTAGGCCTGAGATTAGGTCTGTACGATCCTCTAAGAACCCAGAGAGTTTAAAGTTACAGGCCCAGGCAGGCCCAGCTGGAAAAGAAACTTTCAAAGTTTTCCTGTGACAGAGCAAAGCAACAAACCAGTACCATGCTGAATCGGCGAGGCAAATGCGATGGAACCAACCAAAAAGGCTTCCATGATGAAAATGTCTACCATAATATAGACTTGAGGGAAGAGTGTGAAACCCTTCAACTCTCCTTCTTTTGTCTAAATGGTACACACACCCCACCCCAAAAAGCTCTGAGATGTTCATTCACATGCTCAAAGCTGGATTTACTCTTTGATCAATGCGAGAAGCTGATATTAAAGAAAAGGTTAAGATAAAGTCCTCTAAATTACAACGTGAATGAGAACAAGTGGCTAGGGAAAAAAAAAAAAAAAAACCATGTAAAATGAATGATCAGTTGGACAAAGTCAGCAAGTATGCAGAAAAAAAGCTAAGTCTGGGCAGGAGAGATATTCCCAGGGCTAGGGCTTACGCACCTGAGGGCGAGGGACAGGTGTCCTCACCTGGACACTGGGTACACTCACAGTGAGACTGGCAAAAAGACAACTTGAGGAGGTCCTTTTGAAAGGACAGACTTAGGGAACCTGATCAGCCAGGTGCAGAATGGGGTTAATGTGGCAGTTGGAGGAGGACATAGCATTTAGAGCAGTGAAGGGAGGTCACAGAATGGGAAGAGTCCCACTGTAAGCATGTGCTACGCGCCCTTGGGAAGGACACAGAGCTGGAATTGATCACTGTATAATAAGAGAATGCAACAGCTACATATATCGCCCTAGACAGGAAGACACCTGCCCTTCAAGTTTCCAAATCTACATAATAAATATAAAGCAGTGCTGGTCCTTTGAGACCGATAATAAGTAGATGTACACAGAGGTGATCTTCAGGAAACCTATCTCCAAACTCCGAGAATCCTGGAAATCCCCAGTCACAAAACAGGCTGGGACAACTTCCACTAATAGGAAGGGAGGGAAGAAAATCCACCCCCTTTTCTGTTTCACTGAACTGAAAAAACGGGTCTGTGACTTGGGGAGTGGGGAAAGGCCTCCCACACTTGCCCACTTTGCTGGGAAGAGCCTAAGTTACTTCAGTTCTTTAAGAAGGAACTTAGAACTCAGGCTCTCTGCCAATGTGAGCTGTCTGAATTGCAGTGTTCTGGATTGGAATGCCCTGGGCTGGAAAGTCAGGGTCAGACTAGCCTGAGAATTCTCAGTAATATTGTCAACAGGTAGACGGGGCAAAGAAAGGCTCCAACCGCTCTTCAGGTGCAGACACACAGGTGCGATGTCAGAACAGCGCAATCTCTTTGAGGAGTGGCTTCAGGTGAGAGTAGAGACCGCATCATAGCCAGGACCACACCACTCAAATATTTAAGGGCCCCTGACAAACGTGAAAGGTAAGAAGTTATAGAATGTACTGCCACGAAAGTTGTGGTCTTGTTCATAGACAGCATTATCTCTTCAACTAATAAGTTGCATTTATTTTGCTGGGGGCGGGGGGACAAGGATGACACATCTTGAATAAAAACGACCAACACCGAAAGGTCAGGTCTCTGAACACATGGAGCAGAACAAGAAAAGCCTAGTTAACCTTAATTTAAATCTAGACTCTAACATGGTTTCGTGAGACCAACACTGTTCAGGTTGTATTAAAGGTAAGTATGACTTTAAAGTCTACTCAGGATCAGACAGAGGTGTGTGTGTTTTATAGGTGTATATTTGCACATGCGCCTACAAATACGGCACGTCAGAGTATTGCAGGATGCTTCTGAAATCTACAAAATACCATGGGAAATTTCGGAAGGAAAATTTACTAAGTTTTCCAAAGTATGAGGTATCTGCATTCACGCTACACAAAGTTATGGATATAACAAAGAGAATACACCATTTCTTGTGTTCTTTACACACTGGAGCACAGAGATTATGAAGCTCCCAACCTGATAGGCAGCATCCTGTTTATGTGAGGGCACCATTGCTCTTAAACACATTCATGGGGACCGTGCAAGTCAAGTTGCGAAGAAAAACGAAGAACCTAGAGTTACGCAACTCAGAAGGCACGCCCTTCTAAAACCACAATAATGCCACCTTTCTGTGCCGGACACAATGGGGAGAGAAGAGAAACACTCCCCTCCAAAATCATATTCTCTCAATCTGAGTGTCAGCAACTAACTCTGAACTGCCTTTCACTTCTGCCACCAGCTTCATCCTGATTTTAAAATTCTCTTGTCCTCCACCTATTCTGTCAAATATGTTACAAAATGAAAAGGCCAGCCTGTAGTAGGAATAAATGTCAGCAAACCAGTAAAAAAACAAAATGGCAAAGTTATGCAGACCTGTCTCTTTCAAGCAGACAATACGAAACAGGCTAACTGGAGCGATCCTTGCATTGCACATCTGCATCTTATAAAGGTCAAATATTTAATAGAAGGGAACATCTGAAAGGCTCTACAAAGGGAAGCAGAAGCCTCCAGTGCCTGAGTGAAGGAAGCAGATGAATCTGATCAGATCAGAGACAGACAAAGTATCTCTCCTCCTCCCTTTTTCCTCCCCCCTCTACTCACAACTCATCCCCTTCTCACCCACATTTCAGAAGAACAACTCGAGAAGCACAGGCCAGCAGGATTACGCAGGAAATCCGCAAGGATGACAGAATACCTGAAACAGTGCCCCCCTGGCAGGGGAGAAACTTTCCAAACTGTCGCCCAGTAAACAAAACCCCAGCTGCTAAGGGGCTGGGGCAGTCTGGCCGCCTCCAAAGCCAACACATTCCCTCTCCAGGCAAAGTATCCCCGCGGTTTTTTTACCTTTGTGTCCGCCGAAGCCTGTTCCCACTCCTCAAATGAGGCAAAGTAAAGTTTGAGAGCACAGTCCAAAAATTGGGGTCAGACATATCCATTTCTTTCTCTCTTCAATTCACTGTGGGTTCAAGGCCATAAGGCCAAACCAGGGAGGGGGCGGTAAAACGGCAAAAGAAAAAAAAAGGGAAAAAAAATCCCAATTATCTACTCGCTCCCTCCAGAGGAAACGTGCTGTGAACTGTGATCTCAAGAACAACTTGGAGCCCGTTTGAAAAGTACCCGTCCTAGCCTTTAATTAACACACAGCCATTTCTCCAAGGTTCAGGAAACTTATTTCCTCTTGGGTTTGCCCTCTCCTGGTCAGCCTTGGGCAGCTATAAACAGTAATTACAAGAGTTGGGCCGTGCGTTCTGCACAAAATGCTGTCTGTGTGTGATTCAGTCCAAGGTACTTTGTCATCTGTTTGGCAGATACCATTTGCAGCTCCTGCGGGGGGGCGGGGGGGAGACGACTATTTTAAGTCTTTGGTTCCGGGAGGCTGTTGCTTATCAGCAAACCATTCAACATCCGAACATGCCCAGTGCCGAGTTTCCTTTTGGTATCTACATACAAGGAAAAGAACTGAAATACAAAAAGCGCCTCTTCTCCCCCTTCGGGGGTGGGGGGGCGTGGGGGGGGGAGGAAACTTACAAGCACTTTTAGAAAGCTGGCCTACAGGCGGACTTGAACAGGACACCTTTGTGAGGCTCCGCGGCCAGGGGCTGGGCCGGGGGAGGCCCCCTCCCCACCCGCAGACCCTCCCCCGGGAGCGAGGCCTCATGGGAAAGGGGGCCGGCGGGGCCCGTGCGCGAGCCCAGGAGCAGCCCGGACCCCAGCATCCCCCGCCCGCGCCCCGCACTCCGCGCCCCCAGCTCGCGGCCCCAGATGGATCATTCCCCCCAAATAAATAAATAAATCCAGCCGCGGCCAGCACTCGGTGAAGTGAGCGAGGCGCACACCTGAAGGCTGGTCTGTGATTCACTGCAGAATGGATCACCAGGAAAACACTCCTAGGAAGTGAGTAATTACTCTTTACCCAGACGCTCTTTGCAGGAAAAGCACGCCAAGGGGATGCCACACTCACGGAAAACGTCAGTCAACTATATTTATGAGTTTACATCCATTTGTTGAATTAGGGCAGGCGCACCTGTTTGGCTTCGTGGACAGCAAACACGGCCCGGGAATGGTCAGCTACTACCTGTAAAGACGCTACCTGGCGTTTATTTAACAAATGCTCCATTATTTCCCTTCCACGTGTGCTCAGACTTGAAGGAATATAAGGGAAGGTTGAATCCATGTTACTGTTGTTCATCTTGAAGAAAGGCATGGTATTCAAATAACTCCCCAAACCGACAAAATGCTTGTGTGAAAGTCTATGAAGGAAAAAAAATTAGGATTTAAATTAACTGCCTTAAATCTGGCGTAACAGGGTGAGAGATACTAAATTTTACAAGATTTTAATTAAAAAAAGAACTCATAAAAATGGTTTAGTTCACCTACTACATACTGGAAACAAACTTACTTACAGAAATATGAGAGAGACAAGGGGAGGGGGGTCAGCTGACAAAGGGGGGGATAAATAAAGAACAGAAGTGCACTTTGGGATCCTCTTTATCTAATTCTTATGATTCCCGAAATATTTTAGACCCCAAGGACTCTGGGAATTTCTGATAATAATTATTTTACAGGGCTTTCTTACGTATTAGCTCCTTAAATTCTCACTGAGCCTCCTCAGATCCTTGGTATCTACTAAGATAGACGAAGGCGGCAATATTTTCTCAATTTAACAAGTGACAAAATACACTTCACCAGACACTTAGGAACTTGGTTCAGTATGTTTTGCTCCATACTAAGCCATTTCTTCTCCTTCTTCTTTTTTTACTGTTTTTAAGGACTTAAAAGGGTATTTTTTAAAGGCTGACACAAAGACAGTACTACCCATGCTCCAAAGCCGTTTGTCAACCTCATTCCTTGGACATGTTAGGCTGGGTAATTCTTTGTTCTGGTTCTTTTTTTTTTTGTACATTGGAGGATGTTTAGCAGCATCCCTGACCTCTACCCACTAGATGCCAGTTGTGACAATCAAAAATGTCTACAGATATTGCCAAATGTTTCTTAGGGGGCAAAATCACCCCTGGCTGAGAACTACTGCTTTAAATAAAACCTCCCTCTGAGAAAGGTAGCGCAGAGCATTGGTTAAGAGCAAAAAGCTTGGGTCTGAATTCTGGATCCAACAATTACTATGAATTAAGACAAGTCACTTAATCTCTGCCCATTTCCCCCATTTTGGGGGCACATGATAGGACCAACCTTTAAGAGATCAACATATATAAATGAGATGACATATATAAGCCCCTATAAGAAGTGTTTAGAACACACTGAGCATAAATGTCAGCAATACGCAGAAGTTAAAAGAATACAATGCTGAGAGGTGTAGGAATAGAGCGGAGGACACTCCACACCATGCCCTCTACTTTCATGGTGGCAAGAACATGCCTCCACTGAGGTGCTGGACACACCGCTCACACTGAGGTGTAAACAAACTGTTTACTGCTGTCTTCCCTATTACTCTGTGAGTTCCTCAAGGCTGTAGTCATGTTTTATTGATTTCTGTTTCCAAAATCTGATGGTTCCTGATTTACATAAGCAGTTAGTAAGTACTTTTTGAATGGAGATACTTGAGGTACTTGGGTTTTTCTTAAAATGCCCTAAAATTATCAGTGTTAGCAGGTCAACTGATCTTTTCAGAGAATCTTAACTTCTTACGAATCCCATGAAGATACTTTTAAGTTCTAAAGAATTGACTAATTTTTATCTACACGCTGTACCTGAAAACAGAAGTACTATCATTCCTCATGTCTTAACATTGCTCTAAGAAACATCACCATCAAAACTAAGAGAAACTCTCTTTGGATCCCACCCACCACCTCCATCCCCAAAGGTAAGCCCAGGGAATAATTTTTGTGTTCAGTTATAGGTATTTGAGTTTAAGAGGGAAAATTACGTATTAGAGGCTGCCCAGAGAAGAACCATCAAGATGGGGAAAGGAGACATGAAAGTTATCTACATTACATGGTGAAGAAACTCTGTGTTCAAAGTACAGAAAAATTTCAGGAGCTTGGCAGTGGTCCTTGAATACTGAAATAACTACTATGTGGGAGAGTCTTCAGATCCAAAGATGAAAAGGGCTGAAAGGCCAAGAGAGGATGTCCTATAAGAGTGTCTGAGTAGAGGGAACTTGAAGGAGATGCAGTGCACAGAATTCAAGTTCTGGATGGTTCCAAGAACTAATGACACTGTACCCCCCAACTCCTGTATTCTATTTCTTCTAGGAAATTCCTAGTATTGGGGCAACACCCATAACAATGATAACTAAAATGGGTAAATGAATACATAAAACATCTTTTTCTTCTCTTGATTAGATGATAAATATCCTGGCCTGTGAGCAGTTGTCATTACAATCTCCACTCTGTACATTCTGGGTAATCCACCCTGCAGATTTTCAAAGGGATGGGTAAAAACATATTTTTTTTAAAACTACAAATACTTAAACATGTTTTTTGCACTTAGGAGGCTTGGGAAAATTTGGGTCATAGCCAAAATGAAAAAATAAAAATAGGTAAAGTACATGAGAAGCCAGAAATGAACTACTTAACACAGTGAAAGTGGCTGATACATTCCCACATTCGTTTAAGATAAGAGTAGGTGTGACGCTCAAGTGTAACTTGTCTTCTAACCTGTTTGACTTGATTTGGGAACCTATGATTCAGAAGATAATGCAGTCAGCAAACACAGGAATTAAAATTGTCAGAACTACTGACATTTTCCTACAGACAAAATAATTATATGGGCTAAAACTATAGTTTAATTGCAAGTACAGTGAAACTGGCTACAGAATTAAGAGGAAATTGAGATTATTGGAAATTCTTAAGACTATAGCTGGTCTAAGTCAATATACATATATTCAGCAAGATTTTCTACTTATTGCACAATAACAGCCTACACAGTAATGAACAAGCTTGTGATCCAAAATGCTCAGTCGTTTAATCAGATGATATTATGAGCCATTGTTTTTACAAGAAAGGTAAATGGCAATGAAAAATGAGCTTGTCACACTACTGAAATGCTGGCTTAGAATGAAATAAGTACTTAAGAACGGGTCAAATTCTTCATTGTTTACCCCCCTCTTATATACAAAGAATTCCATGTTCTTTTCACTGACTTGAATTCTCCCATCCACTTCCCACCCTCGGCCCCATGCCCACTCATTAGGGTTTTCTCCCACCCTACACAGAACAGTGTTGCAGATAATATCCCTGGAGACTTCCTTGAACTTAAACACTGTGGGAGACTAAGCTCTCTAACGCAGGTGTATAGCCTGGGAATCTGTCAGCTCCCTGCACCGACACTCTGGCCACAAGGCCAATTCCAATGAGAAGACACTATGAAAAGTGGTGTTGATACCAAGTTTCCAAATGTATTCTACCTGATCTTGGCCTCCCCTGGGGATTGTGCTATAAACTAACGTGGATCTCTATCCAACCCCGTTTTTAGAGCACCTAGAAGTGACTACTTCCCTAATATTGTCCATACCTACAGGTCTATTTTGGTCACCTTCTAAATGCTGCCTTGCGAACTGAAAGGTAGAAGTGTGAGCAGCAAATTGCCCATCCTGAATAAGCCATCCTTGTAATCACTGCACATATTAAGAAATAAAGCTTAAAGGTGGAGCTAGATATGTGAAGAAAGTTGCATCGAAGTGGTGTAGGTTGAAAGAAAACTCTACTAGTGTTATTAAACAATTTTTTTTTTTTTTTGCTCACATTACCAAACTATGAAAGAAGATAAAAGAGATAAATGAAAATTATCGTGTAAGGATAGATGTGAATGCCTGATACCAAGAGATGGATAATAAGTAAGGTTATATCATCCTTGGAATATGAAAAAAAAATTTAAACACTATCACAAGGTAGATTCACATTTATAGAGTGAGGAGATAAAGCTAACACAATAAAACTGATTTATATTTCTTGACAGGCTGAGCAGAAAACTGCATAATTCCCAAGGGCTGGCTGAAGGATAAGGTCCGAGAGAGCAAAGGACAGGCTGAAGACTGGCTAGAATGGGAAGAGAACATAACATTTTCCTCAGGTACTCCTTGAATTCTAGGAGAATCATTGGCTCAGGAAATGTAGCAAATAACCAATAACTTTCAAAAATCCAAGAGGAGAGAACAGATGAATACAGACAATGAAATACTTATCTCCCACACTGGTGACTCCTTGATGGGTAGGATAGAGAAGTAGAGTAGAACATGTGTGATGAAAGCCCACCATACAGGACCGGGTGAGGTTTCATGATCACTGCTTGCAAGCACATCACCCTAGCACTCTATCCTCTGGCTCAGCAGCAAGAGAAGCCGCACGGTTAGGCTGACAGAGCTCTGTGCCTCTACCCTCTGCAAGAGGAAGTGGACAGAAAAGGTCTATCACCCTTACGGGGCTGCTGCAAGGGTCATCCTACGGGAGATGACAGAGAGGGAACCAGAGATGAGTGCGTCACTCCATTCTAAACCAGCTGTCTGGAAGGTCCACCAATAAGTGACACAGAGTAGTGGCCTGTAACAGAGCTAAGCAATCCGATTTGGGAGCAGAGAACAAGGCTTGGAGATCAGACCCCTCATCTCACAAAGAGGAAGGCTAACTCCTATCTTACTTGAAGACCGAACTTCTGGCCACTTTTTCTAGGCAGCCTTCCTTTGAGGTTCCCTATCCCCACCAGGTTGAGTATCCCTCTGCTGGCCTCTCCTCCTGAGAGCTTCTGCAGAGAAAAGGTTCTCCCACTATATCAAAATCAAAATCTATTTGTTTGCAGATCAATCCTCATTGGAATACGAGCTCCTTGAGGGAAGGGCTCTATCCCCTTCATCTTTAAATCCTCAATACAACCATTTGGATGAATGTTGAGAGAAGGGAGAAAAGGAAAAAAGATTTGCTCAGGGTTAAAATGATACTTGATAGCAAAGTCAGGTATAGAATCCTGATATTTTGAAGACTCAATTTGTACATGTTTTAAAAAGCTTTTTTGGATCTATTCCTCCTGAATTTCATGACTCCACTGCTGTACCTGTTAGGCAGGTCTATCGTCTCAGATTTCAAAATCTCAGAAAATAGAGACCATGCATATATAGTTTTATGTATGTATACATATACATATATATAATTAGTTTATATGAAGTACTAAATGCTTTTTGACTGTAACAGTGACCCCCAGTTAGTAATCATTGTATTAGTCTCCCAATCTGGAATTAACTTCAAGGACATGGAGTTTCTTGATCCAGAAGCTTGGGTCTAAGGTTCATCATTTCTTATCCGGTTCCTGAGCATGAATTACAGTGCAATTATCACAAGTGTCAATTTGGTTTAAGTGGGTCAGGGTAGTTATATTTAGCCCTTTAGTAGCTGACACTAAGACCTTTCTGTAATGTAAGATTCAAGTTAATTTATCAGTTCTTCTTTTCTTGAATATTTTTTCAGGTCAGATATCTAAAGTCATGGAAAATTATCCCACTAAAATAAGAGATAAGAGTTTCCATCAAAGTACCACCTAGGGAGCATATACAGACCGAGCTAGAAACCATGTGCTTCTGCTAACAGTCAGAAGTTTATTCCATTGTTCAAGTTGATTCACAGTATTCCACAAATCAGAGGCTATCATTTTAGGGAAGACACGAAATATTTTAGCCAAGGAGTTCTCAAGCTAGCCTTAGTATCTATATCTAGTAAGTTATGTCATTTTCATTACCAGCAAACCAACCAACCAGGATTTTAAAAGAAATATTAATTCATAGAACAAATACAATGTTTAGAATGAAAAGTGTTCAATCTATTTTCATAGATATGCAATCAAAGCATCAATTAAATATTTTTACCCATTTAAGTGGCAAAGATGGAAAAAAAGATACCATCAATGCTGGTGAGAGCACAAGGACGTAAGTTCTCTCTACTAACTATCTGGAAAGCTATCTGGAGAATGAAACACACACACACACACACACATACACACACACCCCAACACATACATCACCTATACACAGACACACACATAAATGTACATGTCTGCTACATACGTATACATATAATATACACATACAAATATATATTTTAACTATGAACTGACATCCTGAAACTTACACAAATATAACCAACTATATACACAAACATTTATGCATATGGAAATTAATCTCAGAATTCCTTATAATTGCACAATATGGGTGACAAAAACCAAAGGTACAACATGTTAATAATGTTAATAAATTTAACTTTATTAGGGTAAATGCTAATAAATACTGAAATAGCCATAAAATAAAATACTATAAAACCAATAAAGACAAGAATAATAGATTACAATGATATCCAAGTTCTAATCCCTGGAGCCTGTTAATATGTTACCTAGTAGGTCAAGAGGAATTTTGAAGATGTGATTAAATTAAGGGTCTTGAGAGGGAGAGATTTTCCTATATTATGAGGGTGGGCCCTAAATGTAATAAGTGTCTTTGTAAGAGGGAAGCAGAGGGACATTTGACTATAGAAGAAGGCATTGTGACACAAGCAAGATGCGACCCTGCTAACTTTGAAGATGGAGGAAGGAATGAAAGGAATGCACAGAATGCAGCTCTAGAAAGAAGCTGGAGAAGTCAAGAAGACAATTTCTACCTTACTGTTTCTGGAGGGAGCTCAGCCCTGCAGACACCTTGATTTTAGCCCAGTGAAACTGATTTCAGACTTCTGGTCCCTTGAACTCTAGGAGAATAAATATATGTTGTTTTAAACCATTTAGCTTGTCATAATTTGTTACAGTAGCCATAGGAAACTAAGACCACATTTGTAAAGTATACATAATGGGAAATCCTCCAAAAATGTGTTTAAAAAAAAAAAAACAGAAAAAATAAATGGAGCAGTTAGGATATAACTTGCTTATAATATATATATATGAGTGTTTATGAATACAAAAGAGAACAAAGTATTTTTAGTGGCCATCTATAAGTGTGGAATTATGGTTGATTTTGTTCCTTTATACATATATGTGTGTGTGTGTGTCTATTCTTTTTTACAATGAGTCCTATTATTTTTAATTAGGAAAAAAACTCCATCCCCAGAAGCCATATATCTGACAGTCCTTTTACCATGACCTGAAAGTTCATGTTCCTGTGAATTTTAGAATACTGTGAAGAGTTTACAAACTTAAAACGATACACTTTTACATGGACATTTTCATAAAATTGGATTGGCATCTTTTGGCAAAATAAAATGCAAATGTAAAAGCTCTAAAAACCTTAGAAATACTAACATTGCTTTAAAAATGAAGTCTTTCCTACGCCCGGGAATTTCAGAATATAAAAATGAAAAATAACTGTTTCTACACATAAATCCTTACCTGTCTATGGCAACTGGGCAAATGGGTATTTTCAAAGCTGGACTGGGTTATAAATCCATACAGGGCTGTGTTTTGGGTTGAATATATATGTTGTTATTTGCAGACTGGCCAGGCTGTGCATTTTATGTGACCAATTCTGAATTCCAGAATTATTTCATTGTGCTGTACATGAAGACTTTCTTCTTTCATTGGTCAGAACATTTACTTGTTTTTAAGATTTTATTTGAGAGAGAGAGCACGAGTGGGGGCGGGGGGGCAGAGGGAGAGGGCAGAGGGGAGCCTGATGCAGGGCTTGATCCCAGGACCCCAGGATGATGACCTGAGCCGAAGGCAGACGCTTAACCTATTGAGCCACCCAGGTGCCCCCCAAATCATTTACTTTTGACAAAGCAAGCTCTATTTTAATATTAGCCAACATGTATGCGGAAAAAAAAAAGACGTTCCTAACTTCAAGATATTATATTGGCTGTAATTTGGGATTACCTCTGCCCTCTTCCCAGCAAACACAAACTTGTTATTTCCCATGATGCTAGATAATTTAGATTTTACTGTCTTTACTTAGCTGGATTATGAGGACCGAAAGGCACAGACCAAGTTTCTGGTACCAACCAAAGAAACACTCTTTGAACCAATGTATTGTAAGACATATCATAGAAGACAACTATATTAAAGTTAATAGTTATCAAAAAAAAAAAAAAACTTTCAAAAAGAAGTTATTCCAGGTTTAAGAGCTGTAGCAACAGTCAATCATGTCATCCAATATAGTGGCAGATGGGTGATAGATGAATATCTATCGGTGTGAAGTAAGAATGATCTCTACAGGTGGCTTTTAGCAAATGAAGCACATACAGAATTATAAAGAATGCTAATACACCAATGATAAAAGAAAAACAGGGCCAGATGACACGTACGCAGCAGAAATAGAAAACTCAAGAGAGTAGAAAAAAATCTCATTTAAATGCAACAAAAATACACTAGTTGGGAAAACTAGAAATTGAGAGAAAAATAAATTAAGTTCTCACTGTACATAAACTAAAAACAGAGCAGCAGATTTTCACGTTGTACGGGGCGCCCTGGTCAAAGGCCTCCATTACCTCTTGCCTGGATTCATAAAATGTCTTCCTCCTCCCCACTGCAAACTATTCCTCTAAAGCTGCCAGCCCTAACGTGTGCACACAATCGTTTGACCCTCCCTCCCGTGAAAGAAAATTCAGTGCTTGCCCACTGTTCTAGCAATATTCCTTTAAGTACAGTTTCTGTCCCACCATCACTGAACTACCTGGAGTGCAGATTTGAGGAGGCTTCTCCACACCCACGGGCTGAGGATTTCTGGGCATGAAGCCCAGGAATCTGCATTCCACCCAAGTGCCAGGAGGGGCGGGGGGGCTTCTGCACATTAGAGTTTGAGAGGTTCGTTGTTGGAAAATCAAAATCTCTTTAAATGGAATACTTTATAAACACAGTCCCTTATTGCTCCTGCCTCATCCTTGGACACATGTCCCTTTGTGGTTTATGCTCCAATAATAAAAAAAGTATGTACTTGTCAGAAAGAGTGAGTTACTTTCAGCTCCCCAGACGCAGGAGCTGTGCCATACCTCATTGCCTCATTGCCTTTGCACATCCTGTTCCCTGTTCCTAGAATTTCCATCTCCTCTGACTGGAAAACTTCTGCTCATCTTTCAAGTGAGAGATGTAAGGTCCCCTCTCCAGCTAAGTCAGCCTGACTTTCTCTTGCAGACCTGAGAGGTTTTCCTCCTGGATCTCGAATGAACTTTATACATACACACGCCTCTTTTAGAGCAGTCATTTTACTAGAGCACAATTGTCTACAGGGCCAATTCTCCACAAGGTTTTAAGCACTCTGAGTACAAGGACAGTTTCTATGCACCGTGTAGGCCTCTCAGTACATCACAGATACTCAGCAGACTTCATGGATGCACACACATTATTTTTTAAGGCTTAAAACACACACATATACACACAAACCTGTTATTTTTCTATTTCTATTTCTATTTCTATTTCTCTAATTTCTATGTACAAGCCCTAAGGGGATGCTTCTAAAACCATGTTGCCTTTTGTCAACTGGTTGGATGGCTTTTCATTTAAAGCACTGTCATTACAGACAATCTTCATGATTATTAATAAAAAGAACAATGAAAATTTAAGACTGATTTTTAGGCAGATTTTAGTGGTTCATTAAGAAATGAACCAAAAAAAAACCCACTATTAGCTTTTTATAGTCCATCACAACAAGTATGGCTGAAGTCAAGTGTTACTTTGTCCCCTCTGAAAAGATGACTAAAAATGAACTTGGGCAGTGTGACCTTTTTCCAAGGCTGGAAACTCAATCCTCCTGGGTACATAATCAACATGTGCACCCCAAACCCCCCCACCACACACCCCCTCCCTGCCCACTGCTGTGAACAGATGAGAATTTTGAGTACCATGGCAAGAGTGCTCAAGGTCTGCAACCTACTGGCCACCACCTCACAGTCCCAGGCTCCTGGCTCCGGTATGTCAACCTGCTCAGTAAAACTCTCCATCCCATTTAGGAGGAACAGACATAGTTGATCTGTCTCTTCTCCTAGCACCTCTCTTCCTCTTTGGCAGATACCCATTTTTACATCTTGATCTTGCTCGTATTCCACAGTCAACCAATCCCATCTAGGGGTCTAAGAATTAACCTTTTTTTGTTTGTTTTTTAGAGACAGCAAGGCAGGGGAGGAAACAGAGGGAGAGGGACAGAGAATCCCAAGCAAGACCACACTCAGGGAGGAGCCTGACCCGGGGCTCGATCCCACGACCCTGAGATCATGACCTGAGCCAAAAATCAAAAGTTGGATGCCCAAGTGACAGAGCCACCTAGGCGCCCCTATGAATCAACGTTTTTATTGATAATGTTGAAGATCTTACTATCTGGCAGGGTTTATATATGGAAGGAAATTAAAAGTTTTAGAGAAAGGTACAAGGAGGAGGGCAGAGTCCACTCATGACTACAGGAGCGTGTTGAGTGAATGATGCCAATCCGAATCTGGAGATGGGCTCCTCAAGAGCAATGGCCACTAAGTCACCTCCTCACCCCTCTTCACTAGAGAAAAATAGAAGTGAAGCCGTAAAACCCTGCAGTGAGAGGGCTATTAGGCCCTGAGGCCGACACTACTGTCTCTTATTTGTCAGACACGCATCAAGGGTAGGTGGCTTATTTACTAATTATGCAGCCACCAAAAATGATCATTACAAATTATATAACAGCATAGTAATACATACATGGAGGAAAAAACCCCAGAAGTAGCCTAACTATGGCATGATTACCATCACACAGAACACATATGAATACTGGAAAGGATTTGTACATATCATGGAAAACTGAAACAGTTCATCCTAAGTGATTTATTTTACTCTTTCATTTCTGTTATTGTTTTAATATATATTAAAGCACATGATATATTTTAACAGTATTTCCTGGTCTTTAGTTAACTTGCTCCATTATCACCTCAAATTGCCTTGATGCCAACTCATTTTCCAACTCCCTGCAAACAACACTGCTTGATACGAAAACACACAGAAAAGGTAGTAGGGCCCAGGCTGTCTCTGGTGGAAGCTCAGGGAGGGACAACTTCAATTGTTCAAAAACAGTGGACAATAAACTGCTGGGGGCTGAAAGATAAACATAATCATCACTAAGCATTTTGGGTGGCACATGACATCATCAAAGCCCTTTCTCTACCCATTCAAAATAATCATTTCTTTTATTTATCCTTTGTTAGTGCCTAGTACCACAGCTTTAAAAACATTACTGAGGAATTCATGGCTCAGAAAGATTCATTCAGTGATTCTGTGCCAGAAATGGGAATAGTTATACTTCTGTGAGCTGCCAGGTATCTGTAGGGTACCCAAAAACAACACATTACTTGTTACTTTCAGCTTTAATGGGGAGCAAATCCTACTGCATGTAACTTACATAACCGGAGAGCTCAGGCCTAGTCTCCCAAATTACAAAGGGCATTTTAGGAGGTGCTTATCAAACATAAAACAGGCAATGGAAGTTCTGGGTGGGTCTAATATCCATCAGTCAACATGTGGTCTATGGGTTAAGCCCATCCGTTAATGTAAGTATCCAAACAAGGACAACTTTGGAGGGGAGGGGGAAAGGAGTCTTTGTAGTGTTTCATAAATATAAGTCATGATATAAATTACTGAATTTGTTTTCAATGAGCTGCTTCTAAGAGAAGCAAATAAGAGAACAGGTGGAAAACAATAAACAGATGAACAGAGCAGAGCATGGAGCCCAGGCTGGCATCTTTCATAGATGCACACTAAGTGTGGGAAGAATGTCATGCCTAGAACCTGTAACACACCTCTCCCACCCTACTCACCACTGAGGAGTAGATTAGGGCATAACTGCTTCTTTGAGTGGAGCAGGAATTTAAGGTCCTGTATTTCAGAGTCACGTCTTGAGAAGCTTTCGCTGACACAATTCCAAATCATGCTTATTTTTATTTCTCATCCAAAGAACCAGCATTTCAGGAGGGAATAACTAAATCGTAACATGCTATACTCCTAGAAAAAGCCCAGTAAATAAAAAATAAATAACATGTTTCCCCTATGAAATCACAACTAATCTACATGTCAGATTCTAGGAAACTCTAGAATAGATTCCTATCTAGAAGTTTCCAAGACTAGTTAAGTGATTAAAAAAAAAATCTCAGAGAAATATGACGAGATAAATTTATCATGAAGTGAGAGATGAAGTAATATAGAATAGTTGGGGTGATATGGTTCTTTAAATTTGGGTATGAAAACCGACTTCATAAATAGAATATACTTCTAATGAAAGTTTATTACTGATTTCAAAACAATTCATTGAGTTTCCAAGGCCATATAAAAATTTGTATCAATTTCTTTGTTAAGAAAGAATGAGCAAAACATGAGTAAGAGAAATCCCCTGATAATCCATAAATTTCACCTTATGAAATTATTTTAACTTCTTGTCACAGTGAAGCTTCCATAGAGCTGTCAACACCTGGCAAACTTGAAGTCTGAATTTCACTTCTTCTACATCTCCCTATGAAAGCTATGCAGACTTGCTGGAGAGCAAAAAAAAAAAAAAAAAGAAAAAAGAAAAACCCTAAAGGAGAGATCTAGGATAAAGCTACAAAAGCAAAATTCTCAGTGTGTATGTATATATATAGTCTTTGACTATTCTGTGATTGACTATAGATAAAAAAATATTAATGGAAATGGGACATGGAATACACGTATCATTTAAAACAGAGATTTAAGATAGTCTAAAAATTCTTTCATGTTCCAAGTGAAAATACTGATCATGTTTTACTTATTCTAGAAAAATGTTTCCTTCTTCCTTGGTCGAAACAGCTTTTGCCTAGTGTGAATATTTAATTGCAGATTGTTGTTTATCTGCAACTATATTTCTTTCCTCGGAAGAGTTGGTTTCAAAACGTCAGTGGGGGTAAAAAAGTAACAATTTACCAAATAAAATAACATTTTCACACAGCTACACCTTGTGTGTCAATATAGCTTTTGGCTAGACCCATACATGGGCATTGCTGCTGTGCTTCCATTCCCAAGTACCACAAACTCTGCCCAATTTGCTTGAATAATTCTGGGCTGTCACATACTTCCATGGAACAGTAAGAACTTTAACTGATCAAGGACTGGGCAAAATCACTCTGAAGACAAATCATTCTCCCCAAATGTTCTGTTACAATTTTTTATTTTTTATTTTTTTTATGAAAGTAACTGGCTTCCTTACAGAAAAATAAATAGCCTCAAGCAGATGATGCACAAGAAGGGATGAGGAGAGACAGAGATGGCTTAAAGGTGCTTCCGAGAATGGAGAAGAGGCAAATTTCAGGGACATTTTTTAAATGTCAAGGTTCTAGGGATCTTACCTTTGCAAGTCCCATCTGACATACTGTCAAACATTCCCACATCCCACATTAAGCCTTTTTTCCTGTGAAACATGTTGTGAGTATTTTTCTATTTGCTGCATATCTAAGCAATCATCGCACACACTTGGGAATTCTTTTGAAGTGCAAAGATCTAAAATAGAAACTGTTTCCAAAAGTTTCACTTTTGTGATTGTTAAATTTAATGATTAACAGAGTTGATATGTTTTCAGACAAATATCTTGTTTCCTCTAATAAAGCTGTAAGCCAACAACCTGATTCCAGATAGGTTAAGATGTAAAAAATGTATGTTTTCATGGATAAAATATGGTATAAATTTTGATTCTGTGGTTTTCCTTTTGTTTTTTGAACCAAAATATCTTCCCCCTTTGCAGACTCAAATTGGTCATAGTTCTAGGACTGTGTCTTCACGCACGGAAGGGGGGTGTATATGGGGTGGTAGTATCACAGAGCACCTGACACATGGACGGGAGTCACCACCCAGGTTGTGATCGCACCATCAGTACTTACTAGTTATGGGATGTTGGGTAAGTTATTTGACCTCTCAGTGCCTCAGTGTCCTATTCTGCAAAATGAGAAAAATTATACTTACCTCATATGACTGTTGCTAGGATTATGTTAGTATTTTTTAATGCTGAAAACAGTGGCTGGTATTTTAAAAGTATTAATCAAGCTACTGTTACTTCAAAACTAACGGATGAAGTGTGTCTGAAAGAACCACTCATTTTCCCCAGCAAAGCTGCTCATCCACGGGGAGCTGTCTTGAAGAAATGGATAGATCCTCCCCATTTTGGGCAGACGTAACTACAAACCAAGTCCTAGCTCAATGTCCTTAATTCTGTCTTTTCCTTCCCACAGATTCTTCCCTGAAACAGGGGCAGGGGTGGTCCCAATGGTAAGGATAACCCCTTCTGGGTTAAGGGTCAATGACGAGGAACAGAATCACAGAGATTAAAGACCTCTCCCCAGAACAAATAATAGAGTCACTTCCCTCTAGTGGCTGAGATACAAAATTACAACTGCCCCAGCCGAGTGTAATTCTTGAGATGTGTTGTAATGGAAATAATTCAGAGGATGGTAAAGTGAAAAGCCAATTTTTAGCCAGTGGGGAGTGAGATACAGAATAACAAACCATTGAGGCTTTAAAAAAAAAAATTAAACATTTGCACACTGTCATAATTTTTAACCTTAACATCACAAAAAGAACAATTTTAATTAAATGTAAACCCACTGTAAGTATTTAATACCTACTTCAGTGTCCTCTAAATATAGTCAGTGTAGTCCACATGATAAATAGCTTTCTCTTTCTCTAAGTTTTTTAACGGATGGGCCTCATTAGTTTACATAATCATCCCTAAAACTAGGACACCGCTCCCACTGTCGCTCTGCAGTGAAATATTAATCCTACCAAACCAAATATTTGACATGATCTGTTGGGCTTGGAGTATTTTCCTTAAACCATTAACTTTGCATGGGTATGGAGAGACAGGAAAAAGAAAAGAAAAAGACATCTTTCATTACAGTTGTGTTGTATGAGGAATACATAACAAAGACAACTGGATTTTCTTTAAGACTTCTGAAATTATTTCTTAGCCATTTACGTTTTAAGCCACACGTTTCAGACACTCAGACATCCAGCAATTCTGAAACGTTCTGATTTTAAAATCTTAGCCATTTACGTTTTAAGCCACACGTTTCAGACACTCAGACATCCAGCAATTCTGAAACGTTCTGATTTTAAAATCCCATTGCATATGATTCATCGGCATACACTCTGTGCTATATACTGAGGAAGGAAGGTTACACCAAATAAACTGTAAAAGTGGCTCATTTTTCATTTATAAATTCACATAAGAAAGCTAAGAAATGTCATCTACAAGACACAGATGTTCCTAAAACAAAGCTCTCCTGTTTTTTCTTTCACATAAACCATATACACACATTTGACTTTTAAAAACCTCTGATCTAAGATACACCCATTAGAAGGCATATTTTCTTCTTTCTTTCATGCTATTAAATACGCAAACATCAAGAAATATTTTCTCTAGCACATAAAGTACCATGACGAATCTAATAAATCAACATAGTTTCATACTCACTTAAGGTACTAAGAGGTGCATCATAGTACACACATGTATATTTGCGTGAAACAAAATACAGATAGTGTTAGAGAAGGAAGAATGTGAGTTTTCAACATTTTTATTTGATGTGGTGGCAACTCATCTAAGGAGTGATATTCTCTCAGCATTGGGACACACAGGACTAGAAATGAGTGGGGTGAAAAACTGATATGCCCATTTACAAACTCGCTTTCTATAATAAAGATCAATTATTTCTCTGTTTAAAAGCCTATGATCCTTACAAAATGAAACATACTCTTGTCGTGTGACCCATCAAGCACAGTCCTTGGAATTTACCCAAAGGAGCTGAAAATTTATGTCCACACAAACACCTGCATACAGATGTTTATAGCAGCTTTGTTCATAACGGCAAAAACTTGGGAGCAATCAAGATGTCCGTCAGGAGGTGAATGGATAAACAAACCGTGGTACATCCAAACAATGGAATATTACTCAGGGTTAAAAAGAAATGAGCTATTAAGCCATGAAAAGACATGGATGAACCTTAAACGCATATGACTAAGTGAAAGAAGCCAACCTGAAAAGGCTATACATGGTGTCATTCAAACCAAATGACATTGTGGAGAAGGCCAAACTGTGGAGTCAGTAAACAGATCAACTGGTGCCAGGGAATGCAGAAGAGGGATGATTAGGCAGCCAACAGGGGCATTATGGGTCAGTGAAAATACTCTGTATGATACCATCATGATGGATATGTCATTATACTTTCGTGCAAACTCCTAGAACTCCAAGAGTGAATCCTCACACAGACCATGGATTTCAAGTGACTATCCTATGTCAGTGTAGGTTTACCCACCGCAACCAATGTATCACCGTGGTGGTGAACACTGATGAGGAGCAAGGGTATGGATGTGTGCGGTCAGGGGTGGGGTATATGGGAAATCTCCATACCTTCCCCTCAATTTTGCTGTGAAACTAAATGTGCTCTGTGAAAAATAAAGTCAACTGAAAATGAAAAAAAAAAGCAAACTTTGTATTTTGGGGTACCCGGCCAGCTCACTCAGTGGAGCATTCAACTCTTGCTTGATCTTGAGGTCATGAGTTCGAGCCCCATGCTGGCTGTAGAGATTACTGAACACAACATAAAATAAAAATTTTAAAACTTTGCATTTGAAGCCAAAAGGCATCTAAGATTACTGATAAATTATTCTTTAACGAAAGCAAGCCAAACCCCTGATCCCTCCTGCCTACAAAAATAAAGGTCAGCTTGGGCTCAGCCATCTTCTGGAGCCTCAGCACTGAACCCTTGCCTTCCGTTACCTACTGCTGTGCTCACCAGGAACCCTGACTCCCTCGTAACCACAACACTCGCTCCTGAGCCTCCTGATCTGTTCCTGCCGTGCCCTTTGCCCAGGACTGGCTTCCCTGCTAGCTCCTCTCCTCTTCCTCACTGACATCTTTTCATCCTTCTACAGCCAAATAGCATTTCCTCTGGGAGCTCCCTGTTGAAATTGAATCAGACAGAATTAATCCTTTCTCCCCTTGTCTGTTATTATAGTACAGTTAACTGTTTTCATGTCTCTCTTCCCTGAGGGAAGGTCATGGGTCATCCATCGTGGTGGCCCAGCCTCTTCTGTGGGGTAATTACTGGCAATCAATACATGTTTGTAGGATGAATGAGTGGTTCTACGATGTGTATCTACACGTCAGTGGTTTCAAATCTCTTTTAGAAGTAGGTGGGACATAAATCTTTAAAAAAAAAAATAAAAAAAAAAAAAAGGACGCCTGGTGGCTCAGTCAGTTAAGCATCTGTCTTCGGCTCAGGTCATGATCCCAGGGTCCTGGGATCGAGTCCCGCATCGGGCTCCCTTCTCAGTAGGGAGCCTGCTTCTCCCTCTGCCTGCCGCTCCCCCTGCTTGTGCTCTCTGACAAATAAATAAAATCTTAAAAAAAAAAAAAAAAAGAGTAGGTGGGACACGTCATAAGTGAAACCTGAGTGTCCACTGTTACGTACTACTTACTCGAGTTTTCACCGGCATGTTAAATACACTGCTCATTTTCTTTGTAACTCAATTGTCTCTCTTTCCTTCCCCATCTTCCACACCCTTATTCTGCCTCCCAAATCTTATCCTTCCTCCAAGCCTGGTCTCCTATCGTACCTACCCTCAAGGCCTTTACCATCTACTTAGACATGCGCAGGCAAGCTACGGGTTGAAGGAAAGGAAAAGCTAGGTCGTGAAGTCACTCAAGGCGTACTGCTCACATGAGGCTGCACTAAAGATAAACCTGATCTGGTAACAGGGAAGGAAAAGGTATCAAAATGGATAGTACTCAAATGTCACACAATGAGCAAGAGCTCCAATTTTCCCAAAAGACCATCAAGAGCCCCCATGTGGCTGCTATCACAAGGGTCTTTGTCCTTTGTCCCATGTTTCTTCTGGTATGTGCTTCCTACCTTGCGCCCATTGCTGTCCTCACCACAGACCCCTGAATTCCACAGCCTGTGCACAGGGCAGGACTGACCATTCAGCATCCCTCTCAAGGGGAATATTCCCCTGCTGCAAACTCCGTGATTTCACTTCTGTGAAGCCACCCATCTCTTCTTCCTCCAGATCCCTGGCCATGTGACCTGCAGCGCCCCAGCTCAGCATCTGGATCTGCAGCGCCCCAGCTCAGCATCTGGATCTGCAGTATCTCAGAAATCTACCCCAGAGCCACTTCTCACGAGTTAACTTCATCCAGTCCCATGACCTTATGTCAAGCCCTGAATCCGCTTCTCTGGACCTAAACTTTCTTGGGAATTCCAGACTCTACCTGGGTATCACAGAGGCCTCTGCAACTTGACATGAACAAAACTGAACTCATGATTTTCTGGCACAAACTGCTCCTCCCCAGGTCTTCGTCACCATGAGAAGCAGACTTACCATCTACTCTATTACTCCAGCCAACAATCTAGAAACTCATCCTGATTTTGTTCTTTCCCTCAAACCCCTTCTTTCCAACTCATCCCCTGGCAAGTCCTATGCACTCTCCCTTCAGAATGGCCAGATCTAACCACTTCTCTCTAAATCTCCATTTACTGCCTAGTAAATGGAGGCCACCACTATCTCTCATTCTAGTCTACTCCCTAAGCCACAAAACTGAGGGTAATCCACCCACTACATAGCAGCCAGAGGAAACTTTAAAAACCACAAATCAGGGGCAGCTGGGTGGCGCAGTCAGTTAAGGGTCCGTCTCTTGGTTTCCACTCAGGTCGTGATCTCAGGGTCGTGGGATCAAGCCCTGCGTTGGGCTCCAAGCTCAGCACAGAGTCTGCTTGAGATTCTCTCTCCCTCTTCCCCGTCCCTCCCACTCATTCTCTCTCTCACTCTAATAAATAAATAAATCTTGAAAAAAAAAAGCAAATCATACCCCATTATTCTCTTATCTCAAAGTCTCAAGTGCTTCCCCCTCAGGCTTAGGGGAAAGCCAATCCCTGACTCTGACCACTGAAGTTCTTCATACCTGGTCCTGCCCATCTCCCACCTCATCCACACCACCTCGCCCGCATGCCCTCCCCTTGCCCACAAAGCTCTTCTTTAGGTTGCTCTTGCCCTACTCAGTCTTCCCCTTTGAAGTGCCTTTGCTTTTGGTATTCTCATGGTTGTCATCTTCTGGTCATTCAGATCCAGCTTGCATATCACACCCTCAGAGAAAAAGAAACCATCAGACCATCCTGCTTAATTTCTCTGCAAAACACTTGTTACCCTCCAGTGTTTTTCTGGCTTGTTTTACGGTAGTTCCTCTTTCCTCCCATCCCCTACCCCACTAAGATGTAAGCTTCACGAGAGCAGAGACCTTTTCCGTGATACTCATAGCTGTATCCTCAGACTCTAGAACACAGTCTCACCAGTAGCTGATGCTCAAAATGAGCGAGTGTTGTGTGAATGGAGGTCAGACCCAATGCCTGTGTCTCCCTGTGTCACCCTCAGCACTTCTTTGCCAAAACACTTTGAGAAGCATTGATCAGGATTTCTCTGCTCTCTTTTTAGAGTTAATGATATCCTACACTCTATGCCTATAAGGTGATGTCATAGATTGTATCGTTCTACTTCTCCAGGATTCCTATCTTTAGTAAGACTTCACCTTCTGGGGGAACTCTCTTACACTGTTGGTGGGAATGCAAGTTAGTACAGCCACTTTTGAAAACAGTGTGGAGATTCCTCAAAAAATTAAAAATAGAGTTACCCTATGACCCAGCAATTGCACTCCTGGGTATTTACCCCAAAGACACAGATGTAGTGAAAAGAAGGGCCATATGCACCCCAGTGTTCATAGCAGCAATGTCCACAATAGCCAAACTGTGGAAAGAGCCGAGATGCCCTTCAACAGATGAATGGATAAAGAAGATGTGGTCCCTATATACAATGGAATATTACTCAGCCATCAGAAAGGATGAATACCCAACTTTTGCATCAGCATGGATGGGACTGGAGGAGATTATGTTAAGTGAAATAAGTCAAGCAGAGAAAGTCAATTATCATATGGTTTCACTTATTTGTGGAACATAAGGAATAGCATGGAGGACATTAGGAGAAGGAAGGGAAAAATGAAGGGGGGGAATCAGAGGGGGAGACGAACCATGAGAGACTATGGACTCTGAGAAACAAATAGGTTTTTAGGGGGTGGGGGGATGGGTTAGCCCGGTGATGTGTATTAAGGAGGGCACGTACTGCATGGAGCACTGGGTGTTATACGCAAACAATGAATCATGGAACACTACATCAAAAACTAATGATGTACTAACGTAACATAGTAATAATAAAAAAAAAGACTTCACCTTCTGTCAGACCCCCTGCTGTTACAATGTAACACAGTAAGTCCAAGCCCACCTGCTCCTCAGCTTGACAGCTGTTGACTCATCACCTTCTCTGTGCCCTGAACTCCATCATGGTCAACACTCAAAAATATGTGTTAACTTCCCCGTTACATAGATGAGGAAACTGGGATTCAGAGATACTATGTAACTAGTCCCAAGTCCCTTCAAGTGAGTGGCAAGGCCATATGTCCCTCACAAATGGCAGGGTACAACATCTCACAGCGAGGGCTAGATATACTGACGTGAATAATGGTCTCTTCACTTTCAAATCGGCATCCCAATTGCCAGCTTCTGTCAAAATCATGAGAATGATCAGATCCAGAGTCATACACTCAGGTTTCTGGAACAAGGCTAACCGGTGTTCATCTGTTATCATGGAAAGGAAGCACCACAAAGGTAAGTGACAGCAACTAAGCCCTCCAGAACTAAACCTCCATGGTGACTTTACTCAGGGACTCAGCCACAAATGTTGCCACCAAGCACAAACTACCCACTAGTGACATTTCATAGCCTTACAACCAAGAAGCTACACATAGACCTTGAGACAAGAAAAGCTCATTGGCAGCAAAGGGATAGAACTTTAAGCTATGTATCTACCCCTATGAAATGAAGTCAGCTACACAAAGTAATGCCACCACTGAGCTCCTTAAGTAACAATGTTATATAAATGCTTTGTGTGCCAAATAAAAGCTAGAATTCTCTGATGAATGGGGTAGCATTACTCGCTACATAGTTTAGTGTACTTTAGATCGATTTTTAAAACTCTAGCTAGACAACGAGGCCTATGTAGTTGGGCCAATGAATCATCAGCAGAAGGGCACCACACTCCAGCAGTGGTTGCAGGCTCCTTTGAACAAACTGCAGATAGGCACTTTAATGAGGGAGAAAATATAAGCAAACATAACTAGTCAAGTCAGATCCTACAGGAGGGAAAGCGCATTAACTGATGTGCTGATATCTGCCGCCAAAATATCAGCTAGGGAGAACAAAAGGCTGTCAAAGCAAGACGCTGTAACTAAGCCAAGACAGCCCAGGGTTTGGGCTTAAGCTGCAATATGACGTTCTCAAGAGGAACATGAGTTTTGTTTCCAATGTCAGCTCTCTAAGTGATTTTTTATTGATGTCATATTTTTAGGACTTGCTAGTTCTTCCTGATGACTAACAGGAGATTTCAATAGACTGTCATGATGACCTCAGATATACACACTGAGATAAATAAGAAATTTTCTGTTATCCTTAAACACTCTTTTATGACATAACTTCCCTACCTATGCTGGTAACAGTGTCTAGACACATTCCTATCCCTCGAGTACATCTCTGAGCGACCCTCCAAGTAAGACAGTTTACCAAACCCTTATTGAGATCAAATTCAGCCTCGTTGAAGTAAAGAAACATGGAGAAGTTAAAGATGAACATGCACATGGACACATACACACACACACACACACACACACACACACACACACACAGATGCAACAGTTCAAAATGGGATAAGGCCAACGATGGTAAAGGAAAAAGAACATCTCACCTGCACCATGCTGAGAAGTGCAAGGCCTTTTCTCTACAAGGACAAAGGGGGTCCTGACCTTGCTGCTTTCTCGTTGGTGAGACTCTGGACAAGTAACTTAATCTCTCTAAATTCTCATTTTCTCACCTATACAATGGGAATAACACCACTGAGTAACTCCACCTATCCTACCTCTTCCCACAAAGCGGAGGCCTCAAACCATTCCCCAGGAATAAATAACAGGATAAAGCTCAAATAAACAAACAGTAAAACTGACCTCACTGGGTTTTTATGAGGAACCAATTAGAGTTTGTATGTGAGAAGTGCCCCTAAACTGGATGGCACTTTACAATTACTGAGCCAAATTGATCTTGGCAGAGACACTGAGTGTTTAATGTTCCTCTAGAAGCAATACCACTACACAGCCCTCAGAATTAAAGTGGGTCAGAGAGTCTCTTGAAAAAATGAAATCCCAAAATTAAATGGGGGCAAAAATAAGCCTGGCCCTAGCCTTCTTTATCCTTCAACACCAAAATCAATTTATCAATTTATAGTATAGGGTGATAGAATGCGTGCTCTCTGGGTATAACAAACTAGGAATGGCTTTTCTTTTTCTTTTTTTTTTTTTTTTTTTAGAAATATCTAAAGCTTCTGGCCAATTTCTGTCAAAATAAATTCAATGCAGCTAAGCCAGTTCAGGGACACAGTTTCCAGGGCAAGTCTACGGCACAGGTGCTGCCCAAAGTTAAGTATTGCTGATCGACTATAGTTTTTACTCACTAAGCCTCCCATAGAGCCTCAGAATCCTTCTCCACATGGAGGTCTAAATGCGTCTTACAAAAGAGTAGTCAGAATGAAGCGTCTCTCACTAGCCATCCCTAGAACACAGAAATGAGCAACTGACTTATTGTCAAATGTTTTCCAAAATGGAAATTTCTACTTTGAGCTGATAATTTCCAACAAATAAATGCATCGAGATTAAATTCATTCATGAGATCAATATATTCAGCCATTCGAGGTAACATTTTCCAAGTACCTCATGCTAGGAGGCTTAAAAATAAGCAATGCTATTCAAAGTTACACGTTGTACTATATTATGAGGTACACGGGAAAGGCAGCTGTTTGTAAAAATTTTGCCTTTCAAGTTTTTAATGGCCAAATTATCTATCCCACAGTCCACTGCACAGAGCTTTGGGATCTCAGTCCAGTGCTACTTTTTCTTTAGCATAGTTCTGTTTGTTCTTGAGAAAAAAAACAATGGGCTGCAGTTCACCTCCACAAGTAAAACAAAGACCTTTGTCACTGTTAGAATTCCTCAGGCTCCTTACTGGCATCAAAAGCAGGAGGGGCTATTCTGTCTAGCTTCTGGGGCATTTCTAGGAGAGCGAGAGGCTATGGGCCCAAAGTGGAACTTCAGACGATTCCGGTATCTCTCCAAATCTCCAAATGTAGGCTTATTCCACAGTTAACTGGACTCAAGAAATCTCAGTTCTAAGTTACAACTCAACATGCCTCCCCAGGGCTAGTCCCTGTTCCCTGAACTGGGGGAACTGTTTTTATCCTCGAGTCTAGACCCAAACCACGGTAACAAAGAGCAAGGTGAATTTTGCAGAGCATCTGCCTCCCCACCCACAACTGGAAAGCGTTCTCAGTGTCTGAGGATATCTCACACACCTTCACCCACATCACGCATGACATCCTGGCAACGCTTCCCAGCTTTGGGATCCATCTCTAGCAGCATGCTGGATGTTTCCACTTGGCCATTTCAATATCATATTCAGACACGACATTATAAACATGGCTAAAATGAAATTATTACTTTGAAAATGGATTTTTCTAATTTCCCTTTTTCTGAGACAACATAATTCCTCTGATCTATATGATACTTCCTTCCTTCTGCAAGGTCTACTGACTCATCTTTCCTAACATCTTCTGCCTTCTTCCTTCCCCTTCTCAAGGCCGTCCTTCTATTCTACTCTTTGTTTGCCCTTTCCTGCACTGGGCTGCTTCTACTCTATTCATGCCATGGGCAGAAATCTCACCAAACTACCAAGTTCATCAGACCAATATCCTGGTTAAAAACCTCAGACACACCCCACACTGAAAAAATAAAATGCAAGGCTTGTAAGTTGGCACGAGAGACAGTCTACAATTTGTTCCCAACTTTTCTTTCCTATGAAATCCCCTCTATGCAGAGTCTAGTCTTACTCAAGTTCTTGGGCAAGCTGGTTAATTCCCCATCCCTGACCATGTGTGTCCGCACCATTCCTTCCATTCCTACTCCCATGCTTACCCCTCAAGACCTACCTTCCTCTCCTCTCCCTTAGCCCCTCACCAACCTTCATAGTCCATCTAGTTCAGATCCTCTTCCTGTATTCCTAAATCCTCCAGCTGTACCACTTAGGTGGCTTTTGTAACATAAACTGTAACATTTTATTTTTTCAGGTATTTTGGCTTAATTGTTACTAAAAACCAAAATAAGTTCCAAGAAAAACAGAACATCTCTTCTTGACATCTTCTTCCATGATATTAGTAGAGCAAACCAAACATAGGTGGTTCTATTTGCTGACTGGTTGATATGCTACAACTCAAATCGTTTTGAGATGATTCCTAAGGACTGATTTTTAAAACATACAATAAACCAGAGTGGGTGCATTTTAGGTTTTGCCTTCATTGAGTAAACCTTATTCTCATGATTCTAACTGGCCTACTGCCGCCCAACTGTGGAAGCTCTTAAGAAACTATCATTTTTGGAGGGAAGGAGAGAACAGAGGAGTTTATTTTACTTTACTGAAATGATTATTTTTTATTTTAACGCTGTGCTAAAATGATCACAATAATTTCAAAGTTTATCTTCTCTCATGTTCATTCATAACCAAACTTACAAACTTCAACACAGAATAAAACAGTGTCTCAAAATAAGCAAGCAATATAAAAACTGATGTGTGATTTTATAGCAGTGCTACACAACAGATTCAAGCTGAAAAATAAAATCCACTTTGAAGCTCCAGAGATGTAGAGAACAGAAATGAAAATGCTTTAGGAGATAGGATAAACAGAGTTCCAAGCGCCAAGTTCAAATCCTCGATAGTCACTGCGATTGTATCAAAATGCCACTGGATCCAGTACACAATTAGGCAAACACTGACAAAACAATAAATTACATCTTCTGTCAGATTTCTTCAGTGCTCTTTCCCCAAAGGAATATAGCATCAAATGGAATCTCACTTATTTCTGTAAGTCTGGTGATTTATCATCTTTTTCCCCCTTTGGAAAGAAACAAGGCCAGTATAAGCTCAGAGTATAACCTTATGGGTCATTAAGGTGAAGAACAGTGACTCTGCTTGTGAAGCTATTATGAGGTATCTGAATCCAAACACTGCCGAGAGCCTGAATAAACAACGCCACCCCAAGAGGCACATTTACCCCCCAAATGCCTACAGCTATTGTTGTGATCAATAAATTAGACAATTTTAAATGTTCTGGAATCTGCAGTCACTCTCTGCTTTCTGTCTTTTCTCTTTCAAGAGATACATTCCATCAAAGGATCATGTGGGTGATCTACAAAATGCCTTACACTAAAAAGGAACCCCAGAGTCATAAAGATGAGACTGTCTATACCAGATCCCTGATGCTAACCTCATGTGTCATCCAATGCCACATAATTCTGGGGCTTGCTCAAGCTCTCAGGCTGCTGGTCTCTGTGCTATGTTTACAAAATTTAGCTCCTTTTACACCTTCCATCATTGATACAAGGATAATAGATGGCAAAGGAGTGGAGGATGGTGGTCAGTGGCCATTCAAAGAATCAAAGGGGTGTTCAGTTATCCATACTGTACTTCACACTGAGCTAACTAGGAAGCCCATATGAACTAGATAATGCTGTAAGTTCTGCAAAGTTAACAGGTAGAGACAGGATAAACCAAAGCCTGTTATAATCACTGCACACAAAATATTGAGATCTACACCATGGGGATGCTAACTGTTCAGATCCTCCTATAAGATGCCATGGGTCCAGGGATTCTCTCCCACATCCTGGATCCTAGCTGTAGCTAGTACATTTATCCCAGTTTCATAATATCTCATCATTCACTGTTATGTTAGAATATGCAATAACCTTCATACAAGGGTTGGGTTCTGTAGCTCAGTTTCAATTCTGTGTTTCCAAGAACAGTATGAAGCTAATGATAATAAAATAGAACACTCATCTTGGAACTTTTCACCAACGCTGCCTAATTAATTCTCACCACACCTCCAAGGAGTATTATTACCCTCATGTTAACTGCTGGAGAAACTTGAGAATTTTTTAATTCTGCATTTGTATTCATTTACCGAGACACCTTTGTACTTCATATTATCATCACCATCTTATGCTTTCAAGGAATATCACAACTTAATTCTCTTATCAACAGGGTGGATGTTAATGGCTGCAGCAACATTTTAAGTACAGGAAACAGATTTCAAAAAATGATGTGAAATCTCTTTTTTTCCAGTCTAAAAGCAATGCAGAAACTCACGAAAATATAGGGCAGAACTGCCCTTGGACCGTGCAACACACACACACACACACACACACACACACACACAGAAATTTCTTCATCTGCCCCACGATGACCTAGTAAATAAAAGAGAGCTGCTAAAGCTCCCAAGAGTAACTTCAATATATTCTAAAACCAAAATTCAAAAAGTTGGTCACAGTATTTGGTCCAGAAAGACTGTAATAATGACTACTCCTGAGTGGTAGGGCTATACAGGTGTTTTTGTTTTTGTTTTTTAAGATCTTATTTATTTATTTGACAGAGAGACACAGCAAGAGACGGAACACAAGTGAGGGGAGCCGCAGAAGGAGAAGCAGGCTTCCCGCGGAGCAGGGAGCCCGATGCGGGACTTGATCCCAGGACCCTGGGACCAAGACCTGAGCCGAAGGCAGTCGCTTAACGACTGAGCCACCCAGGCGCCCCTATGCAGGTGTTTAATGGGGAATGCTAGAGAGGAAGTGTCCTGGCTCCCTGCACGCGGTGGAGGGCTCCTTCTTCAGGCCTGAGGAGGTGTGGCTTCCAGTAGAGTTTCAAGGGCCTGGGATGCTCAGAGCAATGGGGAGATGCTGTCAGCCCCCAGGCGAAACAGGCCAGCCCTGGCTGAGGGAACCCCGCACGGGCTGCTCAGGTTAAAGCAGCAGGCAGCAGAGCCCCTGCGGCCCACGGCCTGACTTCCAAGGGAAACCAATTTAACGCTCATTGCATGATCTAGGCTCCGTCTAAAACAAAATTTTTGAGACAGAGAAAAATAGGGCACCCCAACTCAAAACATACTCCCCAGCCCCATAAGCACACTCTCAACAGAGGGACTGGAAAATTTACTTGTGTACTGAACCAAGCAGAAGAACTCCAAACGGAGTGACAAAATCACTTCCCTTGTAAATAGAATATTCTACTCAGAATGCAAATTTAACATGATTGCAAACTCCAGTGTGTTGAAGGAAAATGTATCAACAGTGCAGCTCTAAGCCACAGAGTGAGAATGTGGGCTCTCCTACCAGATGCTCGAGTTTGAACCACATCAGGCCTCTTTCTTGACATAAGTAGGTGGGTATAATTTGTTGCCCAAACTTGGAGGGTTTGAAAGTCAGGGAAGGCACTTTTAATAACCACACTGGGACAACAGGCATGAATTGAACAGAACCTGGGCAAACCAAGATGTGTGTTGGCTGCATGTAACCTTGTTTCTCTGTGCCTCCATTTTCATGTTTGTAGAATGACGATAGTTGCCTTGCCTCAAAGGCACATTGGGACAACTACATGAATTCATCTCTCTGAGGGACTAAGGACAGCACTGGGTATGTAGCAAGCTCTTGACAAATGAAAATTAAGCCAATACTTATGCAGATATCTAAGTTAGTCATGTTGGCCTCTCAACCAAGTCCTTAAACCAGAGAGCAGAGCACATGAAATGTAAACACTTAACAAAAACCTGAGAATCATCATGATAAAAACGAATGCCCTGGAAGGCTGTCCCAGGCCTGGCCCATGCAGACACCTGCGAACACATGAGCACAGGCTGAGTAAGGACTCATGCGTTCCCAGGACCCCAGTGAACTTGAAACTTCTGCCTGCCATCTGACCTCACAGGACTTCATGCCCTAGGCTCAGTAACTTTGTAACAGGTACGTTTATGGTATCAGTTCAAAATAATAATAATAATAATAATAATAATAATAATAATAATAATAAACATGTTCTAGAAAAAGAAACTCAAAGGAAAACTACCAAAGCATCTTTCCGCGGTAAGTTTATTAGAGTCACCCTTCCCCATTCCCGCACAGGAGTCTATTCCCGACCCACCCCCTCTTGGCGTATCTTAGACACGTCACCTCATTCCCACTTCTTTGGATTCTTAGAAGCAACAGAAGCCTCCAGGTGGTGGCAGAGGCAGAAACTGGGGTGGGGCCCAGGGAAACGCTAACCTGCCTGTCCACACTTCCCCTGCCCCACTCTGATGCCAGCCATCCCCATCTCTACCCGGACCCACACCCACAGGACCAGCAAAGCGTTCACGATCAAGCTCAGCTCCGCTCAGCGGAGCCGTTCCTCGGACTGTGTGCACTAAACAGATTCAGTTCTATGTAGCAATTCCGAAATAAAACTCAAGGATGCATAAGGCAATTCATTAAAGTGTCACATTCACAAAAGCACGGGAACTGGAATCCGTACAGTACAAAAAAACTGCCATCTGGTACCAGCTTCTTCTGATTTTCTCAATGTTCTCCATCAAATGAAAGGGGAGAAACTAGGATTAAAAAGAAATGGTCCTGCTCATCCTATCAAGTCAATGAAACAAAAAGGGTTTAGTAGTCACATGACTTCCTTTCGCTTCCAGGTTCCCCAGGAAAAGGAGACACAAAATCATAACATATTGCCATGTATTTGGTAAATACTTATTATGTCTGCCCATCACCATGGCAACAAGTGAAGGGCATTCAGGCAGCTGTGGGTACCCAGGAACCCTTCTAGCAGCAACAGGACAAACGGACAAGCTTTTAGCAAAACTAGATTAGGTTACATTTGTCCCTGATGCCCTCTTTTATTACAGTATTGTCTACCTGTCCTTCTCACTACCCTTTGGACCACTATAGGTCCCATTCTTGCTAATACACATTTATTGCATTGAACATCTATAAGCTATTATTCTTATTCTTGTCAGTGAGGCAGGGGATTTGCAGATGAAGACAATGAAGGTCCATAAAGTTCATGACTTGCCCAATGTCACAGAGCTTGCATGTGTTAGGGGCACTGACCTCACAGGACTTCATGCCCTAGGCTCAGTAACTTTGTATCAGGTAGGTTTATGGTATCAGTTCAAATAATAATAATAATAATAACGTTTTCTAGAAAAAGAAACTCAGGAAAACTACCAAAGTATCTTTCTGCAGTAAGTTTATTAGACTCACCCTATGAGGTGACTATGATTCCCAGTCTGTTGGGGTCCCAAACTCAATTCCTCCAGGACCTGACAGGTAACATCAATAAAGGAAGCTAGCCAGGTGGGGTCTGTAGGGCACCGGAGAACAGGAGGCCTATTAAAAAAAAAAAAAAAAAAAAAAAGGGTAGCAGGGACCCAGCTCTACACTAGATTAGAATCACACCAGGAAGGAACCCAGACTCCCCGGAGGGCTCTGGAGTTTCTCAAAGTAGTCCCCCGAAGTCCCCAGTTCAGAACTCTTTTGCTGCCTCAAAGCACGTCCAGCGACAACAACTGATTTTATTAAGTATCTATTAAATACCAAGCGCCATTAGGTGCTGTGGAGATGGCCAGAGAAAAAGGCCTCCACTCTAAGGAGCTTACAGTCCAACTACCTTTCCTTCGAGTGATGTATCCTCTTTGGCGTGGGATCTGCCATGACTTCTAGATCGTTTCCTCTGTCCCTCACTAGAGTGAGGCATGGTCTCTAATATACTCTAGGGTTCACCTTTCTTTAACAATGCTGGTCTACGTTGGCCTTGAACCTTACCTTACTTATAACTGATAGCTGGTCAGTTTTTACATGCTGATGGCTATCATTTAATATTTATGAAAGAATCAAAATGCATGCCCTACCTCTCAAAGCATCAACACCATTCTCAAAGTGTACATACTACGTAAGCATAGGCCATATTTTGAGCACAGGTTAAAACTTCAGAACAGCCTTGAGCCCCAAGGATAATGGTCATTTCTCCAGCAGTACAATATTTAAGGAGCCTCTACGATGTGTGTCAGGCACTATTTTAGACTTTGCAGATACATCTGTGAAGAAAAATAGACAAAAAACATTGTCCTTCTGGATTGTGTAGCACGGTGGCAGTATTCTTCTCGAAAACTAGTACTGAATCCTACCAGCAACGTGGCGCGGGTGACTGTAGTCACAGCTGACACAGGGCGAGGGGGATTAGTGGGGATCTAAGAAGAAACAGAATACACGTTCTGTTGCCACCTGTGGTACAGCTGACTGTGTGTCTACGGCCTGAGGCTCCAGCAACCAAACGGAGAGGTGAACTAAGGATGGAAGAAGTCAAACAGAAGGAGTGTACAAAGTGCCACAGATGCTCCAATGGATGCCATCCACCAAGAAGCTGGGGCGGGAAATGGAGATACGGAAGAACATGCTCTCTCGTAACAGAAATGCAGCTACTGAGCAAAGGCAGCCAGCCTCCAGCTGCTTACTGAGTCCCTATTGAGGGCAAGGCAGGCTAGGTGCCAAGAAAGACACTGAGAATGTAAAATGAGGCAGCTTCCCTTGGAATCTTGCTACGTGATCAGAGTCGAGATTATGAGCGGACACGGGTCATACCCAAATAACTCATGAGGCACTGACGTCATCATTATATGAACAGCCACTAAACTGTCATCAATTTATTAAGTACTGAGGATTGTGGAAATTCTGAGTAGCTCTGGTTGCCTCAGAAAGGGGAAAGGGAAGGCATATATAAATTCCAATCAAGGTTTTTAACATGTTCTCTGTCACATTTGTACCAATAAACCAATATTTGGGTCATATTTTTTTTAGCTTGTGGACAAATTATGTATTTTGTATCTCTCCAGCCCTGCTGGAAGACAACAAAGGTGTCAGAATTTCGGGCTAGAAGGGCCTTTGGGAATCATGTGGTCTACTACTCGGCTGGCTATAGGAATGACCCCCGCATCCTTCCAGCTAAGTGGGAAGTTGGCCTTCCTGGGAGACTTCCAGTGACACGAAGCTGAAGGTTGAATGAGGCAGCCCACCGTATATTCAGGAAACTTCCTTACAAAATTCTTCCCCTCAAACTGCCTTGTGGTCTCCACGCAGCAGTGCAAGGTTCCACTCCCAAGATGGACCAAACTAAACTGAAACTTCACTTAGCACCAGAGTTGGCCTAGAATCTGCAGATGTCTCGTTTCTGGGCAACCTTCAGGAAGCCTGAGCTGGAAAGCTAACTCCTGTCTCAGCATCGCCTGCCTCCAGGGCTTTACTATGAAAGGAACAGAATCTTCCATTGCCATATTTAGAAACTGTGTGTCAGCACCTCAAAAGGGCACATACACTGTGAATGCTCACCACCACCACTCTCCCCCCAGATGTGCAAACCCCACTCATAAAAAAAGAACAGAGAAGAAATCTGATCCATCACAATCAAGAAAAGAAAAATCTGTGCAGGGTTACAATAAATCCTTTTCGGTGGTAATAGCATGAATGTATTTGGAATCTCTCCACTCATACCAGACCATTATTTGGGGGCACACCATTAAAGATGCCCAATCCCAAGCTGCCAACCAGATATCGCTACCTAGAGATGTCTCCGTGGGTTCAAGGTCAGACTCATCGTGATGATTTTCCTCCCTCCCCAACTCTGCTCTCTTGGGGTCCATTCACTTAATGCTAGAAATCTCAGTGCCCATCATTTAGTCAAAATTATCTATTGAAGACCGACCATGGGTGCCTTTCTTTCATCAACTTTTCTGACCAAGATTGTTAGCTATTTAGCAAACTCATTTTCTCTGTTTCCTGAACACAAGTAAGCTGTACTTTCCAGCCTTTCTTGTCCATAGGTGCAGTCAGAACAGTAAATCCTGCGCAATGGCATATGAACAGAACTGATGTGTGCCATCCTCAAAGTCTGGCAGTCCACCAACTCCCATGGTCCTTCCCGTTTCACCAGCTGGAAGCTTGAAGGCACGTGCTGAAGAGCCCCCTAGATTCCTAAATGACCGTGTGGAGCAGATAGTCTCTCATGCTCTTGGTCTGTGAGTGAGGAATACAACCCACTGTATGTGAGTCATTCTCTATTTATTTCGTGGTTCATGTGTGAGCTGTGATCTAACTAATACATCTTCTCCTTCCAATTTGCTCATTTATTCATTCTTTAATAAATATTTCTGAAATACTTACTACATTCCAGTCATTGAGAGAAGCACCAGGGAAATAAAAATGACTAAAGGAGGTCACAGGTCTACCTAAACCAGATAATTAAAATTCAATATAAATGATCTCAGAGTAATGTGTATCTTAAGTTAGTCACAGTGGAAAAACACGAGACTTCATTTTGAATCCTTGGCTAGTAAAGCTGGTTTATCTCTATGTGTGTTAGCATCTTCTCCTGCAAACAGAAGCAATATCCCTTTCGGTCTTACAATGGTGGATTAAATTGAATGAGACCATGTACATGAAAGCATCTGGTCAACTATAAAGTACTTTGCCCATGTGAATTCAATTCATGGCACCTGTCCTAATCCAGGACTTGTCACTCATGAAATATTGTACCAGCATCCTCATTGGAGTTTATACCTGAAATCCAGTCTGTTCTTAATACCCGTAAAGGGTACTAAGGGTAAAGGTAACTTTTCTCAGTCTGAGCCCAGACTGGTCCTTTCCTGATTCAGAACTCTGGAACGCTTACAAGATGTACGTCAAACTTTTTAGCTCAGTTTTCACGATCCCGAATTAATTTTTAAGTCCATATCAAACTGTTCACAACTTCTGCTCCTCTTCTCCTTTATCTGTCTTAAGTTCTAGCTACACACAGCACTTCTACAGAGTGCCACGATTGTATACCTCCTTCCCTCTGTTTTACATTCTGCCTGCTTCTGTCCTTTACCACCATCTCTCCCCCTTTGAAACACCAAGATTTTTCAAGGTCCAGTTCAAGTACCATCAGGTACAATACATCTTTCTCCAAAAACACTCTCCCAACCTCCTCCTCCTCTGTGCTGCCACAGCATTTGTCTCAGACTCTTTTCTCCTCTACAACTGATAGCACCTGCATTTTGAATAGCTTATTGTCTTTAGGAAGGAAAAAGAAAAGGGTATGTGAGCATTTAATGAAGACATGTTACACTGAAGAAAAAATTCAGAAGAGAGTCCAATTACTCTTGGTTGGATCACCAAAAGGAGACAAATTACAAGAGCAGAAGAATTCTCTCAATTGTCAGAAAACTATTCCTATGCTTTAGGATCTATTATATTCAGAGAGCATATATTATATGCTTTATGAAAGCTATTACATGGAACTTTCATGTTGAAAGTCACTTTTACAATAAATATAATCCTATCAGCAGAAGAGTAGAACCAAAGTTCAAAGTCATTAATTCATTTCCCCAGTCAATTCTTCTTCACAGATTTTAGTTCAGTCTTATTTTAGAAAATGAGAGAAACAAATATGTTAAATTGACCCAGTGATGTCATCTAAGCATAAAGCTTGTAAGCTTTTAAGGAAATGGCCATGAATTTTTTCATTCATTTGCATATGTGCAGAAAAGTGTATTCACTAACAAAAAATAATTTAAGTCACTCTTTCCATTAACTGAGAATTTCATTCTACTTTCTCTCTTAGGATTAAAAAAAAAAGGTTGGGGGGGGCTGCTGGATATTGTACGTGTATCTTCTAATTAAGTATGGGGAGACCCACTCTAACCAGACATTGAATTCATGAAAATCTTAATAGACCATAGGTATTACACATACAATGTGAAGAGGACTTTCTACCATGTATTCTTTTAACAAACTGGGCTAAAATGCATGTAGAGCTCCTTGGAGATCTTTCACTAAAGAACAGAGAAGAATTAATTTACATCAGCCTGTGAATGAGAGGGTGGAGACGTACCTGGGAGTTCTAAAAGAGATGAAAAATTCTAATCCTTTTAGACAATTTAAATATTCTGTCCTGTAAATAACAGGATACAAAATAATTTCTGGCAACACATATCACAATACTTTAATCTGTATCAGGAAATATTTTCTAGAAACTGTACTAAGTTGTACTCTAAGAGATACGTCAAAATTTGTAGAATTTAGCAGATCGTTTCCTAAGAAAGCGAGAGGAAAAACTAATATACACACAGGAGTTAAACAACTAGTCACCAGGCATGAAGTGAAATATAATAAGATGAGCTAAATGGGAGAAGCACCGCACATTTTCCAGGTGCTCCCGTAAATCACCAAGCAAACAACTCAGCCCGTTTCCTTGCTCTGTTAACACTAAGATGACAGTTAGGAAAGGACTGTGTAGTGTGTATTGCAGACTTGCAGGTGTTCCAATACTTGTTGTGGGGTCTGGGGGAGGGAAGGCAGAGACAAAGCAGCCACGGGCCGGGCCGGCACTGGAGCGCGCTTACCTCCAGAAGTGAAAAGCGAAGAGAGGACTACAGGGGCTGCCTGGGCTGGATGGGGTTGGACTCAGGCTCCTTGGAGTGAGACTGAAAGTTAAAATAATGTCATTCCAATTGGGGAAATGATGGCAGTAAAAATAGCAACGCTCATTTAAGGGACTGTGTTCCCTTTAGGCCAGAATCACTGTGGCATGCCTATCAATACCCCGAGGTCATCAGCTCACCACTTGCCTCTTTGCAGCTCTAAAATAGAGAACAAGGGCAGTGCGTCCTGCTGAAATTGACATCCTCACAGCTACCACTGCCATTTGCATTTATGCCTTTTCTTTGTCACAGAGCAACTTAGCAGGTACCTTCTGTGATGTCTGCAAAGAAAATCTAGTCCTGCCTTATTCAGTCAGTGTATTCTGTTTCTGATCAACAATCAATGGCAAATCAGTAGAACTAGAGGGAAGTAGTTATCAGACAATAGAATTCAAGTTAAATACTGTAGTTTTTAAAAGGCAAAGCAGCAAACGTTTCCAAATAGGAAGATAGGCTCTTAAGCACTTTGCAGTGAAAACCGCCCAACATCATTTTCTGTAATCCTCAGGGGCAATGGTAAAAAGTGTTTCTTACACTTACATTTATAATAGATAACTTGAAAATTTCTTACACATATTACTATAAATTATTTTACTTTCTAGAAAGGTTTTTTGAATTTCATCTGTCAAAGGACCATTATAATCCCCGCCCCCACCAACCTATCCAAACCACCCAGCACATTCACCAGCCAGCTCGCAAATACTCATCGCAGAGTGGTGAGCCTACATTGCCTTTATCTTTTTTTTCCTTTTGGCCTCCTATCTCTCCTTTTTTAGGGAAGAGATAAAACTTAAGTTTGTCAGGTATCTTACTCATAAAACTTTTGCCAATGTAGATACGTCAAAGTATGAAGCCAATACTAGTCAATTCCCAATTATTTTTACATGGCAAAATCAAAATTAGAATTAGCTAGGTACTCTGGTACCAACTCTTTGGCTGAAGTGAGCAGGAGAAATTCCCACTACAGTGCAATGAGATTCTTTAAGAACATTCCTCTCCACTGGCCATGACCCTACACCATACCCAGATGTTTGCCTATCCTAGAGAAGGGGTCCTGGAACGGAGCTGTATGTTGGATGATTCAAGCTGGTTGTGCCCTTTGCTGAACAGAGAAATGGCAACAGTGGTAAAATCAGAGTTGGGCTTATCAAATTCTCAGTTCCATCCTTGTTTCCCATTACATGGATAACTGAGACTTGGCTATATTTGTCTTAAACTGAAATATAAAATTACTACTCAAAATGCTCCCACTCATGTTTCCACAACTTTTTTTTTTTTTTTATCTTTTAAAACCATTCTCTGGTTTGGTGCCAGTACTTAGTAAATGAAGGAATGGATTTCCTTATACATTCAGAGCACATTCAAAAGTCACTGCTCTTAAACATGCTGTACTTTAACTTAGCAGCTCATTGGAAAACTCTCAGGAATGTCTACTGATACAGACATTATTTAACCTCAGTACAATCTTATCTGCCCCTTTTGGTCCGAAAATAGGCATACATAGGCACCGAAGCCACGCCATGTCTCCAAGCTGAGCCAGGGATCATATGTGTTCCCAAGCGTCTATTTCTATCCTTAAACCAATTTCTATCCTTAAATTGAAAAAAGAAAAAAAGCAACTTACTTTCTCAGAAACTGTAAAGCCACATATATGCTATCTACCTATCAGAAATTTCTGAATAAATTAATGATTCATTAATTTCTGAAATACTTATGTATCATCTAGTATCTCACACCCAGAAATTTCAGTTTTTGAAATAGGAATCAGAAAGTGGTTCCTGTTTTTGCAAAGTCAGATGGAAAACTCTGAATTGTATCTCCAGAGTATAAAGCATGCTGGTGTCACAGCCATGGCTGTGGTGCCTACGGAATACGCTCTCCTCCAAGAGAAACAGTACTGTCTCGTGGAAGAACATTCATAAACTACTCCATGTATTTGGTGTGTTATAAGGTCCCCAAATAATTAAAATAATATACATGTTAAATCTGCTTTTAATAAAATCAGTGATTTTTAAGACTTCCCATTATAACATTTCTCTGCAGTGGTTAGAAAATGAATTTACTCAAAGACTGCAGAATTTGCTTTCTCCATGAATGAATGTAAAATTGACTACGTCAACCTAAGAGTGATTTTACATTTCAAGGTAAGCAAAATGTTCACAGTAAATTTTATGCTAACACTACAACGACATTTAAGAGTGATCCCTACTCTACCATGTCAAGCTCCTCGGGTGGAGGAGCACAGTAACATCTAGAGGCTAGACCCAGGGGGTGTGGCCTGAGCCAACACAAAATCCAGGGAACCCCCTGTGTTTAGCTGACCCGTATGTGCTGCGTCATCGTTGACGAAGTCATAAAATTTGTGGCCTACCTCAGACTCTCAAATTATGGGTGGAACATTTGATACAACTGAGCTTGTGTGTTAAGAAGTTACTCTCAAGTGTCTCCTCCTAAAGTGGACAAGATGCTAAAAACAAAAAAAAAAGGCGTCATGTAGAATGATATATACAACTAAGTCCGAAAAAACAACAACAAGGAAGTGGGACAACGTGAAACAATGCTGGGGTTAGTGCTCCCGGGTCTCGAACACAAAAGCACTGGTATCTGAGCTGTCTGCATCCAGAATGCTAGAGAGAGGTGGGTTAGGTAGAAGAATGAGTACATGCCACTGAAGTATGCCACAAGGATGGTGACGGCTGAATGCTAGGGTGGAGCTGGGAGATGGGGACAAAATATCAGGGCCATGGGTAAATACTGCTTGTGTGTCCATTCTGAAAAATGCCACAACTAGCAAGGAGGTTCTAAGAGCCCTCTAACTTTTTCTAAGCGAGTACTTGTTAGTATACAATCAGTGTAAAATTTGAGAGCAAGGACTGATTAGAAAAGTATTCACATCACTTCAGAAATGTGGTGTTTTTATTAATTTTTTAATTACAAAGTAATTGCCCTTGTATGATGCATCTCCAGGATTCAAGAGGAATAATTAATACTCGGAACTGGGCACAGTACTCTCTTCCTGCATGCTCTTCCAGTATAAAATGACTGGGATTGTATGAATTTCAACTAAAATATAATTTTCTATCTTTACTGGAAGTTAGAAAAGGGGGCATTTCTCTTTTTCGACCAGATTTACATTTGACTGTTTATTATTTTCAGTGTGCCAAGCACAGCTAACTCACAGTTTCTGCATCTTTGACTAACAGATTTAAAATAAAAATTTGCTGACACTTCCTGCATCACAGATGTTTAACTTCTGCGCCACAAAGGAGTGTGGGCATTTTCACATGGCTACATCAAATCAGAAGGCAGTCAGATGAGTTAAGGGTTAAAAAAAAAAAAACAAACAGCTAAGCAAACACAGATCTCAACTAGGTAAACACTGCATGCAGTGGCTGGAGACTGCAGAGAGGACTCAGAATGCACTCCAGTTCATTAATATTCTGTTGCACAAATAAAACATGGATCACATCTAGTGAACGTTACAAATAACCCTTCTCTTGTACTCTAATCCATTGTAAAGTCTTCTATTATTCAATGCAGACAGAGGCCTTTCTTTAGAAAAAGGCAGCATGGGGATAAACAAACAGTAAGAGAGGAGAAAAAGACAGCTACACCATGGCCTGCTGATACATTCTTTCACAATGAGCTGTTAAGATGTTTCCAGCACTGGGGTTTAGTAACTTTAAATACGCAGCCACGCTTCTCCTCTGACTGCAGTGCAAAATGCAAGGTCTGGCTTTCCCCATCCTCTGAAAACCAAATGCTAGGCATTTAAGACATGTTCTTCCACCTCACACCGCAGTGCTCTGAGGCTGTCAGTACAAACAAATGCTAAAGAGCTATTGGTCGCAGGAAAGCGAGTGCCATGCAGAAAGCATTAAAATATTAAAGACAGACAATACTTACTCCAAGGTCAGCCCCGGAATCTGCAGCCTTTCCCGCTGGGCTTTCATGGTTGTTCTGTGTTACCACACTGTATTGTAACCAGGACACACATTCCCTGCCAGCATCCCGGTGATGACAGAGAGCCAAAACGAACCTCTAGAAAGGACTGGACTAACAATCTCTCTAGGGGGAGGGGGATCCTGCAAGTTTGGGTCCTTCCACCTCTAGCCGTAATCAAGAGATGTCAGCTGCCTTCCCCAGGTTAAAGGCAGAGCACACTGCGCTGATTTCGTTAAGGGAATGAGGCTTTCAGCTCTGCATATCAAGTAATTGGTTTCTGATTTTTTTTTTTTTTAAAACAAAGTCGCTCCACTCACAGACCCAGTTTTCACCTCAGTGAAATGAAAAGTCCTTTCATCATGCAGACTGGAAAAAAAAAAAAATAAAGCAACAGTATCATACTTGGGAAAGAGTTTATCTCAGCAAACCTCAACTATTTCCCACCTCCCAGGGATGCTCTCAAATAGGATGCGGCCACCCTGAGGAAGTTCCGTTGACTCTTCCCTTGGTGGAGTTAGCCAAATCACTCATGTGCCACAAGAAAGACATGGGGAATGGTGCCGAATGAAAACAATTAGATTCTTTTCTATATAAGGCAATCATCAGAAAGGAATAAACTAACTGCATTAAATTGGGGGATGTTGAACTCTGATGTGAGGCAAACCCTCATGTGAACAGGCAAAACCCTACGATGGGAAATACCAACTGGAAATGCAAGAGACAGGAACTTGTATTTTTATTTTTGAAAAGTGATTTTTAAGAATGCCATGATGCTACATACTTTACAAAAGCAATCAAAGATGAATAAGGAAGCAAAGGGAGAACATCCATTTTGGAAGCCTGAAAGTTTCATCCTGTATTTATTCAAACAACACAATTTTGCACAGTATTCCTAACTTGGGACTAAGTGTACTTCCATTGTGTCTGAAGAACATATCTGACTCACTTCTTCTGATGCATTTTAAAATGTTTTAAAATTCAGTAACCACTGGTCTGCTGAGAAGTAGTTGATCGAATTAAATTTTATTTTAGCAAGAATTCTAATCCTCAAGCATGGCTGCTGGTCCACATGCACACAGCCAATCTGTGATCAAACAACTGTGTTCAAGTAGTTACATTTAAAAAGCTATCAAGTCAAATTCCATCATTTCACAGATGAAGAAACTGAGAGCATACAACTGGTGACAGTGCTAGGGTTAGATGCTGGTGTATTTATTCCCTATCCCAAAGGCCTTCACTTGCAAGGATGCCATGTGCAGTTGTTCAGGTTGTGCCCTGCACAAAGGTGCTGGGCCAAAAAGGAAGTGAGGACTGAAGTCCAGCCTGCTTCCCACCTTGCCAAGCCTGCTGCATGGCTCTGGGCTGCTTCCACCAACCCCAACCCTCTTTTTTTTTTTTTTTCCATTTTAAACAAAGTTACCCTCAGCTTTGCATCCATCTAGAGGGTCACCTGTTTCTAATTGTACAAAGGTTCATGTGGGCTAGAGAAGGTTCATAAGATACTCCCAGAACTCTTCTTTAACCCCTAACCTGCCAACATGCTCTGGAGTATTTGTTAACTAGGTAACAACTTCTCCTACTGTTTGGGTTCACTCTACCTTTTAGTGGTAGCAAATCCATACTGGGAATATAGTCATTGCGTAGTGACCATAGGGAGGTGAACAGAAATGTAAACAAATCATTTTAACTAATATGAAAAGCATAACAATAAGAAATGATAAAGATATAATAGAACACAAAGCAGGGGGATCAACTTTGCTCAGTAAAGTTAGGGAAAGCATGAAAGGAAACATGGCAAAAGCCAGGTTATGATTAAAAAAAAAAAAAGGAAAGAAAGAAAAAATTCCATTCTGCCTCCCCAAAAGCTAAATTTTCCAAATTTTTTATTTTCTTAAAATAACCTCATTTTAAGAATCACATTAGAATTTTATTCAATAGACTTCTCTACACAGATCTTAAGTGAATTTCAGTTCCACATTGCCAATGGACAACAAAACAGTTTCCCTTGAATTTCCTTTCAATACCCTTAATTTAAAATATCCAACCCAAACTCCCCATCCTCCTCTCTCTGTCAAATAAATTTCCATGCAATGTAAAATATCCAGACTCTCACCATTCTTTCCCCCTGATTCAAGGAATGTCCTACCCTGGCTGGATGATTATAATTTCCTTCTGACTGATCTCTCCACTTCCTCCCTGGCACCCTCTACACTTTGTTGGATACACAAATTCCAGAGTAATTTTTTCCAGAATATCACTCCTGTGTTCAAAACACGCAACCGTTTCTCTCTCACTCTGAGTAAAGGCTAAAAATCTAACAAACTGCCCCCCCCCAAAAAAAATCAGAAAATCGAGCATCCATAGGAATGACAATGGTAATGTATTAGAGCATACCTAATGTTTAAGGCCATGAGTTCAAGGAGAGAAGGGAGGAAGGAGGTTAAGGAAAGAGTGAAGAAGGAAAGAGGGAGGTAGGGAAGGAAGGAATGAAGGACAGATGGAAAGAAGGAAAGCAAGGAACCAGCCAGCAAGGACCCCTTTGGAAGATGCTGGGGAACTACCCCATTCATTGTGAAAACAGGAAAAGGAAAAATATTAACCACTAATGCTGATTTCCCTATGGACTGCACCTCATGGATAAGAAAATGATTCTCTTTATATAAGTATTCCAACTGGTAAAGAAAGAGTACTACAATTAGAGTGCCACCTTTTCTCAAACCCTAATAAATGAACGGACCTAGGCCACGATCATGATGACTGGGTGTTCTGTGCCTCTCGGTGCAACAGCTATAAGGTAATCCTACTGAAAAAGCCACGCCACCCCAGGATATAATCAAGCTTCTACATCAAAGTGTCGATTACAGTATATGTAGGGACAAAGAGATGTCGTCAGCAAAAGCTAGACTGGGAAAAGTGAAAACCACGACAAATGACCTGGTATCTTAAACCAAAATGATCAAGTGGGGATGGGAAAGAGATGGAGGGGTTAAGTAAGAATGAAGAGATAAATCCATTAATTGCAACCTATGAACCTGTGTGGGTCCTGACACCAAACAAACACATAATCGAATACTTGGAAATAATCAGTGTAACAGACACACACTGACTGGGTATGTGGTAATCTTAATTATTTTAAGAGAATATTGGGGTCAGGATCACTTTTAATTTCTTATCTTTCAGAGATACATATAAAAATATTTACAGGTTAAGTAAAGTATGCTTTGCTTCAAAATAATCTGGGGAGGGAGAGTAAGATATAATATTAATTAATAATAGTATTACGATTAAATCTGGGTAATGGGTACATGAAGGGTTCACTACACTGTTTTCTGTAGTACCTGTCTGAAATTTTGTGTAATAAAAAAACTGAAGAGTTCTCACCATGCCCACAAAGCTCCACGTGACATGGACACACCCACCCTCCCTGGCCTCCGTTGTCCCTGCAACTCCACTCCTCACTGTCCCTCTTGTACCTCAAACCCATGTCTATCTCACAGCCTCTGCATTGACTGCCCCATCTGCCACCAACTCTTATTCCCTAAGACATCCAAACATCCCACTGAGTATCATTTCCAATGATACTCAGGTTACTTGAAGTCGCAAGCCTCCCTTCCACCTACTGTTTCCTTCTCTTTCTAATGTATTTCTCTCCTCAGCACCGATCACTTGAGACATATTTTATATTCATTTATTGTCTCTCCTCTACAGGAGTGTGGGCTCCAAGAAGTAAGTGTGTTCTAACTCCAGTGCCAAGAATGGTCCATTCAAATATTCAATAAATGTCCGCTGACATTTCAAAATACACTACAAAGCTGTAGTAATTGAAACAGCATGGTACTGGCACAAAAACAGACACTTAGATGAAGAGAACAGAATAGAGAGCCCAGAAGTAAACCCATGCTTATATGGTCAATTATTCTAAGACCAAAGAGGCAAAAATATGCAGTAGGGAAAAGACAGTCTCTTCAACAAATGGTGCTGGGAAAACTGGACAGCTACATGCAGAAGAATGAAACTGGATCACTTTCTATCTCCATATACAAACATAAATTAAAAATGAATCAAAGACCTAAATGTGAGACCAGAAACCATAAAATTCCTAGAAGAAAACGCTGACAGCAATTTCTTTGACACTGGCCTTGGCAACATTTTTCTAGATATATCTCCCCAGGCAAGGGCAACAAAAGCAAAATTAAGCTATTGGGATTACACCAAAATCAAAAGCTTTTGGACGGTGAAGGAAACCATTAACAAAACAAAAAGGCAATCTACTGAATGGGAGAAAATATTTGCAAATGATATATCTGATAAGGGGAAAGAACTCATACAACAAATAATCTGATTAAAAATATGGGCAGAGGAGGGGCACCTGGGTGGCTCAGATGGTTAAGCGTTTGCCTTCACCTCAAGTCATGATCCCAGAGTCCTGGGATTGAGCCCCGTGTTGGGCTCCCTGTTCATGAAAAAGAATGAGATCTTGCCATTTTCAAAAACATGGATTAGCCTAGAAAATACAAGGCTAGGTGAAATAAGACAAATGCCATATGATTTCATTCATAGGTGAAACTTAAAGAATAGATGAACAAACAAGAGAAAAACAAAAAAAAATCTTAAATACAGAGAACTGGTAGTTGCCAAAGAGGAGGCTGGTGTCGGGATGGGTAAAAACAATAAAGGGGATTAAGAGCACACTTACCTTGATGAGCCGTGCACGATGTATAGAATCTGTTGAATTGCCATATTATACACCAGAAACTAATATAACACTGTATGTTAACTATACCTCAATAAAAAAAAGAAAAAAAATCTGCTGAAAGATGAATGAATGACTCTCCCTATATTGGTGCAACTACCAACTGAGGACACTCACCCTCCTTTTTCTTATAATTACAGCTCTCCACAGTGTTAGATAACTAACCAAACAGTACCAACAGCTCAGAGAGTGGCGTCCAAGAAAGTGGAGAGTCAGGATTTGTTCAGGTACCACAGAAAGACCCAGAAACACCCCTACTGGCTGGAAAGCACACACCAAGTACTAGCTGCACACACGTGTGCAGAGGAGGAACCTAAGGTAACACTAGAGTAGTGTGCTATGTTTTGGCGGAATGTGGAGAGGACCCTGTTTGAAACTACACTGGAATAACTGAGAAGACATACACACAACAAGCTTGAAGTTAAGCAGCTTTCTACTGTTACAGGGAGGGAACACCACTGTGCCCTTAATGGTGGAAATATGGGTTCTACAGAAACCCGGTGGCATGGCTTAAGGCTGGGTTGTTCTACATATACTCTAGAATGGTGGTTCTCAACCAGGGATGGAAATGTCTGCAGACATATTTGGTTGTCACCATTGAAGAGGAAGGGGGTGCAGAGGCCAGGGTTGTTGCAAAACATCCTACAATGCACAAGACAACCCCTACAACCCAGAATTATCCAAGCACAAATGAATAGTGTGGTTCCAGAAACTCTGCTATAAAGTGAAGGGTCAATTTCTATAGGACTCTTGGTGTCATTAACCAGTTTTAAACATTTTGGTTCTGATTTCACTGTACTTAGCTTAGGAAAAAAAAAAAAAGAGCAGTCTTATTGTTTCATTTCTCACTCCCTATTTCCTCTCTCAGTAATAGTACCAACCTAAGCATACATATATGCTTCTGTCCTGTTTTCAGGGGGAAAGACTTTTTATAGCCAGAGCCCCAGAAGTATCTGTAAGTCACAGAAACCTAATTAACAGTCTCCTGGCCACACTTGGCCAGCAACCTAGATAGGGAATTTTGCAAAGCAAGGTGTACATAATCCTAAGGCAAGAGCACCATTCTCCCTGCATGTTCCATTATTTATAGATTCTTAAAAGCTGTGCATGGTTGAGGAAAACTTTCAGAAGTATGTTATCTTCTTTTATCACTCACACAATCCAGTGAAAATTAGATGTTATGAACATTTTCACTCTCTCAATAGCTAATATTATTCATTTCATTCATTTCATTCAGCAGTCCCTGGTTCTAGGTATGCCAGAATACAGGAGTGGGTAGGACCAAAACCCATCTGTGGAGTCCATTTAAGTTGGGGAAACAAAGTAAGGACACAATTAGAATCATCTCAGATAAGGACAGGTAACGCCTGGGCACCATAACAAGTGGTATGAGGGTCAGTGACGTGGGGGAGTACACAGTGCCCTTAGATCAGGGTGGGGAAAACTTAATGATGCATGAGTTTCAATGGCAGGATGCAAAGGATGAGGAGTCAGGAACAGAGTATCACAGGCAGAGAGAACAGCAATTGCAAAGCCTCTGAAGCTGAGAGGTTAGGTCATTTAGTGGTCATGGAGAAGGTCCTATGGCTGATACGCAGAAATGCAACACATTTTTATTGAGCATTTATAGAAACCATGGCATTATAGGATATTCAGAGATGAATCACACACCTAAGTTTGGTTCTTAAGGAATGATACCATTCAGCAAAGCAGGAGGAAGAATAGAATAAAAGTTCAAGGAGGAATCAGTTTTATGTCCTACATGCCAAGGGGGAGAAAAAAAGTATCAGGTTTCAATTTTAACAGTATCTTTAATAAGTGGAATTAACTTTTCAAGCAGGCCTTTGTGAGATGCAGCTAATGGCTTCTAAAGATTCTCCATCACTTCATAGAACAGCTGCAGAGAGCAACTTGGAGGTGTCTGTATGTGTTCATTCACTGAAGAACAGAGGGTAAGTGCCTCCTATGAGCATACCAGCGAAGAAGGTGAGTAAGAGAGGATCCTGTCCTAGAGGGCCATGATGAGGGACGATCAGGGCAGAAGTATCCTCCACTCCTTGACCCCTTCCTCTCTCCCGTCTTCTCCTGTTCTTGTTCCTTCCCCCCAAAAGTAAGACCCTTTTTCAACAGAGACAACTTATCACTGTCATCTACATAATTTGCTGAAGATCTCTTAAGACATAAAAAGTATCAAATTTACTATCTATACACATTTTCTCAAGAAACGACTGGAGGATACACTGCACCTCAACAAGGAAGCAAACCATTTCAGAGAAATGCAGGAGACGGAGGGAAGGGCAATGCATGGAGGGAATGAGGGGAACGAGCAGGATGATGGTAATGATGGCAAAAGGAGACCCCAAGAAAACAGCCGTGCGGTGGACCTAGCCAGCACATGGTCTGGTTGGGAAGACAAAGATGGAGCCTCGCTGAGGAAGAGGCTCCACGGCGGGGCACTTACAGGTGATCTCGTACGGTGGATAATGTGCAAAGTGCAAACAGAGGTTTTACAGTTGTACAAAGAGTATGGAAAGGATGCATGCTGGCTACATAAAATCTAAGGAGAAGAACAACAAGGAAATTATTTACTTCAGGAGAAACACAGTTATAAAGAAAGAGGAAGAGAATCATTGGTGAGGAAGAGAAGGAGAAAGAGGAGATGAGAGAGAAGAAGGGAATAAAAATATATATATATATATATATATATATATATAGTGGTAGCAAAATAATGACCCCTCTGAAGATGGCATAATCCCTAGAATCTGTGAATATGTTATTGTACATGTGCAGTTTGTGAAAATTCCTCAAACTCGTGAATACAGGGATTCCTTCAAGTCTCAAGTTGCATCTTTCATAAAAGCAAAAAATCTATTTCAGAGGTTTTACAGCTTTCTCACACACTTTTCAAATACACTCCCTATTTTTAGAAAGTTATTTATACCCACCATCATTCCAGACAGGATTTGAGGCAACACATATAAGAATGCACACATAGCCTACTAAATAGCTATCTGTTAAATTAACAAATGAAGCAAAGTAAAAAAAGGAAATTAAATCAGAACCAGAAAAAAAAAAAAAAAAGAAAATGGAATAAGATGACAAATCCAGGGGAAAATATACAGAAAACACAGCATCCTCAAGTACAGGGGTAAATTTTACAGAGCTACCTGAGACCAAAATAATTAATTACTTCCCTCACATTATATATTTACTAAGTGACTGAGGCAGGGTTGTAAATCAGATTATCTGACCCCAACTACTTTATTTTATTACAGTTTACCACACTTTTCCAGATCATAAAGTACAGACACTAGCTTTTTTGACCAAATGATTCCAGGAACATTTTTCTAGATAATATATTCAACATATTTGATTCACACCAAAAATTGATTTTTAAGAGCATTTTGGAAAACATAGTACATAAAGTCAGATGCATGTTAGATATATTACCCGAAATGTAAGCTGGTATTTTCATAACTTGAAAATTAAAAAAATATTAAAAATCAGGTATCATTAGGATGGCCTTTAATAGGCCTAGAGGGCTTTTCTCTAATGAAGAACTCTGCTAATCAGGCCACATGTATTTAAGCCATTGACAAAATGGAAAATACTGAGGGTGGTGCTATGTTCCATAGTCCCGATAAGCTGTAAGCTTTCCAAGAATATCAAGTGATCACTGAGGTTGATGTGGAGATAGGTCACCTGAAAACATAAAATAAATTCTATAAAAATATGCTGAAAAATATATTACAAACTACTGATTTTATCCTGAGCAGAACTTGAATTTTAAAAACTGTAACATTTGGGTTGATCATTATTATCTTCTCAAGAACCTCTAATTTTTTTTTTCTTTTAGCCAATATTTATTTAGGAGAACATTATTTTAAAAACTTCTGAAAACATTATTAATTTCTAGTATTGTACTAAAAAGTTTAACAACTGTGTAAATTTCAAATACTTCCACCTACTGGCATTCTTATCCCCATTTTACAAGTCTGGAAAGGGAGGTGGAGAGGTGGTAATTCAATTGTCTAAGGTCACCCATCTAGAAAGAGAAGAGAACCTTTAATCGTATGCTTTGGATAATTTACTGAGATTGCTTTCTGTAGTCTAATGAAGGATCCACTTGACGAATGTTCCTTAAGTATTGGAAGGTGGGGTGGGAAGATTTATAGCATGTAACATTCAATACAGATCCATTCAAACCCTAATTAACTTATTTTTATTTACCTCACCTAATACTGATAATATGGTGTTAAAATGCCTGCTCCCTTCCAAAAAATAAGTATCTCTTAGAACAGTATACTCAACATTTCTGGTTTTTAGGATTGTTGAAGGATGTCATTTGTTTCTGAACCAAATGGTATACTTGCGGAGGGGTGCTATAATGTTTTATTCGTCTCCTAGCACACACTCTGTCCCATGGCAGTTACTCAAAGTTTGCTGATCTGAATTCAGACTTTTCCTATTTCCAAAATAATTATCTTCATTCTCTAGTGGTACATTTGTTTCTAACCCCCATCTTTTCCATATTCAACCATTTACCACAATACTTAATTTTCATCCCCAATATTATTCCCCTTAATAGGATTATCTGTAAACACATTATACATTTTGAATTACTCCATTTGGCTTTTTTTTTTTTTTTTTTTTTTGGTAACATCTAAATTTTGTTCCTTGATTAGCACTCTAAGATTTTAAATATACATAAAGGATCTATGATGTCAACTGCTTGAAATACCCTATGATGAAACACAACAGCAAATTTCATCCTAGAAACAAATGCCTTTCTTCTACTTTACTAAATTAAAATACTTACCTCAACTCAAGTATCACTTGTGCTCCTGACCTCCCAATCTAAATTCGACCCACAATTACCCTCCCCTAGAACATTCTGCTCCTTTCCTTCAGAACATCTTCAACAATCAGGATACATTTTAAATAAAATATATTAATATAAATCCCAAGAGAGCAGGGGTCATGCCTTTTCTGTTTACCATTTTATACTAAATGCTTAATTAGCATACTGCTCACACATAGGAGGCATTCAGTAAATACATGACAGAGCAAAGAGTTAATTAATAGATAATAAAATCACTACAAGTATAATAACGGGGGTGAAGGCATCAAATTCAGCTGGGGGATTACTTCTAGAAGGCTTAGTTACCATTGTGGACTGGAGTAATCAGGATTACTCTGGGCCATCTTGAAAAGTGCAACATACCACATCCTACGCAACTCCATGCCAGCCCGTGATACACACGGCGTCCTCTACAAAGAGCAATCATAGCCATGCAGCTTGGAAATGGCTTCAGAGGAGTGAAACACACGGCGTCCTCTACAAAGAGCAATCATAGCCATGCAGCTTGGAAATGGCTTCAGAGGAAAGCTGAGAGCTACTCTGGGAGCGAGAAAGAGACTCAAGTGCTTTGTTCTGCCCTGGACCCGGGATGGGGGCGGGGTGGAGGTTGGTGGAGGCAACAAAAAGACTTTGGGTCTCAGGGGGTAGGAAAGGAGAAGTCTAAGACTACAAGTTTTGATAATTCTGTCATCATGCCAAACAGCTGACAACTACTCAAGAAAAACCTCTGGTGACACTGTGCAGAGAGTTTATATGAGAATACTAGTAAGGTCTTACCCTTCTCCCAGAAAACCTAAAACCTGGAATCGCAGTGAAAGGATCTCTTATCATCCCCACATTCCAACAGAACTTAGTCTTTGGTTCCTTGGCAAATAATCCAATTCACAACATGACAAGGGTTCTCATCTTCGCCTTTCCTTTTCTGTCTGCTCAGGCAACTTGGGAAATCAGTCTTTGAGCATTTAAGTGCTGTAAGCTGGCAGTCTCCTTCGTGAGCTCACCCCCTTCTTTACAAATGTGGGACTCAGAACGGGATTGGACGTGTGACACTTGCCTTGTGGGTAGGATGGACAGTCACTTTATAAGAGAAGCCTGTCATCCAGATAGTCTATTTTCCTTTGTAGCTTGCAGGGGAAAGCAATTTAAAAAAAAGAGAAAAGAAAGAAAGAAAGAAAGAAAGAAAAGAAAGAAAAGAAAGAAAAGAAAGAAAAGAAAGAAAGAAAGAAAGAAAGAAAGAAAGAAAGAAAGAAAGAAAGAAAGAAAACCACCCTGTGTTGATAATTGAGTATTAATGTATTTTTAGCAATTTCAGGGCCAAGCTTCCTCCACCATCAGGGGCCACTACCTCGAAAATGGGGGGGGATTCTTGAGACCCAACATTATGATATGAAATGCTCCCATGAACTCAAATCTAAATTAAAATTCAACTTTCTTTTCCTGTGGGACCCAACCAGGCTAGGTAAAAATGCCCAAGCTTTGAGAGTTATTCGGTCTCCTGCCATAGAAAATACTCTGCAGGATGGGCAAGGGTTATGCAGGAAAGAGTCTGTCCTGTGGAAGTTTCACTATAATAATTCTTCCAGGAAGAAAAGACTGCAGGGCAAGGTGGTATTGAGCAGTCAAGTGAGTGGGAGGCTAGCTTCCAATATCCAGACAGTGAAGTAGAAAGCTTAAAATACTTGATATCCCTAAGTAATCAGAGAACAGTGTTACCCCAATTCCCTTGTGATTTCTATGTAAGTACAGACTTGAAATTCGATGTGCTTTATGAGAAAAGGCAGAGGAGAGAAATATTCATACATTTTTCTTTGTGTGGAGATGGATACAGTATGGAATGAAAAGCAAGTTTGTGTTCCTTTATTTCAATGTTCCCGTGACAGGTCGGGATCAGGCAGAAACTCAGGTCTGGCCCAAACCCTACAGGGACCATAAAAGTCACCCAGAAAAAAAAAAATATATCTATTTTCCAGGGTCCTACTTCTTCTAGGGCAGAAACAACAATAAAGAATTCAGAGGTGAAAAGAATTAGTACGTCATAAAAAATAGGAAAGAAAAATAAAATACTCTCACATTGGCTGTCCCTAAGAGAATTTACTCACATACTTAAATTTATGCAGCAAGTTACCAGGAGCCTCATAAATACTGGACCCATAATCAAACTGTAATCATTCATTTTATTTACATTTCATTAGGGGGCACTAAGGTAATGATCTTCGAAAGATTTCACTTGCAGCCAAGGAAAGAGGAAGTGGACGTCCTAGAGGAGGGGGGGTGCCTAAGAAGGGGATGTCATTTGTCCCAAGGGCACAGAATTATTAAAAGTGTTTAAAAAGTGACCAAGTGCTTTATGCATCTCCCACTCATCATCGCATTCTCAATTATTTTTACCCCCCACGTTACAGGAGAGGTAAGACGTGAATCTATCTGACTTGAAGAATTCAGACTGAACTTTGAGCACGACGTGAGAAACAAACAAACTTCCATGAGATAAAGGCTGCAACAGTAATTTCCTATACAGCCGGAATATTCACCATATATATTACCACTTGTCATTTACTGTTGGCAAAATGCATGACAACCTTTCAGGAACTTCCAAAGCAATCTGAATAGCTGCACCAAAGGACACAGCAGCCACACACTGAATAAAACATCCAGTGCCCGCATCCTTCCTTTGAAGGCTGTCAGCCATACATTTTGAATAACCTGAAATGAAGATCAAAAGGGAACAGGATTCATTTATTTATTTATTTTACCAGAGGCAATGAATGAAGAGAAGGTAAAATTTAGGATTAAAAAAAGTTCATATTTAGGCTAACATCAATACCCTGTTCCCAAGATTCATAAAGTTCAATAATCTCCTCTAAGTCTCAAAGCATGAATGACACTGCGGCAGAACACGAAGCCACAGCACCGGGAAGAGCTAAAGGAAAATAAAGCCTGGCATTCCTTCCTTTGACTCTTTCCCTCTGCAGCCTCCTTCGCTCTGACCTTCTGCAGACACAGCCCCTCCTGTATTCCAGTCATGAGCATCACCGCAACTAACACATCAGCCTGAGCGTGGCTCCTTCTTCCTGTGGGGATTCCCTGGGTACACCGTTCACATCTCCCCTCTTTCCTCAAGCTCGTTGTCAAGACAGGAGGAACGTGATGGAACTCAAGATGGGCATGTGGAAGAAGAGAGGATCCCTTATTTTTCAACTAGTCCACCTAACATGTCGATATTAGTTAGGCATAAGCCTTATAAGCCAGCTTTTAATACAGACGTTAAAGAAAACGAACTGCAGGATTAAAAAAAAAAAATTGTCAAGTACTTTCACGTACAACCTACTGGGCAAGTTTAGTGGTACCATTTAAAAACCTGATAGCACTAGGTAACTGACTCGATAGAACAGATAATTCAGCTAGTAAGATTCTGTATAGAGCCTATGACATAATTACCTAATCGATAAACTAAATGAGATCTCAATTCCTTAGAGCTGGAAACTGTCCCTATCACTGAGGGGCTGTACCTACTCCTGCCCTCCTTGTGTGGCCCGGGACCTGGGGGACTTCAGTCTCTGAGGAGCTGTCCCACACAACACAGCCCCAGCAGTTGCAAGGTGCCAGGAACTTTGACTGCCTCCAGGGGGCTCGGGGATTAGGACATGAGGGGTTCTGGATTACTCAGAAGACAATCTTCCTGAGAGTATGTGTTAAGTTGGATTCTGTGGCGCAGCCCAGGAACTCACCATCATTTACAGCATAGCTTCCCTGAGGAAATGTGTTCACAGGTTTTCAAAAACCCATCTAGATCTGAACCAGTGAAAAAGAGCTCATTTGAGAACCCATAGCTGTTAATGGAAAAAAACCAACTGAAAAAGAGGCCCTCGGTCACTCAGAGGCTTTGTCTCCAAGGTTTTGTGTTTGGCTCTTGAATTCAGTGGGAACTTGAGCCAGTGACGTAGTCTCTGTAAAACTAGGTTTTTGCTCATCCGTGACATGGAGGTCATAACACCATGCCTAGCAACCAGGGGTAGTCAACAGATGTTCGCATATTTCTTTCCCCACAGAAAAGCTGTGTAAAATTTTTGCCCATGATATGGTAGGCAGAACTCTAAAACGACCCCTAACCAACTTATACTATTATATAATCCCCCTCCCTGTCCACTATGACAGGCAGACCTGTGAAGATGATGGAATATTAACCCCATGAAATGGTTACTCATCAGCTGACTCTGAGTTATTCAGAAGAAGACAGTGAATGGGTGGACCTGACCTAATCAGGTGAATCCCTCAAGAGATGGTGAAGCGTCAGAGAAATGCTTCTCCTACCTGCCTTGAAGATACTGAATGCCACTGTAAGCTTACAACCGTAAGGAACTGAATTCTGCCAAACATGTGAGCTGGGAAGAGAACCCAGCTGAGCCCTGTCCTGACTTCTGATCTACAGAACTGTGCGACAATAAATGGGTGTTGTTTTAAGCCATTAAGTTTATGGTAATTTATTACACAGCAATAGAAAACTGAAACAGAACACGGCTATAAATTTATGTGTTTCTATAACTCTGGGGAAAAGAGGCATCAGAAATAACAAAGTACACACATATTAGAAGAAGAAAGGAAGAGGGAGGAGAGAGATTTGAGATGTATTGTGCTAGACACTCTGGCAGATACTGAACAAATGTTATCTCTTATAAAGAAAGAGTTTTATTTAGAAAGAAGTTCTAGTGTCTTCTATTACTCTAATACAAAGTTTCTATTTCAAGCCAAATTACCACCAACTTAATAAAAGTTTTTACTTCGTTACCATGATAGAAATCTTTTAACCAGCAAAAGGATGTAGTCCAAACATGGTTTTGAAGAATTTTATTTTATTTATTATTTTCTTTTAGATTTTATTTATTTATTTGAGAGTAAAAGAGAGACAGAGCGTGTGAGAGAGAGAGAGCATGAGCAGGGAGGAGGGGTAGAGTGAGAGGGAGAAGCAGGCTCCCCACTGAGCAGGGAGCCAGATGCGGAACTTGACCCCAGGACCCTGGGATCATGACCTGAGCAGAAGGCAGATGCTTAACTGACTGAGCCACCCAGGTGCCCTGAAGAATTTTTTTTTAAAGACACTGAGAATGACCCAATAGTAGGTGATTGTGACCTTTGAAGACTATACAAAATCAAACAGCGCTTATCATATAGGCCATTCAGAACCAATTTTTTCTACTTGTGGAATAAGAATAAAAGAAACACCTTTTTTAGAAGACATAATCCATATGGCAATGCAGAAAGCAATTTGCTGCACCAAAAACATTCAGAATAATCTATGAATTGTGAACTATTTTTAAGTGGCAAAAATCAGAAAATACCGCACCATGTTTTAACCATAGAAATCGTACACATAAACTCTAACAAACCTACAGAGGAAAAAGTGGGGAGAGGGTTACCTGTATTTTAAAAGGTTTTGACATCTATGCAAGACATATAAAATTAACATCCCAAGAACACTTGAGGTCCCTGAAAACTGAAAGTGACTTTCCAGAGAAGATCGGTGAATGCAAAACACACCTGTGCTACTTCAGAATTAGTTTGAAATTCCCATCATTTATCATGCTCTAACTCTGATTCTAAAAAAAAGGAAAAAGAAGAAAAGCACAAGCATCAAGCATAGGCGTAAAACATTCTGGAATGCTTCCATAGGGAAAAGACAGCAGTTTTTCTGTAAGCACATATTTCCCAGTACTGTAATTGGTAGCCCAGTATTTCAGGAGATAGAATGGAAATATTCAAAGAAAAAAATAAAAATTTTTAAAGTACTATGATATTTGCTTAAAGACAAAAAAAAAAAAAAAAAAAACTTCAGGAAGTGAATTCACCATGCCATTCCATTAAACAAATGAGCTTTTTGGAATTTGCTAGTATCTTAATTTTACATAAATATATTTCAACTGTTAGGCTAAAGATTCCACAAAACGATGACAAGAGCTACTTAGGTAGCTGAAAGATCCCCACAGTCACTCCTTACTTTTTAAAAGCAGTAACAACTTTAGGAAACAGTAAATAATCTTTAAATAGCCCTTCCTCTCAGAACCTGACCTCTGTATTTTCATGTTTGGTAACTATCTCTTCAAAACTCTGCATGTTATCCACCTTGTGAACAGGCATGTTTTACTAGAATGCTACCCACAGCTTCCATTTATAAGTGCGTGCTCCAGGCTACCACGGGACATGCATTACCACACTCAATTCTACAAGGGACACATTTATCAAGTTAATTTCACTGATAACGAAATTAAGAACTACAAAGATTATTTAACTGATCCAAGGTTAGGTTGGGTGGTACATGACAGAACTGGGATGGTCAGTTTCCAAAGCCAAAATAAGTAAATAATCCTTAACAATCTCTCATAATTAACGTTAATGAAACAGAGGCATGGCATCTATCATGGGTACTCTACCATGACAGGGAGGAATCAATGGAAACTTTTTGTATATACATATGTTCATAATCTAACGATTTTAGATCTACAAGGTAACAACATACTTGCTTTCTATCATATATAGACACACCTCCATATGAGTATCAATAGTGATACCTCAAACTGCATGAAAGACACTAGCTACTTAATTATACCTAAATAAACCCTTAATTTGCTAATCAGATGATGGTTATATTAATTAATATCTAGGTCTAAAGTAACTTGACATAATTAATCCAAGACCAAAAACAAAGTCATGAAGAAATTTAACTGATAACAAAGTTATCTCTTTATTTATTTATTTATTTATTTATTTATTTATTTATTTACTTTTATTAACATAATGTATTATTTGTTTCAGGGGTACAGGTCTGTGACTCATCAGTCTTACACAATTCACTGAGCTCACCATAGTACCTTCTAACACTCTTCTCAAACAAGCTCAATTACCAGTGTAATTATAAGATACATGCACACACAAACTTGTATAGAAGACAGTCTGGAACACAGAAAATAATAACTATAGTCTCATGAAAGTAGCTTAGAATCATGTTGTGAAAGCTTATTTTTTTATCATCTTATTTGGTCTCCCAGTAAAATTTTCATTATACAAATCCACATTCTCTTCTGCTAAAGAAAAATAGCATAGTAATAAAATGTTTCATACACACATCTAGAAAATACATTTGTAATGGAGATAACAAAAGGTTATAACTCATATACAAAAAATGTACAAACTGATTAAAATACTAACAACCCCAGAGACATAACAGCAAACATATGAATAGATATTTCTCAGAAAACATCTAAATAGCAAACTAAATGAAAAGATAGTAAAATGTTTTGTTAGTGAAAAGTCAATTAAACTAACAATAAAGTATCACTTTACATGTCAAGTGGCAGAATATAAACAGTGTCAAAATACCTATTGTTGGCAGGGATATGGAAAAATGTGGCTTCTCAAATTGTTAGCTAGTGGAAATACATGCATACATTATGTCTCCTGTTGGATTCAATTTGGGTATTTTCTTTCTTTTTTTTTATTATGTTATGTTAATCACCATTTGGGTATTTTCTACTAACCTGTCCTCCACATTACTAATAGTGTCTTCTGCTGTGTCTGATCTTCTATTAAAACTATCCATGAAGTCCTTAATTTCAGATATTGTATTTTTCAGTTATCCATTTTTCTATTTGCTGCTTTTTCTCCCCCACAAATTTCAATTCTCTGGTGAAATTTTCCAATTTTTCATTTTTTTCTTGAACATTCTAGTCACATTATTTTTAAGTCCTTAAATTCTAACTTCAATCTTTGGGACAGCCCTCATGGGCATTCAACTGATAGAATGGTGGGTCTTTGCCCCAACTCCTCTCTAAACTCATGACTGGAACATAGAAATTAGCATTCTCATTGTAGAACCAACCAAGACTGTGTTCTTCATACTAAAAGGGAACAGTCCATTAAATTCAGGCAGTTTGTTCATCTCTGGAACTGTCTCTTTCTGGATGGCAAGCAACTCTTGAATATGAAGAAGGGAAGGCATTATGTGACAAAATTACCATGTAACTTAAAAATTCAGCTATATGCTCTTCTAAGTGTAATATTTCTTACAACACAGAGTGTATTTCACACTAACAGTCTACATTTATCTTAGACACTAGCAACATTCCAGGAACAAACCACCTACCATGACTATTATGTAATGCTTATTTGGGAACAGGCAATATTGGAGAAGAACAATATTGGATAAAAACAATTGTCATCTGTACATGATATAATTTTGTATCTAGAAAGCCAAACAGAATCAACTGAAAAACTACTGCAGTAAATAAGAGTTAAGTAGCTTGGATAGATCCCACATATACAAAGCCCAATAGTTCTGCTACCAGTGAAAAAATAGAAAATATGACTTATTAACAAACCCTACTCACATAAAAATAAATAAAAATACCCCAAAATGAATTGTTACCAGGGGGAAGTGGGTAGGGTGATGGGCGAAATAGGTAAAGGGGATTAAGAGTGCACTTATGTTGGGGCACCTGGGTGGCTCAGTCGTTAAGCGTCTGTCTTCAGCTCAGGTCATGATCCCAGGGTCCTGGGATCGAGCCCTGCATTGGGCTCCCTGCTCTGCGGGAAGCCTGCTTCTCCCTCTCCCACTCCCCCTGCTTGTGTTCCCTCTCTCGCTGTGTCTCTCTCTGTCAAATAAATAAATAAATAAAATCTTTAAAAAAAAAAAAAAAGAGGGCACTTATGTTGATGAGTGCTGGGTGATGTATGGAATTGCTGCAACACTATAATGTACACCTGAAATAATATAACACTGTATGTTAACTATACTGGATTTAAAATAAATTTTAGATAAATAAATAAATCCTCCAAGATATCTTAAGAAGAAACATGTGTGATCTATAAAAAAACAAAACAAAACAAAAACAAAAAACAAAAAACCATTTTAAAAAGAGAAATACCAGGGTCATTAAATTAATAAATGTTCCTAAAAGGTTAAAACATAGCTTAAGATGACACTTTCTTCTAAATGAAATATACACTTTTAATATTCCACTTAGGATACTGTGGCATGGTAGGTGAATCCCAAATATGATTCTAACATTTATCTAGAAAAAAAATGAATTGATGAACTTATCACTTAGAAGTCTGAAAAAGAAGAGCAAATATGGAGATATAGGTCTACAGTTATTAAATACAGTATAGTCCGAGTTAAAGAAAATATGGATAATAGAAAGAGAAGAGACAATAAGATGTATATTCAACATGAGACAAAACAAATCAGTGGGGAAAGAATTATTTAGTAATGGCAGGAGGGAGTAACTGGTTAGTAAAATGGGAAAAAATTGTAACCTACTATGTACTAAAATCAATTACAAACCCATTTAGACATTTACTTTGCCTACTAGATGCCAGATCCTGCTAGGTACTAGAGATTCTGAGATGAAAAGACAATCGAGCAGTCTAAGAAAGGAAGGAGCAGATATGGAAGTGCATAGAGGCCCCCAATCCCGTCTAGTGGGAACTATTTGTTATCCTAAATTGAATGAGCATTAGGAAACTTGGAAAGTGCCATGTGAGCCCTATTCCCTGCCCACCCCCACCCCCCGCCAAATGCCTTCACACCCAAATGCACAGTGCCTGACACATAGTAGGTGCTCAAATTTTTATGGAATAAAAAGATACAAAGGATGTTACAAAATAATAGGATTTAAATTCAGGCTGTTAAAAATAAGTTCTCATTGATAGAATTCATCCCAAATGCATGGCCACCAAATTAACATGTTCTTCTTTTAAGATGGGAATAACAGAACATTCAGAAATAAAGGGAGGAGTCTAGGCAGTGATGAAGACCTGAGTGTGAATTCTCTATCAATTAAAAGCTGTGAGACCCTGGACAAGTCAAATAACCTTGCAGTGCTTTGGTTTTCATATCAGTTAAATGAAGACAAGACAACCTAGCCTCAGAAGTAAGGACTGAGAGAAAAATGTCTATAGAGGAGCACCTGGCAATGAGGGACCACAAAGTTCTGAATAACTTGCAGCAAATGTGGCAACAGCCACATGAGCATTGAGCATCACACTGCGTCCTGAGTTGGCCAAGCTCACCATGGGGTCTCCCAAGACAGAGAGGGAAGAAAGCACAGAACTGGAAAGATGGCTTCGAGAATTTAAAGGGATTGAGGGTTAAGTAGGTAGGAAAAGGGCACAACAGCAGATTCAGTGGGTAGCAAAGAGGTTTGCAAGGTTACAATATAATTGGCTTCCGTAGGCACCTTCGAAGATGCTACTTCCTTTTACAAAAGAGCTAATAATAATACAAGTACATCACCTTCTATGGGAAAACATCGCACTGCATTGTATCAAAATCTAATGACTAAATTGAGAAATAAGGAAGCCTCTTCTCAGTCCTTTGTCTCCTCTGAGTGTAAAATGAATAAAAAATCAGATACTCTGAATCCCTTTCTTACAGTACTACCAGTACCACTAGGAGTTGGCAAAAATTTATTGGTGCCTAGCATGTTCCAAGCTCTGTGCAGAGCATTTTTGATGCATTATCTCACTGAATCCTCATAATGGTCTCGATTCCATCATCCTCATTGTAACAGAGGCAAAGTAACATAGCTACAAAGTAGGAGAATTGGGCTGGAAGATAACATCACCAACTAAAAAAAAAAAAAAAAGCCTATGATTTTAACTATAGTAGCTACTACTTTCAAATACAGAGGTTTGGGGAAAACCTCTTCAGAGAAAATATGGAATCACTAACTAAAGGGCACTACGTCTCCACCCTTTTAACTCATTAACACGTGGTTGGCCGATATTCGTCCCCACCCCTGCCCTTGGATCATTCCTTTGTTGCCAGGTTCATTTACTTGCAGTAGGTAATACGGCTAAAAGCAAGGCTGGGTTTTGTATAAGAGACAACCAAAGCTAAATACAAAAACAAACAAAAAACAAAACCACAAAGCTTAGGTGCAAATACTTATTTCACTAAAAAACATGAAGGCAAGAATTAATTGAACCCAGGCTCACCTATTTCAAGTATTAATATTAAGTCAACCTATTTATAAACCAAGTCACATCCATGAACACACTAAAAGTAATTTGCACCAATTTTGGTCCTTTCTATACGCTCCTCCTCAAATTGGACTCTAAAAATGATTCTTAGGGAGATGAGTGCTTAATACATTATAAAAATTTTTGTTGACATTTCATTGAGAGTCTTAAAAAATATGAATGCTGGGGGGTGCCTGGGTGGCTCAGTCGGTTAAGCGTCTGCCTTTGGCTCAGGTCATGATCCCAGGGTCCTGGGATCGAGCCCCACATCGGGCTCCCTGCTCAGCGGGAAGCCTGCTTCTCCCTCTCCCTCTGCCTGCCGCTCTGCCTACTTCTGCCCTCTCTCCCTCTCTGTCAAATAAATAAATCAAAATCTTTAAAAAAAATATGAACTCTGTAATGACTATCCTTTAAATTCAGACTGCTCCATGATTTCAGTGCCATGTTTCCATTTGTGGTAATGATCAAGTTGGTCCTCTCTTACTATTTCAATTTTCCCGAGCTAATGAGAAAAAAACAGAGGATTAAATACACAAATAAGGTGAGGCCCAAATGATATCATGGAGCACTAAGGAACCATCATTAAAGGCTTTCTGTCAGAAAAGTCACAGCAGAACTAGCTCTACACTGTATTTGATAAATATGCCAACTCAAAAAACAAACAAATGAAGTAAGCAGGTGTCATACCAGCCAATAGCATATTTATCCTAAGAATGATTTTGTTTTAGCCAAATATCATCATTAATAAGTAATATTAGGGGCGCCTGTGTGGCTCAGTCAGTTAAGCGTCTGCCTCTGGCTCAGGTCATGATCTCAGGGTCCTGGGATCAAGTCCCGCGTCGGACTCCCTGCTCAGCAGGGAGTCTGCTTCTCCCTCTCCCTCTGCCCCTCCACACTGCTCGTGCTCTCTCTCTCTCTCAAATAAATAAAAGTCTTCTAAAAAATACATAATATTAAATCAATATTATTATAAATGTTACTCTTGGCAGTTTTGTTGTTTAGTTTTAGTTATAGTTGCAGTGGTAAAAGTGAACATGAGTTTATATTTGGCTTTTTTCTTCATATATAATAAAGTATCATTAAAATAAATATATTTACAGAACATTGTAGCTGTGAAAACATTTCTTTTTTAAGGAAGTTTATACATCATTTAAGTTTTAAGGAAGTTTATACATCTAAATGCCATGTCTCAAACTATAGTTGACCCTTGAACATCACAGGTTTGAACTTCATGGGGTCACTTATACACAGATTTTTCTGGATAAATACAGTACGGTACCGTAAATGTATTTTCCTTATGATTTTCTTAAATTTTTTTCTCTAGTTCACTTTAAGAAAACAGAATAAATATAACATACAAAATATATGTTAATCTATTATTTATGTTATGGGTAAGGCTTCTGGTCTGTAGTAGACTATGAGCAGTTAGTTCTTGGGGTGTCAGAGGTTCTATGTGGATTTGTGACTGCCCGGGCTTCGGTGCCCCTAACTTCTGCGTTGTTCAAAGGTCAACTGTACATTAGTTTGGGAAGGGCTGAAATCAGTGAGCAGTCTCCCACATGCTGTCACTTTGCTGTTGCATAGTCCACACAGAGCAAGTGTGACGCAAAGCACCTCACCACAAGAAGCTTGTAATTTAGTTAGACAGAAACTGTCCATATGAGGGAAAAACATAGTCTTTAACTTGTGGCAGCCAAGGAGGTATGGGAGAATCCTACGAAAACTATAGGAAACACACACAGGTTCCTACACAATGTCAGGGATTCCAGAAAGCTGTCGGGGTTTCCAGGATGAAAACACTTAGTTAGAAAATAAGTATAGTTTAGAGGAGGTGCATTATTCCTTTTAATTAATAAGCAACATGCAACCAGGAAAGAAAGAGTGGGGACCAAAAAATTGAAACTAGCTGGATCAATAAAGGAATTAGGAACAACTAATAGGTTTGGCTGGGAAAATTTTGCTCAAATAAAGGTATACACAATTCAAAATCTCATGATCTCATTTTCAAAGAGTCAAATTAAAAACTACTTCATCATCACTGAAATATTTTTATCAGAAATTTTTCTACATTAGAGGAACACATAAGTACAATGCAGGTGGAGAGAATTATCAGAAATACGAGTCTACTCCATTTAGAGATATGGGCACAATCTATGGAAGGTTAAATGTGGTAATAAATGATAATAAATTTGAGATAAGCAAAAGCTACATTAAGCTTTGCAAAGCCAAAGAATCTCTGGCTTCCCGGTGTCTATGGGTTTCAAAATATGACTCCTGTATAGATGAGAATTAAAGGATACATCTATCCAATTAGAAATATTAATGAAGAGTTATGTTTACAGGTTGCGAAAGAACCACTAGGTAATATTTTGAAAACCCCAACACAGCATTTTGTTGAAATTTATTTTAGCCAAGTGCAGACTTTGAATAAATGAAAGGACTTAATTGCTAAATTTCATGGTATGTCATAGAGAAAAATACCAAATTTCACTCTACTAAAGATTAATAGAAAAATCATAATAAAAACTCCAAATTATTTACATAGCTTAAGTAGATATCAAAGATTGCAGACATGCTCTGAGGAACACAACTAATCATCGACCCACAACCCATGCACAGCTAATTACTAACCAATATGGAGAAAACCTTCATCACCTATTCAGTTTATAATGTGGCCCTCACATCAAGGTTTTGTCATTTCTGGTCTTAACAAGAACCAGTCATGCAGCGAATTTAAATCAAAGCGCAAGCACAATCTTAACACAGGTTTATTTCATCTCCTTTTTTTTCTCCACTTTTTCCTTTTTATTTTCAGAAGAAAGCAAACTATGTTAATTCCTAAAATACACAACCTACAAGGGTGGCCTAGAGTTCTCTATCACCTCCACTTCTGAAAGCAAACTCTCCAGCTATAATAAAATAATAAAACCAAAGTCTTCCATGGAAAGGGCATCTTATGAAATTGTTGTTTGAGTAAGCAAACTAGAGGTTAACATCAGACATTCATTTCTAGGCTTGGCCTCCTCTCTCCAAGCGCAGGAATTCCAAAGAAAAAGCCAATCTCATCTAAAACTGATGAGGTTTTGTCATCTTTCCTAGGAAAGAAAGGTGGAAGAGCTTTTCCTGATCAACACTGCTCAGCTACTCATCTCTAGAACCCTCTAAAATAATTCCAACTGAAGTCTGACAGGCTTAACTATTAAAAAGCCCTCTTGGTTAAGATTTTATGTACAGCAATTCAGAAGAGACAGGTAATGGAACGGAGTCCATATTTTATATTTCTTACCAGCTAGGTTATCTTTTGAAGATAGCATCCGTATCACCACCACCCTGAAAAAAGAATGCTGGATACTCACCTGTTTTTATAACATTTCCATACTTTCCTGAAGATAACATGACTTCACGGTTCCTTCCATGCACAGTTCACCCTTGAGTAACACAGGTTTGAACCCTATGGTTCTCCTTATACGTGGATTTTTTTTATATATAAATATAGTACTGTACTGTAAAATGTATTTTCTCTACCTTATGATTTTCTTATTAACAACTTCTTTTCCCTAGCTTACTTTATTGTAAGAATATAGTATATAATAAATATACCAAATAGGTGTTAATATATTTTTTTAAGATTTTATTTATTTATTTGAGAGAGAGAATGAGATAGAGAGATCATGAGGGTCAGAGGGAGAAGCAGACTCCCTGCTGAGCAGGGAGCCCGATGCGGGACTCGATCCCGGGACCCCAGGATCATGACCTGAGCCGAAGGCAGTCGCTCAACCAACTGAGCCACCCAGGTGCCCCCCAAATATGTGTTAATCCACTGTATATATTATGGGTAAGGCTTCTCATTAACAGTAGGCTGTTAGTAGTTCAATTTGGGGGGAAGTCAAAATTTATACTCAGATTTGTGACTGCATAGGGAGTCAGCACCCTTAAATACCCTGCATTGTTTAAGGGTCAACTGTACTTTAAAAAGTGGAGAGGGGCGCCTGGGTGGCTCAGTCAGTTAAGACATGGAACTCTTGATCTTGGCTCAGGTCATGATATCACACAGTCCTGCGATTGAGCCCCACATGGGGCTCCATGCTCAGTGCGGAGTCTGTTTAAGATTCTCTCTCTCCCTCTCCTTCTGCCCCTCCCCTTAGCTTGCGAGCATGAGCATGCTTGCTCTCTCTCTTTCTCTCAAATAAATAAATCTTTTTAAAAAGTGGCAATACGTCATCAGGTGTCAGTATTCCCATACTGGTTGGAATTTCAGTGGGAAACTGAATCCCGCATTTGAGAAATTGAATGGTGCCCCTTTTTTTTTATAGTATCTTAATATATACATCCCTTCCTTGCAGCAACGCTGCCTTCAATAGAATCTGAATATTTTCGGTGATGGAGGCCAGCGATAAATAGTATGGATCAATGAAATACAAATAATTTTTAAAGTTTCTAGATTGCTGCAGATTAACAACTAGAAATTAATAAATGAAAACCAACATAATGTCATGCCCAATCTGTTTTTATGTTCAACTGCTAACTAGAGTAACTTCATCAGGAATCGTTAAGAAAACTGTGACTCAGAGTTAGCTAGGCTCCTTTTACCAACCTCAGCACTCCCCACTCTTCCAATCAATCAATCAATCAATCAGTCAATCAATTAATCAACCTATCAAGGAAAGAATACATTTATCCAAAACCAGGGCAGAAATTCCTCTCCTACCATAAAGAATTAGGATCCTGATAAGTGCCAGAAAGGTAAACACAACTGATAAAATCAACAGCTTGAGGGGAAAATAGGGTAATAAGGAAATGAGGTTAGGAGTGAACTTTTAAACACTCTGGTAAATGCATGAAACCTGATAAAAATAAGGAAAAACATGCTCAGCGAGAAAATGTGGTATTTTATATACTTTAAGTATAAAAGGAGACCATTAATTGTCTTATAAGTACTGCAAGCAGTAGATACTTTTTAGGGTCTCACTGTGACTTGGAGACATTCAGAAAATGACTTGGCCTTGTTAGAGGTAAAGTAAGTTCTGGGCAGCTATGTTTCCCCTAAATCTGGACCTCCATGAAAATCTTCATCTCTAGGGGCTAGCTGTGAATCCAGAGATGCAGAGAAACACGAAGAATTCAAGGAGGAGGAGGACTGCTATGGCAAAACTTTGATTTATCCCACACAGCGGCACAGTGTCTCGCCCCCACCACCAGGTACTGAACCTTAGTTCTGCCCCAGCAGCTGGGTAAATGCCCATTATCCCTCCTCTCAGGCCGCCTCTGTGCAGTCCCAAAGCAGCCTCACCCATCCTGGCTTCCTCCCAATTCACTGCCTTGTACCGGACAATCAGACGCTGAAAAGATCGGGAGTCAAACTTTCTAAATATTGCTCACACACCCCTCATTGATACACTCCCAATCTGTCCACATCCTTTCATTTTGTTCTTTTCATTCGCTATCAACTACACACACCACCGACCCAAGGAGAGTCAAGGTCTGATTGAAGCTAAATATTAGTCCATTCTGGAAAGCCAAATAATTCCCCTCTGGTGTCGCCTGTATTAAATGTACGAGAGCTACACTTCTTATCACTGATACAGCACGTTCTTTTCTGTTATCGATTCAACTCTCTAACAGTAAAAAGCAATGAAATACTCACAACAGTGTTGTACTGCCGAGACAGGGATGCTGTATAGGGTGCTTTAGGGAAAAAATGTCATGGGGCACAAGAGACTAGTCCTTCTTTAGGTCTTGGGAAGAAATTCTCCTTTTTCATTTTCCTTGGACCAGTCTTTTCTTTCTGATATACTGTGTACTCTAAAGAGCAGTGACTGGGATTCCTACGAAGAAGATCTCTGGATCAGTTGAGATTAGGCGTAGCTATGACTGGTAACCCAAATATGTGGCTTAAACAAAACAGCTTACTGCTTTCTCATGTAAAAGAGGTTCAGAAGCAGGAAATCCAGTGTCGGAGTGGTGACTACCAGACTGTCAGACTCAAGCGACTTCTACCTTTCACTTCAACCATCCTGAGTAAGTAACTTTATCCTCATGGGACCAATATGGGTGCAGGAGCTCTAGCCAACACAGATGCATTCCACACTGGAAGGAGGAAGTAAAAGAAAAAGGATTTCCACAAACTATCTATCTCTTGAGCAACTTTTACTTAGATCTCACTGGTCAAAATGTAATACCATAACTCTATCTAGCTGTGAGGTAAGAAGGCTGGTTAGGCAGTCATTTAATTGAGCACATTACCACTGTAACACAAATCACACTTTTATCAGTGAACCCAAATGGAATCATGGATACTGCGTACATAGCTGGATGTCTCTGTCAGTGTCTCTGCCAGTTCTCAATCTGGGCATAAGCCTTGTCTCGAGGGAATCCTTGAAGCACCTGAAGGTCCAGCCTTGTTCACTAGACACCACTGCCAAGGATGGCAGTCTCCTAGTAGGGAAGAGCACACTTGTTCTGGGTGTCCCTTTGCATCTTCCCCCAAGCACCCTAACATGGCAGGGAGAAAGCCATCAGGGCCTCTAGGCCTGGCCAGATCTGTATCCCCAGCTCATCTCAACAACATACAAGGCAATACTCTAAAGGTGCATCTTTCAAGTTAAGACACCAGAGCACAGTTCTCAGAGAAACAATGTTATAAATAGTGAGAGGTTTCCAGGTTTATCCACAGAGGACTACTTCACAGGTAATGTAGCAGAAATAGTATTCATTTGCCATCATCTGAAGTGGAATTGATTGGATCTCGATAGATTACTCTAATGAGATGTATAGGAGAGCCTGGACAGAAAGAAAAAGAAAGAGCAGGGACCAACTCCTACTTCTTGCTGGCTTTGTTCTCTGGCAAGTGCACCTTTCGATTGCTCTCTCCTGAACAAGTAACTTGTCTTACCCCCGTGTTTTTCCATTCAGAGGAGTTCAGGAAAAAGGAAGGGGACATTGCGCAGACTACAATAAACTCGAGCTGGACAACACCTACGGGCAGCTGCATCTGCCTTCCACATTTGAGCAGGGGAATAAGAACAGGGGTTTTTTGAATTGAACTGTGCACCTCAGAAGATACTTAGTCCTAACCCTTAGTACCTGTGAATGTGACCTTATTTGGAAATAGTGTCTTTGCAGATGATCACTAGGGTGGGCCCTAATCCAATGACTGTCCCTATGAAAGGGGAAGACTTGGACACAGAAAGAGTCATGCACACAGGGGAAATGCCAGGTAATGATGAAGGCAGAGATCAAGTTGATGCATCTACAAGCCAGGGACCACCAGAGTGCCAGCAAACAACTAGGATCTGGGAGAAAGACCTAGAACAGATCCTCTCTCATAGACCTCATGAAGAACCAACCCTGCGGACCCCTTCATCCCAGACTTCTAGCCTCTGGAACTGTGAGACAAGAAGTTTCCATTGTTTAAGCCACCAAGTTTGTCTGTGGCACTTTGTTATGGCTGCCCTAGCACACTAATACAGGGGGTGACTGGGTCACATCCACTCACCTCCGTGAGTCTGGGGCAAAGCTCCCTTTCTCTCAAGTGTCTGCACCTCAAGCTACTTCTCCAGGGCCACCATTTTCCACAACCATCATTTATGTAACTGAGGCTCCAGGCATGCATGTTTTAGGGGGTGGTTCAGGAATATTCACCAAGCCAGAGTGAGAATGAGGGGAAGCCACAGGACCCTCCACCATAACGAGGATCATCTACCACTGTGACCGAGACAATGAGAGGTCAGACACAGCTCAGTTGGATACCTATGTTTTCAAAGTCTGCATGGGACAGAACTACACCAATAGGTAACTGCCAAAGGCTTCTGCAGAAACAGAAGTATCTGAGTCAAAGGAAAAATGAGAGCAAATGACTATGCACCGGAGGCATTGTAACCACTCAGTTCTCGTGACTCAACAGATTCAAATATGGAAATGTATTCTGTCAATTTCTCTTAAACATGTTTCTCTGCTTCCATAACACCTCTCCTTTCTTTCTCTCTCTCCTGGCCTTTCTGCCATAGCATGTGGCTGGAAGACACTGGAAATGGAAGAGGCTGAAAAAGCTGGTAAAGAAAGCTAAACCTTTTAATAAACAGAAGTGAATTAGAGGAACTCTCACTTCTATGTGCATCCACTCTCCATCTTTTACTGTTTTTAATAAAAAATCTAGGAAGGGAAGAGTATAATGAATACCCACCTGGTTATCACCAACTACTCCACTTGACATGTCAAAAATAATCACTGTTGAAGCTCCCACCCCCACTCCGTGATCTTTCCCCCAAGAGGTAACCACCACCATGAATTTGGTCTTTGTTATTCTCACACATGCCTTTACACTTTTACTACAAAAACAACCCACCTAAAATGATGGTGCTCTTTGGCCGCATACCCACTGGTTACTTTTTTTTCTCTTTTCTTTCTTTCTCTCATCTATCAGAAGAAGAATTATCAGATAAATGTATTCAAAAGGATGGCAGTAATAACTACAAATAGCTCGTTTTATCCCTATCAACTACTATCTATTTTATTTACCCGTGTTCCCTTCCCCCACAAATCTGTGAGTTAGGGAAATCAAGCCAGAACAATGGGAAATACCCTTTGAATAGGTATCTCTTTCTGGCACTCAATTCAGATTGGTAAATGGAAATGTACATCACCCATGCTTAAAATTCTCTTTGAGAAAAAACCAAATGGATGAATTAGAATTTAGGATAATATTAAATTTATATTGCACTTCTTAAAATTTTTTATTTATTTATTTTAGAGAGAGAGAGCACGAGCAGGGGCGGGGGGGAGATAGAATTCCAAGCAGACTCTGCACTGAATGCAGAGCCCGACCTGGGGCTGGATCCCAGGACTCTGGGGTCATGACTCGAGCTGAAATCAAGAGTCGGTCGCTTAACTGAATGAGCCACCCAGGCGCTCCTTGCACTTTTTTATACAGAGGACTAGAAAAACATTAAAACATAAATCAGCAACTACTTCATCACTTCTACCTGTTTTCATAAAAGACTTAAATGCAAACAATGAAGTAACATTGCACCAGACACAAATACATTAAGCTGACAAGCCAACATCTACCATCATATTTGGAGCACATCACATTCTTTTTTTAATAAGATTTTATTAATATTTATTTGAGAGAAAGAGAGCACAAGCAGAGGGAGGGGCAGAGATAGAGGGATGGGCAGAGACAGAGGGACAAGCGGACTCCCTGCTGAGCATGGAGCCCGACATGGGGCTCAATCCCATGACCCCATGATCACGACCTCAGCCAAAGTCAGATTCCTAACTGACTGAGCCACCCAGGCGCCCTGAGGAGCTCATCACATTCTTGTTAGAGGTTGGGGAACAACTTAATGTAGGAATTCAGTAATTGCTCAGTCAGCTGACTAAGGGGTTAGTCAGTGGGAGCGTTAAGCAGTAGGGGAAATATGGGATTTAAAAACATTCTACAAATGTTTGTGGAACAACTCTGACATGCCAGGCATGGTTCTAGACACAGAGGATATAGCAGGGAACCAACCCTCCTGGCCCTAGGGAGCCTGCATTCCAGCGGGACAGTGTGTACAAAGGTTCACTAATGATATATCCTGAGCAACTCTGGGAAACCCTCCTTGATCAATAAATCACTCCACAAGCCACAACTTGGCTAAGAATGGCTGCAGTGCTGGTTTCGGGGGAAATCTTAAAAAGCCCCAAGTGTTACAGCAGCACAAAGAAAATCTGTTCTATTCCCTAAATGAATATATCATCTCTTTGTTGACTATGGGAACCTATTAAAATGTGTTGTGAGAAGTGATTTGCTGCACATAAAAACGAAAAGCTTCCTTGAACCTAAACAAATACTGCCAACAGCTACAGAAAAAATGTTAGCATTTTGAGTTTTCTAAAATGAATTACTGAAAATAAGGAAATTCCTCAGTACCCGAAACAAGTATACATGACCATTAGTAACAGTCCACAACTTCACTCTCCTGGCTCTTTCTGTTCAAAGGCACAGCAAATGTGGGCAAGCAGAGAGTACTCAGCTCATATATGACTGGTCAGCTCCAGAAAGTACTTCCCCACTGGAAAGAAAATGTGCACCAAGAATCAATCATCATCAAGTAATGAGGAGTTTAAAAAGAGCCTGAAGAGAAATATACTAAAATGGCTTTCGGGGACTATCTTTACATGGTGAGATTATGGCTGAAAACTTTTATTCTTTATACTTCTCTATTTTTCTACAATGGAAATAATGAGGAAAAAATGATAAATGCTTTATGATCTGAGAATTTTCACAGTAAAATAAAATGCTACTCCATTTCTTAAATGCTAGGAGCCTCTAACACTGTAGATACCTAAAGGAAAAATTATTTAATGCATCAAAAGACACATGTGAAAGCTACATTCTCTGCTTTTTAAACTATCTTTTCTTTAAGTGATAAGATAAGGGGTAATTTTGAATTCATCTTCTCCAGGCTGTATTTTCTAGTTTTACAATGGTCACCTGCGTGACCGATGTAAGTATCATTTTCTATAAAGACCAGTTGGCTGTAACTTATTAAGATATTATAAGTTATACATTTTTACTCAAGAAATGGACAATAGGAATAGTTTCTGCCATAAGAACAGTTCTTGGAAATGCCTCCAGGTTTGAATTATTTCCCTCCTTACAAGGACCTAGAGAAGCTCAGAGAGATTAAAATACACCAGCTCTTCATAAATTAGCTATTTCCATGGAACACCGGTCCCCGGTCTTCCACCATCACTGCTCTGTCCGCATATCAGCACCACGTCTGATGAATCAATGACAGGAGACAGCAACAGGGAGAAAATGGAATGGGAAGGTCTGCTTTTCAAGCCTCTACCCTATAACATACATTGCAGGATTAAAGTGTTTCCTGATGATGGAAAAATAACTGATCTCAGGGCCAGCTACCTCTTTTATGACAGGTTTTTTAAGCTCATCTTCGAGCTTGCTTCTGCTCTGAACCCCATTTCCCAATCATTGGATGGTGGGTTATGAAGCCAAAGAACAATTTGTTACATCTCTGAATGCCTCTACCTACAAGGCCAGATTCCATCACTCTTCCAACCAACAGCCTGAAATAGATGACTGCGCTCTTAGGTGAAGGTCAGCGCTCAGGGTTACAAACATGAGCAGAATGATTTCTATAGGAGCAACAAAAAAGAGCCAGAGTTCCGGCATCCTCAACAGAGTCATTTACAGAGAAGCAGGACGGCAGCGGCCCCGAGGCGTGAGGCAAAGGAACGTTTAGGGTTTCCAGCGGATGCAGATTTAGGATACGGTACTAGCAAGCCAAAACGGAGAGGATAACCTGAAACACGTCAGCCACAACCTCGCAAAGTACCTACAGCCCTCAAAGCGCTTCGTCACTGGCCCGTTTCTTTTCTTTTTCAGGCAGGTCTCCCAATGGCTGGCTAGAGAGATTGTTTTTCAGCCTTCATTTTTAAGGCTCCTGCTGCCAACACCTGTCTCAATTGTCATTGGCTGACCCCTAAAGATGGGTGTGAGATTCTCCAATATTAACGGACCCCAAGAGAACAATTCTTTCTGCCAGGCTCACATTGGGTACGAAAGCCTTCAACTACCTGGCATTTCTTTTAATCAGTTCTACTGCTTTGGGGCTCATTTTACAAAGCCATCTGGCTTTGCAAACATCAATGCAAAGACTATGAAAAAACCCACTTTTTATTGTGGCCCTGCAATGGGGAGCAATCTACTTCAAAGTATGTTAAGCTCCAAGAGTTCTGGTGTAGAAATAGCTTGCTAAGATTCTTCATTGTTCAGACATCCAAGGAGCCTAGCCCTCTAGAAGATAAAAGGATTCTTCTGAAAGCACCATGTAAAGGAAAATATTTGTTCAGTCACAGTGTCCCTACAAATGTGATCTTATGCTCCATGGCTGGGTGTCTAAGAAGATGAAAATGAAGGGGCCTTAACAGATCTGGTGGAGACCTGGTCAGATAAATTAAAGGTTGGGGGACATGTGCTATCCTAAATTGGAGAACGCTGAGGTGCCCTCCTTCCTGTGAATATTCTACTCATTCTTCCAACACGTTCCATACCTCAGGACGGCATTAAGGAGAAATGCTTTGATTTTTTTTTCTTATTAATCTATACAACTGCAATTATATATATATTTTTCGACTGCAATTATATTTAAAATATCTTTATATTCTACTGCTTTGAGAGGCTCACTTTTGAAGTTTTCTATTCATACATTTCAATAGCCCTACCCCTTTCTAAGAGATTGTAAGCTGGCCTTTGAAAAATCCAATAGTAGGAGAAGGTACCGATGGAGGTGGGGTTTTTTTCCCTCCAAATAGCTATTTCATTCATTAGAATTTGAATGGTAGCAGAAACGACAACAGAAAACTCGAGGAGACTGACATTTCAACATTTAGATGTACAAAAATACTGTGGGGACTAATAACTCGGGGTCAAATTTAATGTGTCCTTTTAAAAAGTCATCCTTTGACATAACTTAACCTGGGAGTAAGAGGACTCTGGCAGTACAGGTCCCCGGCTCATAATAGGTTCCCCAAAGCAGCCGCTAGTCCTCTTTAAGGCACAGACAGGAAGGGTCATTGACTACTGACCCAGCGGCTTGACCTGAATAAATGGGCAACACAGTTCTCAAGGGTGAAACACCCTGACAACGGAAAGGACAAGCGCTTACGTCACACTCACAGCTAATTGATAATTTCTGCCATCAGCCCAGGGACAGGCTGGGATCTCACTCCTAAAGACATAAATCTTCTCTGATGCTACTACACTCTACTACCAACAGACCTGTTTAAAATCGAAGCAATATGGAAGCCTCACACTTACACTGGATCTGTTGCATCAATATTTTCTTCCACCTCCCATGTGTGGAAGGTTTAACATATTCTAGCAGATTAAAGCAAAATAAAGATGAGAAACTGGTGATACTCCATTTTGAGACAATTTAAGACAGTGCCAAACACAGGAAAGTGATATTCAGTGAGGGTAACATTTTAACAAGAACAAGAGCATAGTATTAAATTGCTACAATGTTACGTGAAGTTACATTTTGCCCTGGTCATTTGGAGGCAACCTTTGCAAATCTTAAAGTGAAAATCTGCACAAAATATTTACCTTGATTCAGTTTTAATTTCTAGTTTAAGATTTTTTCATTGTTTAAAAGTACAGTATCACATAAGGTTGGTTGATTTCAGTGTGATCCAGATTATGAACATCTATTAGTTAAAGTGGGTTCCAGTTTACCTCACCTCATCAGGTCCAGGAATGATATCCATAGGCTTCAGGAATATTGCTTTGAACCCAATACCTGCGATGTTCTGGGAGCTACATCACTGTTTTTCAGTCAGCAAGGAGTATCATCACTTGCTTAATATCTTTATGTAAAGTGCAGGGATTCAACGTAACCCTCATCAATTCATCTAAATCAACACAGATGATGTATTCTATCCAATGTTGCAGATGTAGGGGATTTTCCTCCTCATTCTTCCAGTCCTATGAGCATTTCTGATTATTCTAGTGCTTGTATCCTCCCCGTGTAGGACTTCAAGGCCTCTAGTCAGAGTGGTTTTGTGAACATGCTGCTGGTACACTGTAGGAACTGCAGTCTTTCTGGCTTCAAGGAAAAAACTGTTTGTGATACACAGTCACTCCAACCCCTGACCACAGATAGTGGTAGTGGTTTATGTTTGTTGTTTATGTGGTTTATTTATGATGGTTGTTTATGTTTGTTTGACAAACACAGAGAGGGGTTCTCTATTCTATTTTAAACAAATTTTCCAGAGTCTCTGGGATCAGGCAGCCCTAGAGCTAATTGAAGTCTTAGCTACTGGACATTAGTTTTGAAAAAAATTCCTTCATTATTAATCTTATCATACCCTTCCTTACTGTTTTTTTACTATGATTTTTCAGTTCCTGCAATAGCCTGCATATGTTTAAAAACAAATTTGTCTTAAAATTAACAATGTAGAATTTATATCCATGATTGTATTTCAAATATACTCCAATTATATCTTCTTAAATTTATGGTTATCAACTGTCAATGTTGATCCTCATTAAAACTTGAGTACAGGAAACAGAATCTGAGTGGATCAAAATACAGCTTCTTTGACAACACCAGAAACATGATAAGCCTTTTATTTGGCACAGTTTATATCATTTGTTACCTATGACAGAACATGATCTGCTGCTCTGGGCTTTTGGTAGGCTCAACTTGTTCAACGACTTATAAGTACCATTTCCTCTGTCACTGAAATTTCCACTATGGGCCTGCAGAAGAAATTCCTTCAGTTTGGTTCATCTGACATTAACAGCTCAACCTCCACACACTGCTGAAAGCATCCTTGAGCTTTAGCACAAAAAACAAAACAAAACAAAAACAAATCCATTCTGAAACCAACAAAATGTTCCCTACCCCAATCATGGCATCTAGCTATGTTCCTGAAAGAGTCTGGCTGCTCTTTAGTGGAAAGTAGTATTAGAGGCCAGAATCCAGGTACATGGAGTGTCTACAGGATGGTACTGGATCTATGAGCTGGATGGAAGTCGGGAGCTAACTGTTCGTTACCTTCTTTAGAACAGAATACAAGAATTCTACTTGGCTATGATTTAATAAAGATTCAAAGTTCACACAGACAGTTTAAATTTAACTCTAACTAAACTAAGTCCTTTTTTTGGTCTCAGTGTGAATAATTTAAATGAATTCCCTCTCTCTTTTCTAAATTACCATCTTTAATATTCATACACATGCCAAAAAGTGCCACAAAAATTCATTTATTTGAATTATAATACCATTAAAGGTACGAGGAATCTCATTTTTTAAAAACATAATTGTATTTTGTCCAAGTATTTCATTCAATAATAATCACAATACATTATTTTACCATTTCATTTTTGGCTACAGAACTAATGGTTTTTTCTAATTAATCAAGTAAACATGGGTGGAACCTACATGGGGATCTCCCCTTGCTTTCATAAGCAAAATACAGACCTTATGTGTGTTTGTATATATATTTATCTGTAAGATGTTACTATTATTTTTAATCACATGCAGTTTTAGTGTTTAGCTACAGCATTTCAAATCCCCTTAGAAAAACACAAACTTAGTGTTTTAAGTAAAGTTTCCAAAAAGCAACTGAGAATATTAGTGAACACAATTAAGTTATTATCACATTAACATAAAGTTAAGAATTACCAAAAACATGTAAAATACTAGACAACTTTACCCAAAATTTCAGGTGTAACAGTTTCTTAGGTCAAGATTATTTAAGTTTTAGATGAATGAAGTCATAAAAGATCACAAAATGCATGGTTTGTTATGCCTGTCTACAGTTCTTTGTTTACATTATTTATATAGCCGTCAACCAATCCAAGTCTGAGTATACTTTATAGTTTGGCACATAAACAGAAATACAAAGTATTATAAGGTCACAGTCACTGAGAGCATTAACCACTGAAGCTTTAATGCAATAACCTAATTTTTGGATAGATTTCAACATGTCATGCCTGTAACCCCCATTTCTCCATTTTGAGGTAATTGTACAATTATCACAAAGTAAAATCACATTTAAAGAATCAAAAGTCATAGAAGAAATGAGGTCTCAGTTTATCAATAAATATTTTCCAATTAGAAATACCAAGTGAAGAGATTCCCCAAGCTGAGAATTATTAATTTAATTCTACTTATCATATATTGTTATATTACCTTTTATATTCAAAACATTTAAGATAAAATTCCCCAACTTTAATTAAGTTTTAAATTTAAGTATGAAAAAAATAAATGGCTAAAAACAACAATGAAAAGTATGAGAAGACCAGTGAAGGACAACTTACCAGACATTATGACTCACTAGAAAGCCACTGCATTCAAAACAGAATGGTGTTGGCACAGAAATGAATAGGGATCAGAATACAGGGTCCAGAAATAGATTCAAATACATATGGCATCCTTATATGTGGCAAGATAACATTTCAATCCCATGATAAAGGTTCTTGTAATAACTAGAAACTAATAAAGACAGAATCCTACTTCGTATCATGTACAAAACTTAAAAATTGTAGTCAGATTTGAAGGTTTTAAAAACTGGAGAGAAAATATAGGAAAATATTTATATGACCTTGGGACACCACCCTGAACAAAACAGATTATCTCAGAAGCAACAAAGAAAAAGACAGACATATTTGATTAAATATAATTAACAATTTTCATGTGGCAAAAGACATCACACACAGAGAGAAGAACGGTAAAGATATATTTGCACACATATAACCAAGGATTAACATTTCTAAAACACAGTAACTCTCAGAAAATATAAAAGAAAAATACTACCAAGCAGAAAAATGGGCAGTGGAAATGAATATGAAGAAAAGAGAAATTCACATGGATAATAAACATACGAAAATATTCTCAACCTCAACAATAGTGAAGAAAATGTAAATTAATGATCAGTGATAATTAGACTGGTAAGAATTAAAAGGAGCAATGACATCTAATGCTGATGAGAATGTGGGAAATGGGCACTCTTACATGCAAATATCATTTGCTATTCCTTTGAGGAAAATAATTTATCTTTATCTGTTAAAATGAAAAATACACATACCGTTTGACCAAGCAATTCCACTTCTGGGAATCTATCCTATAGAAGAAAAAAAAAAGGACCAGTACGTAAGGACGCAGGTACAAAGATGTTTATTGCAGCATTGTTTGTTGTGTGGCAGAGGAAGAGGGGGGCATGGAAATAGCATGAATGCCCAGTGATGGGAGAAATAGTTAAATGAAATGTGGCATATCTATAATATGTAATTATTTTTTAAAAGAACAGGATAAGTTGGTAGATGCTAACCTGGAGGTAACAAAAGCAAATTGGTAAGGTAAGAAAAGCAAATTGAAGAGTAAGTGCCATAATCCCATTCTTAAAATGGCAGCCACAGCACAGCACTCATGTGTACGTGAAGGAAGGCATGGAGGAATACAGACCAGACTGACAACACCTACCTACGGCTCAAAGTGGAAACAGGGATTAGAAGGGAGAAGGATTACTTACTTTCTCTTAGTGTTTTTCTGTGCTGTTTCACTAGTGGCTAGGGGCACCATATGACTCTTAAAATTTTCAAAAGTACACTTAAGAAACAATTATTAGCTCTTATTAGTGCAGTAGGGCGTATTTCCAGACATTCATCCTCGGTGAAACAGTAGCAAATGAACAACTATTCCTTTCTTCACTTATGCCAGTCACCACAGTATTCATGTTTAATTGCTTGCCCAGTAATCATTCCACCTCTCTCCCATATGTCTATTAGCCATGTGGTTTGGGTGGGTTGGACGCCCAGGGGGCCCCGAGTGGTCTAAGCCAATTCTGTAGACAAGAAACACAATTTGGGGCCACTTCTAGAATTTCCATTTTCTAGTAGTCACATTAAAAAAAAAAAAAAAAAAAGGTGGAAGTATTTCTAATCATGTACTTGCATTCTAACTCAATAAATCCCAAAATACTACTATTTCAACATATACTTAACATACAAATTATTAACTAGCTATTCCACATTCTTATTTCATATCTCAGTTCAGACAAGCTGTATTTCAAGAGCTCAATAGCCACAGGTGGCTAGTGGCTACCGTACTGGATGGCATGAGTCCGAGCTAATGAAAGAATTGTTACCATATTCAAGGGGGACACATAATTTAAGATGGCCCACTTAAAGAAAAACTCAATCACAGGAGAAATACCTTCTCATGAGGAGAATGAATAAGAAAAAAATAACCCTGAAAACTGCTGACAGCCATGTGTGGGCTACAAAAGAAAGCTCAAGTGGGATGAAGAAGAAACTGGGTCCTGTGTCAACACTGAACCTCAGGATCAATGGTGCCAGAAGCCTGGACCATTTAGTTACATGAGCTATTTTTTCAGCCACTTTGAGTGAGGTTTTCTACGACCTGCAATCAAAAGTATCCCAAATGATACTCCTCTATGGCCAAGGCCATGTCTAAACAAATAATTTCTTCTTAAGCAAATTAACTCAGATGTTCAACACTTCTTCCATTTATTTGTAGTCAAGCCATGCTTTTGTTAAACTAGATTTGGTAACATTTTTAGACATCTTCTGGAAACATGCCTGAAGATTTCCACAGTCTAATTCCTGATCATCCACAGTAACTGTCTATGGTCACTACCCAAGAGAGTAGTTCTCCTCAAGACAATACAGACAGGAGGTGCCAGAGAAACCTATCAGTTTCACTCTCATTCTACCCTCTTTTCTAGTCCTTCCTCTCCAGATCAGGGTTCCCCAACTTGAGCACTACTGACATTTTGGTGAGATAAGACTTTGTTGGGGGCGGGAGGGGGGCTTATTTCCCTGAACACTGTAGAATGTTTCACAGCATCCCGCTAGATGATAAGAGAAATCCCATTCTCCCAGTAGTTGTGACAGTCAAAAATGTCACGCCTAAATGTCCTCTTTGTGGACAAAATCACCCCGGTTGAAAACCACTGTTCTAGACCAACCACCAGTTCAAGTGTACAAGTAACCTTCATTGTTCTGTTAGACTGAGTTATTGCAGAAAACATTAAAGTATGATGCTAGCCCTCTGTTCCCTGCATCACAAGCTTTCCACGAACACATGAGGTTCTAGAATCTCATATGTTCATGTCTTCCTCTTCTCTTCCTATGCTGACCCTGAGCTTTCTATTACACTCTTCTTTCCAGAAGATATGTGCCTACTTCCCTCTAACTTCAGCTTGAAATCATTACCTGAGCTGCTCCCAGAATGAACCACCCAACCATTTCCCTTGGGCTTCACTGAGGGGATTTTTCTGACAAAATATTTGCTCATTTATGGTCATTCATTCCTCAACTCGGGCTCCCCCAGCTGTGCCACCCAGCTCCTCCATCAGTCCATCTTGGGGGACAACTCCATCCCTGTCTCTCCACACTGTAACAACTCATACTTTATCCTCCCTGATCCATCTCTAAGACTAGAGTTTCATTGTAATAACCACTGGAAAACTTCACAGGGTCTCAAACTATAAAGTTAATTCAATTCCAGTAAAAATCTCAACATGTTTTTGTTTTTGTAGAAATTTACCAACTGATTCCAAAATTAAAGAACCTAGAATAGCCAAGACAATTTTGGGGGAAAAAAAAAAATCAAGATGGAGAACCAACACTACCTAATATCTAAACTTACTATAAAGCCACAATAATCAAAATAATGTGGTATTGCTATAAAGACAAAGAGATCAAGGAGAAAGAATGTAGTCTGTAAATAGACAAACACAAATAAAGACAACTGATTTCCAACAAAGGTAAAACAGAATCCAGTGGAGAAAGGATCGTTTGTTCAACAAATGGTGCTACAACAATTAGATACCTACATGCAAGAACATGAAGGTCAATCCATACTTCACCCATACACAAAATGAACACAAAATGGATCATAAACTTAGAATTCAGAACTGTAAAATTCAGAACTATAAACATTCTGGAAAAACAACAGGAGAAAAGCTTTGTGATCTAGATTAGGCAAAGACAGCTAAGCATGTTCATTTAAAGGACAAATTGATAACACAGACCTCATCAAAGTTAGACATTTGCTCTTCCACCGATGCTGTAAAGAGACTGAAAACACACGCCACAAGCTGGGAGAAAATTTACCAATCATATATGGCAGTGTTATCTATAATGGCCAAAAACTATAAGCAACCCTAATGTCCATCAACAAATGGATGGATAATCAAACTATGGATAATCAAACTGTACCCATTCAATAGAATGTTAATTAGCAATAAAAAGTAGTGAACTATTAACATATGCTACAACATAGATGAATCCCCTAATAATTAAGCTGAGTGAAAGAAATCAAACCAAAAAATTAAAAAAGTACAAACAGTATTGTTCCATTCATTTAAAATTTTAGAAAATGCAAACTAATCTTTAGGGATGGAAAATACTAGGAATTGCCTGATTTGTCATGGGGTGGGGGGAATGGAGGGAGTCCTAACAGATCAGTAAGGGGAAACTTCTGGGCAAGACTGCTGTTTCATTCCCTTGATGTGGTGGTGGTTTCGCAGGTACATATATATGACAAAGTTTATGAAATTGTGGACTTTAAATTAAGTGCAGTTTATTATATGCCAACTGTTTTCCATAAAGCTGTTTGTTTCTTTTTCCTTTTTAAAGGTGTTGGGGCGGGGGCGCGCCTGGGTGGCTCAGTGGTTAAGCGTCTGCCTTCGGCTCAGGTCACGATCTCAGGGTCCTGGGATCGAGTCCCGCATCGGGCTCCCTGCTCCGCGGGAAGCCTGCTTCTCCCTCTCCCACTCCCCCTGCTTGTGTTCCCTCTCTGTCAAATAAATAAATAAAATCTTTAAAAAAGAAAAATAAAGGTGTTGTGGGGGGCACTGTTAGCTGTTGGGGGAAAACAAACTGCTAGACCATGTAGGGCTATACTGCTCTCAGCACAGCTGAAACTGGTTCATGCTACATGGAATTTCATGAGAAGGAGCTCTTTTGGAGTGTGTTGCGTGCTTGTTTCATACTGTTTTAAATTCTGCTGTGGAGTAATACAAATGAAATTCAAAATTCCTGGGTACTTAGCATAATACAGCCCAGGTGATGTTAAATAGGAGCCTAAACGTGTGTGCTGGACAGGGAGAGATTTGACAGAGGCTCAGGAAGTACCGATTTCCACTACCTTTACTGTGATTTCCCTTTTAAGTATCTCCCCCCAGACCACCACCACTATGACCGTTCCTCCTGTGGTTTTCAAGATAAGTCTGACCAACATTTCTCAGAAAAATGAGAATAAAGCCAAGTGGCCTGAATTCTCAAAGATAATAATTAAGTAACATGCTTTAACCAGATGTTTGATGACAGCATTTTCCCATGCTTTAACCAGATGTTTGATGACAGTATTTTCCCCTGCAATTCTATCAGAATCAACTGCATTTATATACAAATTGATAAGACCTTGGAATCCCACCTAAAAAAAAAAAAAAAAAAAGCCAACACTGTTCCCCTAAGACATGAAACCCATGTACTGATCTATTAATTTCATTTCGGTATATGATGTCAAGTGCATTTTTAAAATATACTCCATTGCCTCCAAGTGCTTCTTTAATCCACAAGGACTGGGTTTAGCATTTAAACTAATTTATCCTAGACATAAAAAACCTTCTGCTTATTCTCCCAGATAATTGATTCTTGATTTGTTAAGATACTAAACACTATGCTTTATACCCTGAAATGCTAAACCCCTGGTGAACTCACTCATGTGCCCCATACAGAGCAAATACCATTGAGTGCCTCGGCAGAGAGGCCAAGGGGAGCTAAGAAAAGGAGAACACACCCTCGCTTTGTCTGCTGCCAGCTCAGAGGGACGTCCCCACTGTCCCTGCATTAAACATTATCCTTTGCCCCACAGCAGCTACAGGAGGATGTCGTATGGTGCCAACTTCTCAAAGCAAATACCGTCTTCAGTTCTTGGAACACGAAAATAAACCCCAAAGATAAGCTCTGCCTCAAAGCTAGCCTAAGGAAAAGCACAGACCACCCCCAACAGTAACATGAAAAGGCAGCACTGGAAAACCAGGGTTTAATAAGAGATCGGCACCCAGTGCTAATGCCATTCCCGTGTTAATCCCATTGATCTGGATGACACAACCCAAGTTGAAATCACTTTTCCTATACAATAAAGAGCACAAAGCATATGCCAAACTAGTATTTTCTAAAAGAACAAGAACACTTTCCACATAAGCTTCTACAAAATATGCAAATATTTCTTGAAAGATCTTATACTTCTAGAATAAAGGCATTTCAAAATCTTTCCCTCAATATCGTATGCATATTTGAATTTATTATGATTACAAATAAAAATTTATCTTTTTTTTTTTTTTTGCTAGGTCAAATGGATGTCACCTATTTCCACATGCAAATAAAATTCACAGAATGTACTTAATGAAACTCTGCCCCCTCATTAGAGAACTCTGCATAGAATTTCCTTATGGTACTACTCACAAGTTACCTGGGTGGCGTATGAGGTGAAGCAGAGCCCAGAAGGCCATGGGAAGAGACATGTACAGTTGCTAGCACGTTCTACGGTCCCATCTTACGTTCCACAACCTGAGCATGCAGAAGCCCTCCAACTCCCCTAAGGAGAGGGGACTTTACAGAACAACATGTGAGAAGTCCATGCACGTGTATTCAGAGGAAAGAAACGGCCCACCAGGATTGTCAGAGGGTGAGACCCCTATTGCAGAAAAGCAAAGAGGGGACCCTCAAATAACCTCTCCCCAGCTGTTGAGGTTGGACAGTCAGATGCCACGAAGAGTAAAAGGGCAGGGAGCTGAATTCTCGGGAGTCAGAACAGCTGAGGAAACAGGAGAGATTGTAAGGAGAAACACCAAGACACACGTGCGATCTTGCAGCTGCCGCCCACCTCTCCAAGGTCCCCCTCAGAGGGCCTGAATCACTACCACACCACAGGGTACCGAGGACAATGCAGAACTCGGCCACTTCGCTCATGTCACACTGGATGATGGACAGCACTTACTGCAGCTGGGACTGCCATACCACACCAGCCTGGCTCTCCCTAGTCTCCTGATCAGTCTGAGTAAATTGCGTTCCCTGGCAGTCCTGGGGTGTACCTCGAGGTTTTCCCTTTGGTTGCAGTTCTAAGTGCAAACACTCAAGAAGAGTTGGGGCTGAGCTTTCCAAAATGTTCCAAGAAACCAGGACAAGCATGATCAAGTCAAGCATACGCTGTGGTGTCTACTGTCCACACCATGGATGTTGATGCTAAAACTCCTGTCTTTCAGAGCAAAGCACACCCACACCCTTGCCGATTATGTCTTTCCAACTCAAGTACACACTTAAAAAGGAAAGGGTGCTTTCCAATCCCTGGAGGGTAGGAACCCTAAATTCTTGTCAGAGTTCACAGTCAAGGAACTAGCCTAAGCACAAGCAAATCTCAAATCCTTTGTGTTACTAGTTCCACACTTCTCAAATAAAGGTATGTCCAGTCAGATTTCTGTTCCGGTTTCTTCCAGCTATGAAATTCTGACTAAAATTTTCTGTACGGACACAAATAATAGCCCACTTCATTTTCCTCAACACCTATCTATCCCAAAACACAATTTCAAGAAGTTATCTGTATACTATGCTGAGAAAAAGGACGGGCAGGTCTAAAGTGGGAGCTTATTCTGGAAGAGGGGCTGCTGAGCACACAGAGTTCCCTCACAGCCTGATAACAAAGAGCCAGAACATGTGTGGGGTCCGTCCCCACAGCACACCTAGAAACCTCCTGTTACCAGGCTTGACCATCATGGGACGCAAGGGAAAGATCCACCCAAGGTTATGGGGCCAAATGCCCTCTTTAAATCCATTGAAAAAGCTGGGAAAAACCCCAGCTCCTCAGAAAATGCTCTGCAAATGATCTGGCTTTAAAGGAATTTTCCCAGCCTACTTTGCAGTCTTTGGTCTAACTCTAGAGAACAAAAATAAGAGATGGGGGAGGGGATGGCACAGGGAGGGCTTAACTCCTGGTACTTTTTATTTCACAGAACACATACATAGTACTTAGAGTAGGCCACACACTGTTATAAACACTTTACAAATATTAGCTAATCTAATTCTCAAGACATTCCCCATTTTACAAATGAGGAAACGAAGACACCTAGAGTTTCAGTGACTTTCTGAAGGTTGCAGCACTGGTTCAATGGCAGAGATAGGACTGAAACCCAGGCACTGTGGCTCCTCAGTCCACGCACGCTCTGAAATGCCTATTGAGTAACAGACCCGAAAAGGTGGCTTTTAGTGAGAAAGCAGCGGCAACCATCCGCGGGCCTCAGGGGTCGCTCTACAAGCCTGTATAAGCCTCGCTGAAAAGGAGTGCTCACCCAGAAACTCCCCAAATTCCTGTTTGATTCGGTTTTGTTAAAAAGTTATTCTAGTAAATGTGAAGTGGAGAACTTCCCCTCGGGCCTTAGGGGAATCCAGAAACCCACTCTGCCACCATACACAGCCTGAAGCTCTAACAACACTTCTTCTCAACTGTGGGTGGCATTTTAGGCTCACCTTGAGAACTGGTGGAAGGTCCACCAGCCTCCACCCCCAACATACCCCCTACCTCCCAATACACCCAGATTCTAATCTGCACTCCTGAGTGTGTTTGGAAATGTGCATGCATTTTGATAAACCTCCCTAGGGGACCTAACCCTTCTTGCCTTGGAGCAAAATTAAGGTCTTCCTACAATTTTCAAAGGTAAGAAGATCAATCCTACTTTGCTTCTCTCTGGCAGGTCTCCTCCCTACCCACCTCACAGAAGATGAGAGTAGGCATGATAAGGGACGCTGCAAATACATGCCAAATACCAAACTAGCTCTTCGATGAATATATAAATGCAATTGACATTCTTTCACAGGCTGCAATCCTCTCTTTACTCTCAGGATATATTACACCATTCTCTTTTGATATAAACATGCCACTTTAAATGCTAATTCAGATGCAACACTCAATTTTTTCTTCGTTTTGTTTCTGGGTTTCTAACATTCAAAATGACACTGGACTTGCGTTCGGCTTTGACAAGAGATATTTTGAATTCTTGCTTCAATATTTATGGGTGTGGGAGGGAAGAAAGTACTAAAAAGGAAGCTAAATTTATTTTAAAACTCACCCAACTAACAAGTATGGTCTACATGGCCTTTGTTTGGCTTGAATTAAGCCCTTTCCCTCCGTCTCAGGAAATGTTGCCTTCACCTTGCTGAAAAACTCACAAAATCTAATTCAACTCGGTTGTAAAATGAAGACGATTCCCTCTTTTCATTCTAGACTGAAACTACTCATTTTACTCAAACTACTTTTCTAAACATTTAATCAAGGCAGTATGCTCTAGGCTGAAATACAACCAGCGGGAATAGGTCTTCTTTAAAAAAAAAAAAAAAAAAAACATTTCTATACATGCCAAGTACGTCAGCCCAAGCCTATTCAATTACACAAAGGGTCACTTCCTAGCTGGTCTCAAAACGAGAAATTCCAACCTAACCCAGTACCTTCAGTTCAGTATATCTACAGCGAGACAAGCCACCTTCTACATCCAGCAGGCCTAGAAGCTTCCAACAACATCAGGGGCCTCTGCCTCCGTAGTCCTGACCACCCTCTGACAACACTCTCCCCCTACTGCTTACTCATCTTCCATCCGTTTCCTGCCCCTGCCCCCAAGGGACAAACTTAGAAAGAAGTGAAGTCAGTCGGCCACCCATTCATACACTTATTAACTTGCACATGTGGCAAAACAGTTCTTGACAGCTGCTCCCCTATCTGGAAGCCTCGCATCCCCCGCCGTCCAGCAGACGCATCCCAATAGCCAATCGTCTACTGCTGTGCTAAATGCACCACGGTGACACGCTGCCCGGTGCTATGCACAAGTCAATGGGACACCGAAGAGGAAACATCTCTGAGACCCAGCTGAATGGATTTCTAGTACGAGGCTGTCTGGCACTGTGGCAGATAGAGTTAAGATGCCTGTCTTCTTTGTAGATAGGGAGGCGGGCTTCCTAGCAGATCTGAAATGGCTGGACGCCAACAGCTAGCTAGCTGCGTATGCCGCGTCCAGCCCTGCTAGCCCCCAGCCACCTCCAGAACACGGAGAAAACAAAGGAAAGCGTGAATGGAGAGGGGACGAAACTCTAGAGAGAGGAACAATTACTGGATACCAGTACTGTTGCTAGATCAAGAAATTAAAATGAGCCAAGACTCCTAAGGTGTCTTTTAGGCATTTCAATACTCCCAATGATCGCTGGGCATGCAGAAACACACTTTTTCAGGACCTCTGTGCACACCAGGAGCTGCTCCTGCTTGGGTTTCAGCTGCTGGGTGCCACTCTAAAACGTGGATAGCCAAAGAACTGGCCAAATGTCAAGTCACTGTTTCTACTATAACAAAGCGACAACTGCATATCGTTTTATGAATTCTACACCAACCCGGCTCCATAAAACAGCACACTCTATGCTCATGATTAAAAGACACAGAAGAAACGCTATTTAAGTGGCAAGGAGAATTTCCTTGCTAAGAATAGATAGTGCAGTTTCCTTCTCTGTGTAAAGAAATCTGAAAGATAACTAAAAAACAACACTGGAGGAGGAGAGGGAAAGGCCTCCAGCCCATTTCCGGCACCTCTCCCCAGGGAGTCCTATGAAAAAAGAGGCTCTCTCTCTGTCCCGGAGAAATGTTTATTTGGACAATTAACAAAACACAAAGGGGTCTTTTAAAAATAAAGTGTAGCTGCCAGGGCCACCCTGGTCTTGCTCCTCACCATGTATCAGCTCACATCTTGGGTTTTTACCCTTTTACCACTTTCACTGTCTGAAAACAAACACCTCCCAGAAAGTTTTTCCACTTGGAAATGTCATTTCAGAACCCAAGATCTAACGATGGGTAAAGACTAGATAAGGGACCAACAACACTATGAGCACTTATATAAACTCGTTGTTATTAGGAAAATAAAAATAATGTCAAGGGAGCCCACGTATTCCACACCGAATTTAAACCAAGAAAGATCTGGCATGAGCCGACCAGCCACAGAATCAGTTAGTCCTCAACACACTGTGATAGGAACTCAGAGCAAAAGCAGGATGGTTCACTCTGCTGGGAGGCTCACAGTCTGGCTGGGGAGATGGACGTGTGGGTCAGCTCCCAACGCCCACACTCTGTACGTGACTGTGCTGAGCACCTTGTGGTAGATAAAGAATAGTCACTTTTCTTAAAAGGCTGAAAACTCAAGACAACAAATCTAGTTCTGCAGCTAAATGTCATAATGTCCCATTTTAGATGTCCTCTCATGTGCCTCCTTTCCTCCATGAGTATCAGAATGTATTATGATGCTTTGGCATTAACTAGTAAGGTACCTGCCACAGCAGATATTCCAACGACTATAAAACTGTACTCATTTAAGCCAATCTTCAAGTAACAAAAACAACAAAAGAGTAAAGCAAAAATAAATACGGGTTTGATATATTCTTCCATTCGAAACAGATATAATTTTTTCCTTCAAATTATTGTTAAATCTCCATACATATCTGGATAAAACAGTCTGGAATCTTACCTTCGTGTAATTACTGAGTATTTTAAATAAAATAGCTCAAGAATATCAAAATGTAGAGGGTATACAGTAAACATCCATGTACCTAACACATTAATCATATACATGGAGCCCCCTGTAGAGTCCTCTCGAATCCCATTTCTTTCATTCCCTCCACTAATAAGCTTTACTGTAAATGTGTTGCCCATGCATGTTTTTATATTTTTACTGCACATGTTTGTATTCACCAACAATAAAATGTCTTGTTTTGCATATTTAAATTTTATTATGTAAACGCTTTCTTGTATACGCAATTTGCTTTTAGCTTTTGTTCTGCATATTTTTGTAATTTTATGTGTTGCTACATATGCTCCAGTTCATTCATTCTACCTATGTAGTATTTCACTGTATGATTATATCATGATTTATTCAAAGGCTCTATAGTTTTTGACAGGTAGCAGAGAAGAGAAAGAGCAGAGAGTATCACAACTTTAGTTCCAAAGAGAAAGAGATGGAAGGTGCTGGCAAAATCTAGGATCAAATCTCGGCATGTGGCTACTCTTGAGAGGAGGAAGACAACTAAGCTGAAGTCTGGCTATCCAAGGAGTTAGAATGGAGATGACATCTGGGACTCTTGAGTTGATAAAGGACTAGAAAAGCCTCTGGAAAACTGATCTGGAGTCACTTGGTTATTTAGTAACATCTTGCCTGGAAAGCAGTTCCCTTGACTTCTCTGTTGCCCTTTGCACCACAGAAAAAAAGGTCACAATCATTGCCTTTGCAACTTTTTAAAACATATATGAAACAACACACATTTTAAGTGATTTCTTGAGAAAATGATCATATTTTACAAATTACTGAAGAACTGAATTATTTTCTGGACAGAAGACAGTCTGCTTTTTTTATACTTTAAGATAGTAATAAAAAGAAAAACCTGTTTTCTGCAATCTTTTGTGAGAGCTTTAACTTTTACATATATAAAACATGTTATCATGATTCCAGACATAAAAATTATCTGTTAAGACAATACTGAATTTTTAAAAAAATCTCATGTACTGCATGGAGCACTGGGTGCTATACGAAAACAATGAATCATGGATCACTACATCAAAAACTAGTGATGTATTGTATGGCGAATAACATAACATAATAAAATGAAATTAAAAAAATAATAAAAATCTGATAAATCCCTAAGTGATTGAATGATGACAATGCATCTTAAAAATATCATCCTTCAAGACATACAAAGTAGAAGCAGCAGATGCAACAAAATCAGGCCCCTTCTTCTAAGAGCACAGCCTTTCTGAAGGCACACCCACCCCCCGCTCTGACACATTCAATCACATCACTTTGTAACTACACACAACGAGGAATCCATCACCCTGTATAGCTGCTCACTGTTAACATGGAAAGAAGATTCAACAGAACAGCGGGATCAAATCCTCAATCTTTCTGGGAGTAGATACGAAAAGATCTGAAAACACTTATGCCGGAGGCATTTCACCAGTAAAATACAAGGACGAAGTGTTAACAGGTTTTAATAATCAGGTACAGTTATGTTGGCTAGCACGACTTGTGCCCTCTTCATTAGATTTGTATTAAAATCACTCTAGCAATTATTTTTTCAAGTATTTTCTTTTTCTCCAAGTCATAAAACAACCCTGCATGAGGAAAGTAATTACCAACATTCTGTATGGGGGTCACTGAAAATGCTGAGTGGTGTTAAGTCCCAGAACATCTCTATCATACACCATTAATTCTTTTGAGAATATTTGTGTTTAATAAAAAATACAAATATATATATAATATAAATATAAAAAATACATCTTTATTTTTTGTTTTTACTTGAAATATTAATTTCCGCAGAATTCACTAAAAAAGGAAAAGGTAGATTTATGTTGACATACATGCTATGTTTTACTTGCATCATCTGGTTGATAGATCAATTGACTTTTATTAGGGATGAGATTTTAAAGGGCTTGTATGTAATTCTATGTTTCCCTTAGCAAGTTTTCAAAGCATGGGTGCCAAAGAAACTTACGCCATCATCCTTTTTATTCATGAAAGATTCTAAACTCCCAAGTCAAGAAATTTAAATAAATCGTCTATTTCTCCCACCAGCCCACAGCTATCAGCTAACATTAACAGACTTATACAAGGAGATATGAGATAAGGAGATACTACAAAAGGAGGTGTGGCCCTTAAATAGACATGGGGACTCTAATCTATAATTAACATTATCTTAATAAAAATTTACAGGAAATATACTAACTCAAAAACTGAAGGAAATGCAATCTATTATAAAGGCTAGAAGGAAGATTTGACTGAAATTCTTAAGTTTTCAAATAAAATACTGAAGACAAACCTAGGATACTTTAAGCATTAAATAAAGGTACAATACAAGGGAAAAGAGATTTTTTTCTATTATGATATTTCATGTAGTTTTACTTCGGGTTTTCTTATTTCTTATTTTTCATCATGATTAGAAACACCCAAACATTTGGACTTTTCCAAGTCTAGGTGAGAGTCCTAATCATGATTCAGAAGGCGGCAAGTTTTTAATTCTAAAGGCATTTCCTATGGCCAACTTTTACGCCATTAACCTCTAGCACATAGAGATGTAAGCTGGAAGCCAGTGAAAATTTATCCAGACACCTTCTTCAAGAACAATGATCCCGTATCCTCCAGGCAGCCTAAAGCTATAAAACGTTAAGAACCAAAATGGATAGTATTGAAATGTTCAGAGCAGATGAAGTTTTGGTTCTCAGATGCAAAGGCTGACATCATCCAAAAATTGGTCAACAAAATGAATACTATCTTCCAACAGTTACCATATACATTTCTAATACTCCAAGCTGAGATCCGCATCAACCTACCTTAAATATTATACTTATTCTTTAAAAAGGACATTGCCCCATCCACTCAATTATTCAACGTAGATACCAAATCCCAGTATTTCTAGACAAGCCCTTACATAGTACTAGTTGGTAACAAATCAACCCTAAATTTAGTGGAATGTTAAAGGCAATTAATTTCCTTCTGCAGCTTGCTAATATTAAAAAAAAAAGCTATAATTTATGCAAATATATTATTAGCCTTCAAAACAAAAGGTTGAAACAAACTATAAAGAAATCAGTTAAGGTTCATAAATCAGCTATTTTAAAACAAGACCATGACCTGAGTCAATGCAGTAAGATCTAGATCTAACAGAAAGTTTAGCTGATTTAAACTCTTCATCATCACGGCAAAAGTTTATCATTTACTTTGCATAAAATCCATGGCATAAAAACAATCACAGATTTCCCGAACATATAGAACACTAATTCTTGACTCAGATCCATTTATACTATCTGCAGACCAAATAATGTTTTTGCTTGATTACCTAAGAGAATTTTTTTTTTTAAATTAATGTTGTCCCAGGAATAAGTAAGCATTTTGGCTTATAATGCCCATAAGGACAAAATCTGGTTATCCTGTTATCAAGTTATCCTGAAATCATGAATATGTAACATTTATAAATAAATGCAAAGTGTCTGTTTTCTCATTACAGTTGACTATCATTAGTGCCTGAAAATCCTAACAAGTCAGAGAATAATCACATTACAAACTGTACAATATAGTAATAATAAGGAAACAAAATTAGGCTACTTACAAACTTCCTCTTCTGGGGAGACTCAGCTCCTTCTGCAAAAGAAAAACAAAACATATATATGAGAGGCCACATTAACCTTAGACTAGTAAGGCACTGAACGAGCAGATAGCCTATAATGTACCATCCTTCATTATGCTTGATTTAGCATTTTCCACAATGAAAAGATTTAATGTCATGATTTTATGCTGGATCCTTTCTTACATTGTTCTCTTTCCACGCTGTGTTCGCTGTGTTCAAAGTAAAAACATAGTTCATCTAAATTCCAAAACAGAAAAGACATTAATCCTCTCACAGCAAGGACAATACAATACAAAGTTGAGCTACATGGCCTTAGAATTGAGCATTGGGAAAACTGGAGGAACCAAAGGACTTATCCAAAAAGGAAAGAGATAGAAGGAGGAGCAGAAATTTTATAGGATTATAATTAAATGAAAGGTGAAATGAAAAAAAGCTGTTAAATCAGACTATTTACCCCCAACAGAAATAAACTCATGCAAGACACTGTGCATACCGAAGATTACACTTTATTATGATTTTCTTCAATAAAGCAAAAGGTGTCCTTCTGGTTTTATCTTAACGTAAATGCGATTTATGACTTTGGTGACTTAAAAGTAGGTTAATGAATCTCTCAAAAGGTAACCAGACAGCAACAATTAATAGAGTGCTTTAAATTCTTCAAAAGGGCGCTCTCACACTCACCACAAATTAAGATCACTCTCCACCTAACTATAGGGGAGACTGTGAAAACAAACAAAAAAGCCAACCAAACAAATAAACAAAAAGGGATACAGAAATATCTCCACCCACGAAGGAAGATTTCAGAAGCCTGGGTACTCAGGAATGATTACTTGATAACAATAATTAAAGAATAGGAAGCCATGAGTCATCAGGCTATTTAAACTCAAAAAGAACACAGTATAAATTTGAAAGACTTGACTAAATTTAGTTTTTCATTCCCATAATTACCTTTTTTTTCTTTTTTCTTTTTTTGCCTTCCAGGAGCTTGAGCATTATTTTTTGAAAGGTGTTTCCCCCTCAACTTCAAATTCACCTTTTCTGTTCCCTATTTTTATTGGATCCTTAAATGTGTGTCACAGACAGTGGCCGCAGATCTTACTTCTAAACAGCACAATTAATTCCAGCACAGCTTGCAGAACATGGCCTTGAAATGAGCAGACCAAGGGGAGGATGCTGCTTTAAATATAACACGCCTTACTTATTAACCGGCAAATATATTCTGATACAGTTATAATAATCATATCATTGTTTAATTACAAGAAGAAACAATGAACCATTTTAGAAGCAGGAGATCTTCCTTCTCTCTAGGGCCTCAGGGTTCAGGGATGAAATGCTGTATTTTTGTTTTGTTTCGCTTTTTTCTCTAATCCTTGATTATCTCCAAGAAATTACAGTGCTTGCTCAATGTGGATGCCTGATTGTGAAACATAAGTACACCTTCATTTACTAAAACCCCTAAGGACAAGAGAAAAGTCTCTGACCAAGACTGTTTTCCTTGGGAACTGAAATGTAAATAGAAAACCAATGAGCAATTCTCTGTATGTCTATCTTTGGTAATGACAAGCACTGAGAAATGTGTTTTTGGATTCAGGTTAAAAAGAGAAAAGAAAGAGAAAAACTCCCTGGAAGTAATCATTCACCAGACTGTGTCTATTAGAAAGGAATTACGGAAGCCTGCTGCCCAGCAAAGGCCTAGAGCTCGAGTAAGGAAACACTGTGGTCCCGTGAGTTGATCTGACAGCAGTGTAGCAAGAAAAGGAGGCAGGGCTGACGGGTTATCATTAATAACAGAGTAAATAAGATGCTGTTTCAACTCCATATGCAAATAGATCACTCAGATGATATGAGAGGCAAAGGGCCAAATGAGTGATCCCCAAATAGTTCAATCAATCATATTCCACCAAATGACCCAACCATAAGCTGGCGGCTCCGCTCCGAGAAAGAAACTGCTGAAACAGCAAGATAAGGGAGAAAAACCAACTCTGTTTTTAATCAGAAGTCTTTGCGATAGGTCTAGCATGATGAGTTCTAAACAAGAAGAAAGGTTACGGTGGGTGACCCGGCGCTGCTTGCTCCACGGGATGGCAGCCGAGGCTCCAGGATGAGGAGCAGAGGACATTTAATCGGCCACTGTCAACTGACCTGATGCTTCCACGCTAACCAAGCTGAAGGAGCTAATCCACCTGACGGTTTGAATGTCAGACTCGGGACTGGAAACTCAATTTGGTAGCAAATTGGAATCAGATGTGATGGTAATAAAGTGAGAGGAATGAATGTGCTGTGGCCAAGACCTTGTGAACAGTGGCTGCAAAAGGCGGCAGATACCAGGAGGACTAAGCAATTGCAGACCGAGCAAGGGCTGGCTCAAGCGTGGGGACCACATGCTGATCAATGCGCACCCCTCAGAAGTCAATGAGCAGCATCAAGGCATTTACTGCCGAAGCCCCTGTGGTACATTGTGTATGTGTCTTCATTTTATTTTCTTAATGTCAGGTGAAGGTCACTAACACATACTTAGATAATTAGGTAAGACATATGGTATTGGTCCGAGTCATAAACCAAAGCTTCTGCTTAGTATATCTGGAACACGCATTAATAATTTAGCATCAGGTAAGAATTAGGGGAGGGAAGAAGCGTGGGGCAAAGAGAATAAAGGTCAGGAAGTATCAACCTGAACTAAACAATATGGAATTATTAATCATCACAGGGTTAAAGACACTCTAAGAATACATTTAACAGCATTAAAATTTTTTTAAAAGATTTTATTTATTTATTAGAGAGAGAGAAAGCACAAGTAGGCAGAGTGGCAGGCAGAGGGAGAGGGAGAAGCAGACTCCTCGCTGAGCAGGGAGCCCGATGTGGGGCTCAATCCCAGGACCCTGGGATCATGACCTGAGCCGAAGGTAGATGCTTAACCGACTAAGCCACCCAGGTGCCCCAAAAACATTAAAATTTTTTAAATGGTTTTCATTGATACTGATTTCTCAGGGACTTCTAACATTTTTTTAGAATTGCTGTTTTTCATTACTTGCTCAACAGTACGATTTCCTTTGCCCCCCTTTCTGAAAGTGCTAACTAGCTTCTATGTATATTGAAAATAAGGGTGAAGAAAAGTTAATCTTGTTTGAGAATACTGTTACTTTCTTGTGATTCCTGGATAAGAGTGAAGACAAACAAGGGTCCCTCAAATCCAGTAGAGAATTCCTGGAGAATCCAGGAACAAAACAGCCCTAACAAATGATTCTGCTTCTCCCCCCACACCGCCAACCTTGGCCTCAAAAGGAGAAAATAACTTGTTTTATTCATGAACCCAAGAGAGAAAACTGCAATGTTTCATATGTACAAGCAATTTCCACAATGGTAATTTTAAAAGAATATACTATTTAATAAGTTTTTAAGAGTTATAGATACACAAATAGAACAATATGGCCACATATGTTTAGGGAACCTTTGAACTATTCTTTTTAACTAATGGGTCATTCTGTGATTTAAAAGAGAAAGGAGATTTGATTACAAATAATATACGTAGATAACCCCTCTCTAAGAGATGGAGCTTAATTCTCTTCCCCCTGAGACTGGGCTGGATTTAGTGACTCACTTCCAAAAATAGAATAGAGAAAGGGAAAATAACAACTTTTCAGTGGAGAAACCTGACAGACTAGGTCTTAACCAAGTGATCAAGGTTAACACCACCTGGTAAGTCATGTTGCTATCATGTGTCCCTGATATTATGTGACGAGAAGGGGCTTCACCTCTGTGGTTTTCTCGCTAAAAATCCTTAAGTCCAGTCTAATCATGAAAAAACATCGGGCAAACCCTAGCTGAGGGTCATTCTACAGAACACCTGACCAGTACTCTTTAAAACTGTCAGGATTGTGAAAAACAGGGAACATTTGAGAAACCGTGAGAGATTAAAGAGGGAGAGATGATGACTAAATGCAATCATGTAGGATCCTGAGCTGGTTTCTGGATCATAAAAAAGACCATTAGTGGAAAACGTGCTGATAACTAAACTCAGACTTTATTTGGATAATAGTAATGTACCAATGTTAATTTCATAGTTTTGACAAATGTATTAAGATTATATAAGATATTAACATAGTGAATGGGGTGCCTGGGTGGCTCAGTTGGTTAAGCATCTGCCTTTGGCTCAGGTCATGATCTCAGGGTCCTGGGATTGAGTCCCAAGATGGGCTCCCTGCTCAGTGGGGGATCTTCTTCTCCCTCTTCTCTGCCCCTATGCTTGTGCTCTCTCTCTCTCTCAAATAAATAAATAAAATCTTAAAAAAGAAAAGATATTAACATAGTGGAAAAGTATAGAGAAATTCTCTCAAGTGTCTTAAAACTTTTCTATAAATTTAAAATTATTTCAAAATTTTAAAATTTCTTTCTCACACAGAAGAGAGAGAGGTAGGGAGAAAGTTAAACTGGTGGGGAGGATGGAAGGGATGAACAAATAAATATCTAAATATTCTAAGCTTATTTTAAGGAAACATTTAATCCCAATTTTTAGGAGGTTATTCAAGTCACCTATGTGAGAGAAGACTTGGTTAGGACCATCCATGAAGATGGCGAGAAGCAGTCAGATTTGAGAAACATTTTTATAGAATCTATAAAAGAACTGTATGTGAAATAAGAGAGGAATCAAGGAAGACTCTAAAGTTTCCTGCCTGAGCAAATCCAGTTTGAGGACAGAATAGTTTAGCTTGGACATGTTTCATCCAAGATAACTCTAAGAATTCCAAAGAGAAATTTCCAAATAGGTGGCTGGACTTCTATGAACCTGGATTCAGGAAAGAGGTTGGGGCTGGAAATAGACTTTGGAGTTATTACCCTATAAGTTGGCATATAAAGCCATGGGCTGGCTGAGACAGGAAAAAACAGAAAGAAAGAGGCACACCTTTATGCACTGTCACGGGCACCTCAACATTTAAAATCTTCAAGTGGGGAGAATCTTGCTACACGTTGTTAAATGGTGCATTGCACAATGCGGCAACTAGGGTTCTTAATAACAAAGAAATTGAGAAAGGCTACAAATAAAAAAAATCTATTGGGTAGATACCAGCTCTCACACAGGTGACCGGATGGTAGCACAGAAAAGATCAGAAAATGGACAGGAACCAGGAAATTAAACCCCAGCGAACACGGCCACACTCAGGACATGCCCACAACTGAATACTCAACTCAAGCCCAGCCTCCAGGGAATGTAACTTAACTGCCTGTGCACCTTTCCCTCATCACTCCTAGTGGGTCCCCCCACCGCCCTCCGTGAGTGTTAGGATGATCACACCTGGGTCTCTGCCTCAGCTGTCATGGAACAGAGAAGAATGCTAGATCCCTTCACCAGCATAGTGGGAGAATTAGTCATTGGTAAGCTCACCATATCATTGAGAGTTACAACTACTCTGCATGGACAAACCACTGATTTAGGGAAAGAGTCCCAAGAGCCAAGATGTGCAGGGCAATGTATCAGGCACTATTAGGGGCACCTAAGGAGGAAACAAAATATGACAGATTTAAAAGCTAGCTGGGGAAACGCATACACACACAAGAAAAGAGATACCACTAGGTATGAGACTATGCAGTTTTACCCGAACATGTAAACGCTAACAGTGGACAGAAAATAAAAGGGGATGAGATAACTCAGCTCATGCAGTGGGTCTGAACACAGCCGGGTGACACATTAATATCATCCAGGGAGCTTTTAAAAATACCAATGCTTGAACCCCACCTCAGGAGATCTAGAGGGAGAGCGGTTTGTTTAAGCTGTTTAGTGGACGTTAGTGCTTATTTATTTATGTATTTTGAGAGAGAGCAAGCTGGAGAGGGAGGGGCAAAGGGAGAGAGAGAATCTTAAGCAGGTTCTGCACTGGCTTGACCTGGCATTAGGTTCACAGGCTCGATCTCACTACCCTGAGATCAGGACCCGAGTGGAAATCAAGAGTCAGATGCTTAACCAACTGAGCCACCCAGGTGCCCCAATACTTTTAAGTCCCCTGAAGGACAATGAATTTGCATAAATCATTTGCTTTAGGATTTTTTTCTTTAAGGAATATTAGTTTTCTTGCCATCATTACAATAGTGAACTTTTAGGTTTTCAGTTATTTCCTTTGCAAGGGGAAGCGCTGGAGGGCACGGAAAGGTACCCCCCAGTGGAACTCCCTCTACCTGGTAGGGTGTAAAATTAGTGAGGAGTACAGATTCATCTGGGAATTGGGCCTCCTAAAGAGGGGATTTGGGCCCCATTTTTCTGGCCTCCGTTTCTGAGGGTCACTTGTGAATCAGGTCAGTTCACACTACAGAACCAGACCTTACATGACACTTGGTTTAGAATCAGAGCAGTGTTAACGCTTATGTGCAAACAACGCTTGAAAACTCCAGTGAACAGCCCATTAAGTAATTGGTTTTCTGCCTTAGAAGCCTGTAGAAAAGCAGGAGGTCGACCTCTAAAGATCTGCTTGGACATTCACATCATTTAACCCGTAAAACGTCACTAAAATCCCTCAGTGGGAATGTGAGATGGGTGGAGAATCCCAAAGGATCTCCTCTTTCTTGCAGGTTCTATTTCATTCTATTTTTGTATCTATAAACACTTAAATGTATTTATTTGTGGTAGTAAAGCTCAACACAATCAACTGTAAAAGGTATACACAAAATGCTTGCTGGGTTTTCATATCCATTTTCCTTGATCAAAACCACATCCTCACTTTCTTTTAATAAAAGAAGAAAGTGGCTACCATCTTGCTTTCTTGCCAGGTTGGCTTTTTTCTGCTGTGAACCCAAGTAATCAGCTACTGTCCTCTTGACTTGGCATTAGGCTCACAGGCTCTTTCTATAGACAAAGTTTCTAAGTCACAATATGGCTATCTGTCTCTTTTGGTTTTAGAAGCTCTCATCAAAAACTCAGTCTAAGAATTCTACAACATAATCTCCCAGCTGTCTGACAGGACCCTCAAGTCTTCCCACTGAAAGCCCAGGGGAGACTAGCAATTGCCTTCTCCACAAAGCCAGGAGGTGCTGGGAGCAAAATCTGAATCAGTGTCATCCAGTTCCAATTCCCCCCCTTACAGTGCACTGTGAAAATGTCAGACAGGAGGGCAGAGTGTGTTGTGCCAGGCCCTGGGGATAAAGGACTCCATTTGCTATAAACTTTAATGTTGAAAAACCTGGAATAGAGGCCTTTTTCAAGTATGCAACAGGACCAAGGGAGGAAGTGATCAGTTTTCTGTAAGGAGGGTCAGTACTGCTTATCGCCCAATGATGCTACCTGTTATTTGTGATAACAAAACCTGCTGGAACTCACACTACTCTCAACCCCAAGGCTTAGCTCAGGTTCAGGGAAGCTAATGACAAAGTTCATTTGCTTTGGCCAAAGTAAGTGGGTTCAGAGATGGCATGTGATTCAATCTGGGAAAACAAGATGCAAAACAATATGTGTTCCAGGATCCTGGGAAAGAACTGCCTCCCTTTTCTGAGAGCTAGCAGGAAGGAAGGAGCACTAACCCCAAGAAGTTAATGGCAGCCATAGGGTAGACAGACATGGAAGGTGGCAGACAAGACAGACAGCTAGAAACTGGGTCTTGGGTGATACCTTTCATACATGACACATGAACCAGTTGATTCCCTTTACTGTTTTAACCAGTTTAACTTGTGTGTTCTGTTCCTTGCAGTTCAAATATTCTAAAGCGACACACTACTTGCATCTGGTTTTTCTTCAGCAGCAACTGGGAGTTGGCTAGGCATCCTCAGGAGTGGGCAAGAAAAGGGATATTCCAGAAAAGGGAAGAGATGTAGGAAGCCCAGGCGGAGCGAAAGAATACACAGCTCTTAGTAAATTCGGAATGGCTGGAACTGAAGATAGGAAGAAAAGTCAACAGGACAAGAATATGGAGGCAGAGACAGGGTCAAATCACAAAGTTCTTCGAAGAGCTTGCCTTTATGCTATTGGCAATGAGGAGTTCCTGTAACATTTTATTTTATTTTTTTCTTTTTTTTTAAAGATTTTATTTATTTATTTGAGAGAGAGAAAGAGACAGTGAGCACAAGTTGGGGGAAGGGGGCAGAGGGAGAGGGAGAAGCAGAATCCCCACTGAGCAAGAAGCCAGACACTGGGCTTGATCGTAGGACCCGGGGATCGTGACCCGAGCCTTAGGCAGACACTTAACCAACTGAGCCACTCAGGCACCCCTATAACATTTTAAATAGGAGAAAATAATGGTCAAGTCTGCATATTAAAAAAGATCACTTTGCCATCAGGGTGTCAAATGGCTTATTAAGGACAATCAGGAAAGGAATTAGGTGGCTTATAAAGTTGTCTGGGAAGCATGGTGGAGTAGGGACCAAGGAAGAGGCAATGGGGAGGTCAGAGAGGAGCAGATTCAAGATAGAAATGTGTACAGGATCTATAAGGTGTTGAGAATAAATGCTTAACTAATGGGAAGGTTTAGAACCTTAGGAGCTAAGGGCAGGGTGCCATGCAGAGATGAGGAAAAAGGGCCATCCAAAAGCACAGAGGACCTTTCAGAAGTTAAATAAAAGAAATCTGAATGGATGAGGGGATAGAAAATCCATTTAAGTTAGACCACAGGATCCCTGATGGGCAGGAACGTGAGATAAAGTTCCAGAGTAATGTAAGAGCAAGGGTCAACATCCTGGGTCTTTCTTACATGAAAGTTACACACCAATCATCACAAACCCCTTTTCTACTTTATGATTTGTACACACAGGGCAGAAGTGGTTTTTCTTTACTAAGCTCATCTGCCTCCCTCCACTTAAGAACAGCACCTCACATCCACTGTGTGCTGAACATGATCTCATTTCATCTTCACCAGCATTTCCATTTTACAGAACTGAGACAGAGACAGGTTAAGGAGCTTACACAAGGTCACAGAGCTGGTAAATGGCTTAACCTGTCTTTGAATACACATCAGCCAGAGTCCAGAGCAGTTTAATTATTTTTCATCCCCAAGGAAGACTTGGTCGATCTGCACTGGGACCCCGCCTCGTGTAGGCTATCAAGGTGTATTCGTAGTTGATAACACATTGGCAGTTACTCTCAGAAAGGGATGCTACAGATTTTTGCAGCTCTTTCTAAGCAAATTTCACACAAATTATTTCTTACAGATTGACTGTATTTGAAGCAAAGCCTTGAAAACACATTACTTTTAACACAGACCTATTAAAGTAGAAAAAAGCATAACGAGTCAAATATCCAGCTAACCCTAAGTAAATGAGCAAATTGAACAAGCTTCCTTTACTGGTTGCTGACATTTCCTAACAGGTTACACCTTTGACTTCAAAATATCAAGCATGGCAATCAGACATTTGTAACCACACTGCCTTCCAATTCCGTATTATGCACGGGAACTCTACTTCTAAGTCAGACTTTACACTTCCTACATGGGTTGCTGAATAATAGCTAGTACTTATATTACATCTCCAGTTTGCTAAGTGTTTACTACATACTAAAGTGAAGGGCATCTTATTTCCTGAGGGTTGGTAGCTTCCAGCACAGTCAAATTTTATTTTATGTGCTTATTTTGTTCTCTAAGAACAAAGGACTATTTCTTTCAAGAGAAAGCGTGTCCTTTTTGAAATGAAAGAAACTCCTTTAGATCCAATTGGAGGAGTCACAATCCTTCACAACAAAAGAAGCTAAATAAGAAAACATACTAGATCAGCCAAACTTTAGGCTAAAAAAAAAAAAAATATTTAAGCTAATTGTATACTTCATAATGATTAAATGGACAAGATATAGATTCACATACACGTATATTCTATCATTAAGTCAATGCTAGAAAGTGTCCTTAAAAATCTTCCTTTCCCTGTCTAGGACTCAGTCTCTTGAATTATAAAATGAGGATATGACAGTTGATGTCCTAAGGTGTTGAGAAGATGAATGAGAATACAGGTCCTGCATTAAGCCCAGGTCTCAAACACGAGAGCACCCTAAATGTCAGCTATTGCTATGTTAGCACGCTACTCACATTAGACGAGGCACGTAGGGCACAAGGGAAGAGCTCCGAGAAACAGAAATGAGGAAAATCAAAGAAGGAGCAGAAAAGACCCCTCCTCCTCTCTCTCTCAATGTGGAACCCAGCCACTGTTCTGGGAACCACCTGGAAGATTCGAAGCCCATCGGGCTTCAGTGGAAAAATACACTGTTACTCATCATCAGGAAAATGCCTGTAACAGGAGATCAAACGCAAAGTCTAGATATTTAGAATTTTAATTGCCTTTAAGAGAGTGCAAGTTTAGAGACCCTTCAGGACTATAAAATTAAGGTCACTGTGGACAAGTTTTGTGATTTTCTTTTTTCCCTTAGAAGAGTCTTATGAAGATCTTGATAAATACGCGTATCTGCCCTGCCACTTAACTATGTTTCTTGTTACTTGGGAAAGCCTGTGACCTACAGTGAGCTTAGATAAAAAGCCAACACCGCACAGCTGTGCCCCACAAGGCTTCACAATTTTTTCAGTTCTTCCATCCATTACCCGCAAATTATAGTAAATTCAAAGTATTGATCTGCACACCCCTATATGGGAAGAAAGTTACCATCGACTTTTATTGCTTATTGTTGGTACAATTCCCTGGAATCAATAAAAGCTGCAATGTTCATAAGCTTCTAAAAAGCTAGTTAATATAGTGGATATGAGACACCCCGTAGGATCAGTATAAATCTACAGGATTCTTCAATAGAACAGTGGCTGGCAAACATCTTCAAGGTTCAAAAGCTTTATTTGATTTTAAAATCTTCTCATTACCCAGGAAAACACATCTGTGACTGGGAATAAAAATTAAGCAATTAGAGAGAACCCCACTTAACGGATCTTCACTTTTACCTTTTGGTTCCCTTGCATTCCCACACTGATGTCACTGTCCAATCCAGAGGCAATTATTAAGAGTTGTGATCATTTTTTAAAAAGTGTATCTTAACACCAATTTAAGATAAGTTTCCTTGACAGTAGCTTCCAGGTTCGATCAAAGGAGGCCAGTTTGCCCATAAACAATATTTCAACTGCCCCTAATTCAAAGAATCAATATCCTTTTATGAACCAATTTTTAAAAATCAGACAATAATTCACAGGTTCCATTAAAAGTATGGACAACCTTAATACAAAAAGAAAAGGGCTTTTTATAGAACCAGGAACCAGAATTGGATGAGACTATCTGACCAGTGATAGAGAATTTATTCAGCTGAGATTAATCATTTTTATTTACTAAGGACACCTTAGAGTTTATCTAGCAGTCACTCTTCTGAAAGCCCATTTTAGTGTAGAAATTTACTGGCAAATCAGCTCCAGGGAGCTCTTGAAGTGCTGTATGAGGCTAATACCCACAAGTCTGCTTTCTTCTGACACTCTTCTCCATCTAAATGCAAAAGACGACACTTAAAATGTACATACAAAATGTACGAGGGTGATGGAAGATTAATGACACACATATTCAAATAATCAATAATGTGACTTAAGCCTTTAATGGTACTGAAATTTATTGTAAGGAGGTCACAGAATAAAATAAACAATTGGCTTATGGGGGATATATTTTACTTAGTAATAGGTCCTATTTGTTAAAGGGCACGGTATCTGACTTTTAAAATTATTTTCCCCAATGTGGTATTTCAAGTAACAGCACCTGGAAGATGCTGGCATTGGGAGCCCCAAGACTGATGAACACGAGTTAAGGTATCTCCTATTTCCTACTTTGCACCTCCCCCTGCATAACCACCATGAAAACCGGCACTGCTCTGCCTGCCGCCACAATTCCACCCATCAGCTCTGCCCTGGTAAGTGCCAGGCACTGTGCTCCATGTTTTCTCATACAGGATTTCACCGGAGACTCACTCCAGCCCCGCAATTACAGAGAGCGTTACCACCACTTCTTCTGTTGGGAAAACCGAGTTTTGGAAAAGTTACACTGTGATTTGCTCAAGGTCAGAGGCCTCGTGAAGGACAGCAGAGCAAAGACACAAGTGGGCTGATGGACCCTGTTTCCATACTGCACCAGTCGTGGTCGTTCAATTGGCGAACACTTTTATGGGAGAAATAATAAATCCTTATTTATTTAAACTGCTATTAGTTTTCTGTTGTTTGCAGCTAAATATATTCCTGATACTCTCCAAAAAGAGTTCATACTGAACTTTTCAAGTCACCTTTGGAGCAGTGTATCCAAAGGCCCACTAGGCATCGAGACAATCCTGGCACCACCAATTATGAGCATTAGAAGGGCTGGTGTTTGCTACCCAAAGAAAATGACCAAATGTTCTCGAAATTAAGATTAGATTCTATGAGAAACAAAAACTTTGACAACATGGATTACAGATCTGTCGATGTGGTTCCTTTTTTCAAAACAGATTTGGGAGGGCTGCACAGTGTGCGTTAATGACTGAAGTTAACTAAAGAGACTCCAAACTTAAGGGCATCACATTTGTGACAGTTAATTAGCAGAAAATATTACACTGCAGTGAAGTTTCTGCCTTTAAAAAAAAAAAAAAAAAGGCATCGAAAGCAATAAAAGGCTTCCGGTTTTCAGTTGCTTCTTCCCAGACTGAATTCTGTTCTCATTGCAAAGACAGAATCCTTCTCTCAAAGTCAAAATGATCCCTTGTGATGTTTTTGGATCACAAGGATTACAAAACGGGTGGATGTTTAAATTTGGGACCTAAGAAAGTTTTCATAAGGTGGCCTCTCATTTTTGTTGACTGAAAAAATAAAGCAATTTCCAAGCAGGAAGATTTTCCCTTTGTAATATGTGAATGTAGCCATTTGTAATTCAGGGGTGAACTGAAGTGGTTTCCACTTTGGTTTCTATTATACTAATTAGGTTCTTCCTTTGAAAAATCAGAAGCATAATAGACCTTACTGTACTGATATGATTACTATATCACACAGAAGCTCTGTGTTCTCATGATGGATTACACTGCATTACTTTGGAAACCTGAAACTGACAGTTGATTTTGGACTCACTGTCTATTGAATGAAAGCAAACAACAATAACAGTAAAAGCTGAGAAGACATATGTGTAGGATACTGAAATAGTCGTATGCTTATCTCATTGAAACTACAGTGAATAAATTAAAAAAAACACAACTGACAATACTATACAATATCATGAACAAAGACAGGGAATCAACTGTAGATCATTAAAGAATACAAAGTCACAGGCAGTTGAACTATCTTTGAAAGCCACACTATTTAGAAAAGCTCATGGGGGTGCCTGGGTGGCTCAGTCGTTAAGCGTCTGCCTTCAGCTCAGGTCATGATCCCAGGGTCCTGGGATCAAGCCCTGCATCGGGCTCCCTGCTCCGCGGGAAGACTGCTTCTCCCTCTCCCACTCCCCCTGCTTGTGTTCCCTCTCTTGCTGTGTCTCTCTCTGCCAAATAAATAAATAAAAAATCTTTAAAAAAAAAAAAAATAGAAAAGCTGATGAATTTACACTAATGTTTTTAAAGGGTTCTACCACTTTTAAATGCTAGTTAAAAAAAGAAAAGTAAACTTAATTACACTAAATTGAATTATTTATTGAACAAAAAAAATAGTACCTAAGTAAAACAGACTGTTAAAGAATTAGATCATTTTTTTAATTGAGATATAATTAACATAGAACATTGAGTAAGTTTGAGGCGTGCAACATATTGACTTGATACATTATGTTGCAATATGGTTGCCACATTCTACAGTGTCGCATAATTACTATTTCTTCTAGTGGTAAGAACAATTAAGATCTGGTCTCTTAGCAAGCTCCATGTTTACAATAGTTTTATGGTCTATAAGCACTGTACTGTATATTAGATGTCCAGGACTTATCTACTAGTTTCAGTATGGACTCTTAAACCACATTTCTTCACACCCCCAGCTCCTGGTAACCACCATACTTCTGTTTTTTCGAGTTTGGGTTTTCATAGATTTCACATAGAAGAGATTATAGGTCTCTTTTAAAGAAAGAATGTAAATACAAACCTCTGTGCTAAATGTGATAACACTAGTTGAATCAAGTTGATAACCCACACATGTCTAGGCTCACCAGGAGGAAAGTGCTTAAGTGGCAAAGTCTCTGAGAGGCAGCCAGGCAAAGTGGCTCAGAATACTTGGCTTAGGAGTGGTGCCTGGGTAACTCAGTTGGTTAAGTGTCTGACTCTTGATTTCAGCTCAGGTCATGATCTCAGGGTCCTGGGATCAAGCCCTGCATCGAGCCCCTTATTGTATCAGGCTCCCCGCTCAGCGGGGAGTCTGCTTGTCTCCCTCTCCCTCTGCCCCACCCCCTGCTCTCTCTCTGTCTCAAATAAATAAATCTTAAAAAAAAAAAAAAAAAAAGAATACTGGTTTAGGAGTATGGCCTTGGGCAAAGTACTTAACTTCTCTGTGGCTCTCTTCTCTCACTGGAAATTATAGGTAATAATAGCCCAGAGTGTTATTGTGAAGATTCAATGAAATAATACACATAATGTACCTAGAAAAGTGACTGGCATACATCGAGCATGCTAATACTAGGTTATTATTCTATTTTAAATATTCATGCACAAATCTGACATTGCAACCTTAAGGTTTTGCAATTTAAAAGTATAAAGTGTTCATCTACATAATAGGTAGTTAGGCTGATGTATCTTCTGTGCACCAAAGGACAGATGAAAACCAGTAATAAATTCAAATATTCTCTAAGCCTGCTTAAATGAAAGCTTAAAGAATCTATCTTTGCATTTCTTATTGATACTCTCAGGTGCTTTCCAAATGAGCTCTGCTTCTTTAAAACTAAACCAAAACAGATTACCCAGGCAGTTGTAAATGCCATTTATCAAGCATGAAGTCCATCTCAGTGGAAACCAAACTTCCTCAAAAAGCCAGATTCCATTTTTATCCCCACACATGCTAAACAAGTTGGCATATGTTCCAAGGATTCTATTGTGCATATTTTAAACAGACCCTTTTTACCATGTGTAGGTTTCATTAAATTACAAGTGAAAAGGTATTTCTTGCTCTGACCGGGGAATAATGCTAGATTTGTTGTCTACTCTGCATTCTTTATTTTTCTCAGTCTACCTTTCATCAATAAATAACAGTGTTGCTTTAACTAAAAAGTGTGGAAAACTCTGATTGAATTTTCCACTTCAAAGTACACAAAATCATTTCATCTAACATGCTGTGCTGGAAAATCTATGCTCCATTCTGACCTCCTGTTGCAGTCTATTTCAAGTGTTGGTGATGCGCCGTGTCACACTGCATGGCTGGTGAAGGAGAGTAAGCATATTGACTGAGAAATGTTTTGAAAAACCCCTATTCCACATAGATCCCAGCTACTGTCAAAAATCACAAAAATGTTTGCATTTTGTCTGTGCAAGAGCATGACCGAGCTCTGGGAGAAATTCCCACAATAAATAAAACGAGCTACCAGCATAACTCTCCATCTAAACAAGACGGTGCTGGGCTTGGGGCGAGGGGGATGGGGTGGGGGCCAAGGTTCAGCCCAAATAATATGCTCAGAGGTGTCTAAGAGAAGATGTTATTAACTGTGCCCTTCCTTTAACCTATTTGCAAGGTTAAAATAAAATTTAGCAGAAGAGATTACCACCACTACTGAGAAGGCACAACTCAGCCGGCAGGCAAGGAACACACCGGAGGAAAGGTAATATATTGATTGACCTTTCCTTCCAATTGCAGTCCAGGCAGCTAGCTGTCTTTTTTCATTTGGAGGGATATTACAGCTGACCTAGCTTATTTTCTTGGACTAGCAAACTAGGACAGTCCTTGGACAAGTTAGGCAGCCGAGACCAGTATACCCTACAACAACATAGCACTACAACACTAACACTGTTATTAAGTGGGAAACCCTAAACAATAACGCTGTCATCAGAGAGCCTTCTGAGTTAGAGCTCTTCTTTCCTCCAAAAATGAAAGCTTCCTTATCAGAAAGAAGTGGGGAGGAGGTTTTCCAGGTATACAGAATGCAGTCAATATGAATTAATTCACAGTCCTTGAAATAAAGAGCAACAGGGTCCACGTAATTTCACATTTCCCAAAGAACGTGGTTTATGGGTATCGCTTGACAAGAAAAACTTAAGTTTCTGGACAAAAGGCTCTGTATTCACTTAAGCTGGAGAAGCACAAAATTAAATACAATGCAGAGCATTTACTTGATGCAAGATTTTTCCCATTATTAGCATTTTATCTAACAAGAGCAAGGGGCACAGTCAGCAGTGCTCTGGAAAATAATGGGTTCACGGAACACTTTGGGGGGGAAACCCCACTTAAGGCATGTGCATAGAACATGCTTTAAGAAATGCAGGTTTAACTGAGCCTTTGTTTTAGCACCACGGTAGGACAACCATAAGAAAAGCAGAGACCAAATTACTGCTACGTAATATGCCAGTTACTGTACTCGGTAACTTTGAATTTCTCTATGATGAAACAGCGAGGTGACCTATGCTGTAATTCAATCAAGTGTCCCCTACTATACCTTGCAAGACTGCACAACTAATCCAAGAGGAGACTGCAAACAAGAGCTATACAAACAAATCCCTGGTACATCCAGTGATCTAAAGAGCTCAACACAAAGCATAAAAACACTAGTATTCTATAGGCCTAGAGTTCATGCAACAGACAAACCCAGTAAATAAAAACTATCACTACGTCCATGTGTTTATAACACCAATGGAATAACAGAGCTGGGCCCCTATTTATCAATGGCCAAGACTTATCTTGGTTTTCTTTTCACTATTGGCAGATTTTCTGATCTCCCTGAACAAAATTCCTATTTTTGAGACTTGGATTTCCACTTAGGATGTAGACAATCACAAGAGACCATTACTCTCAACAACATGAATGAAGATATGAAGAAAAACGAGAAATGAAAAGTGGAAGTTTGGCTGTTTCCTCCCTGTCCTGCCATTCCACCTAGGTTGAGAGCCAGTCATGGGCCTCTTGCTTCAAGAGTTTATAACTTTCTGGAATTTGCTTTTCTTTTTAGGTTTACTGATGCCCTTAGCTTTTTTTTTTTAATTATTACGTTATGTTAGTCACCATACAGTACATCATTAGTCATTAGGTTTTTTTTTTTAAAGATTTTATTTATTTATTTGAGAGAGAGAATGAGATAGAGAGAGCATGAGAAGGGGGAGGGTCAGAGGGAGAAGCAGACTCCCCGCCGAGCAGGGAGCCTGATGCGGGACTCGATCCCGGGACTCCAGGATCATGACCCGAGCCGAAGGCAGTGGCTTAACCAACTGAGCCACCCAGGCACCCAGTCCTTAGTTTTTGATGTAGTGTTCCATGACTCATTATTTGTGTATAACACCCAGTGCCCTTAGTTTTTTATTTTTTTTTTAAACTATGATAGTGTAGTTGACCTAGCTGGTTTTGATTGTTAAGGTAACAGCAGCAGTCTCTTGTCATTGTCTATATCCCAAGTGGAAAAGGAAGTCTGAGAAATAAGAGATTTTGCTTCTTTGTGAGTCCCTAATTTTGAGGAGGTCAAACATTTTGAATAAATCAGTAGAAACTGAGGTAAATAATATTTAGGTCCAGAAAAAGTGTGTCCCTTTTATGTCACACCACTTGAGCAAGGGTGCTGAGTCATTCCGCTCTCCACTAGAGCTGGGTCTGGGTACGGCTGTGACCCACAGATAAGAAGAGAAACAGGCAGTGCAAAAAGATGAACAGATAACCAAGATCTGGGTGTTATCAGACCAAGACTCAAAAACAACTATGCTAAAGGATAGAGTGGTAAACGTACGTGACAAGATGACATAGGAAATTTCTGTACAGAGGTAAAAACTGCAGTAATAATGAAGCACAAAAGGGGAAATTGAGGCTGAAAGACAGGACACCAGAATGAAACAGACTTACCAGCTGACTGGGCAAAGCAAAGCAAAGTTTAAGTCAAAACGACAGATATTTTCCAAAATGAATCACCAGAAGAAGTAAAACAAAACAAAGCCAAAAGGTAAAAGGAGTATCAAAGACCCACAGGACAGTATAGAACAGCTTACATAGGTATACACAGAGTCCTAGAAGGAGAAGAGAGAAAATGAGGTAGAAGATATATTTATTTGAAAAGACACTGGACTAGGACTTTCAAGAAAGAAAAAAAAAGAATGATGGAAGGCATCCATCCACATATCCAAGAGGCGCAGTGAATCCTGGGCAGAATAAAAACAAAGAAAGCCATACTTGGGCACATCACAGTTAAATCTCTTTTTCAGGCGGAAGAAGGTAAATGTGTGTGTGTGTGTGGGGGGCAATGGCAAGCAAATGCCGCCCCTCAAAAATTAATGTAAAAATGTTAACAAAGGCAACAGAGTTGTCTAGATAAGCAATCCAGCTACCAAAAGATATCGTGGTCTGTGAGAATTAGCCTGCAAGTGTGTCTGAGCTGTCGAGGATGCTCTTCCTGAGTATCGCTAAGAAACGAACTCCTTCCAAAACCCTACCAGGATCCACAGAATCCCCAGGCAAGAGAAGAGTAGCCTGGCTAAATGTCTAAATTACTTTTTCAGAGTTGCTGTTTATGTTTTGATCGGTTTTTCTTTTTGCCTGAGGGCCAGGGGGCTAGAGAGGCACAGAGGATACAGAGATCCTTGAAGGCAAAGGGATGATTTCAGTAATTCCTCATAAACCTACAGCCAAATTGGGTAACCTGTACTTAACCCATTCTGTGATCTTTTCACCCCTAGATTAAAAAGATTTCCTACACCCTTCCTCCAAATAAATTGCTAATCTCATTTTGGCCAATTACCTGTTACACACATCTTTGGCAAGCACAATTCTGATGACTCTGAGAAAAGCCAACAAATGTAATTCACGACTTTTCTAAAGCCCTTGGTGGGGAGCGAAGTCCACATTAGGACAAAAGATGCTGAGCTACAACCAATCAAGGCACCTATGCATACTTAACCTTTGCCAGGTGGAAGACAAAAAAGGAGAAAGATCGTGACATAAGAACCTGTGTTTGAGAAGAGGGACAGGCCAAACTTTTTCCTCCTTCATGTTTTCAGTCACAACATTCAAGCAGACTTCAAGTAGAAATTCTAGCAATTCTGAAAGCCACAGTGATTGTGGTCTTTACAAGCTTGTTCTTCTTTTTACCTGTGTTTTGAAGCCCAATCCCATCCTTTTCTTAAAATCAGAGGCAAATAAAACCGAATACCATTTACTGGATAATAAATCAGATGTTGGAAAGCAGTACCAGGAAAGACATAAAACTTTGACAACAAAAAATAGAAATTTAAAACATTCTGAAAACTGCAACAAGGGGGTCCTCTGGGGTGTTGGTAATGCTGGGTTTTTTTGTGGTTGTTTTTGGGGGGCTGTTACATGGGTACAGTGTGTAAAAGTTCACTGACATCTGCACATTTTGGCTATGTGTACTCTTACAGAAGAAGAATTAGTGTCTAAGATCTGTGGGACAATATCAAGCTTAAAATATGTGTTATATTTCAGTAAAAATATGTTTTTAAAAGACTAGGTAGGAATTCTTCAAAAGGCAGCAGGCTGCACTCACCTTCAAATCAGGGCACTAAATCCCAGTGCCTGCCTACGAAACGGATACTAAGCATATTCTACTGGAACTGAATTCCAAAAGACATGTTTTAGCACTGTGATTCTGAATGCTTTAGTACTGGATTTATATCACACCTTATAGATAGCATCACAGAGAAGAAGTAATGGGAATCTACCTTCCTTAGAATTACTTGTATGTGTCTAAGTAGAGAGATATTAGGCTGAAAACAATGGGGTGCCTTTTGCCGATTTTTTAATTGAATTGTTAGAGGAATGTGGGATTCTGTTAAAGCCAAAATCCTTATAAATTAGGATAAACACACTTAGGAACCATAAGGAGAATAAACACTTTTCAGACAACTTTGCAGCAATACAAAGATTCAGAGTAGTGTATTATCAGGTGGAAGAGAGTGGTATGGAGGCCAAAGGATGTATCTGACACTTGAGGCAAAGAGAACATCACCTCAAGGATAGTGACTGCCTTCCTTGTGAACCCTGAGAAATACTGGCTGGTACAGGGCATCCCCTAGGAAAGAGGCACAGTCCCTCTTTATAAAGATGGTGGTGGCAAAGCACATAACATGGAGCCTATGTACAGGGAGTAACCGGGTGTGAGTCCTGGCTTCACCTTGTACTAGCTCTGTGGCCTTGGACAAGTTAGGTAACTTCTCACTCCTGCAAAGGCAGTGAACAACTCTGCACAGGTTGCCCTGCAGAAGATCACCGTATACGCGTGGTCCCAAAATTCAACATGAGATTCTTCTTGGCCACGAAGAAAGGGAATTAATCATTTGTCATGTGGGAAGACATTGTGCTTTGAGTGTGATGTTTACTGTCATAGCTGCCCCCTGGCAACTGGCAAATGGTGCCCACAGGAGTTGAGAATGACCAACACAGATAGTTGCCCAGTAGAGTTAAAAAAACGAGGAGGGGAGAGATGAAAATACCATTGATCTGCCCATTGCAGGGTCTTCCTTATGATCCAAACCATAATAGCCTTTACCTATCTATTTATGTCTAACTGACATCTGCTGCCCAATCTGTTATATGCTGTAATAACAGGAGGTTGCCTTAAATTCATGAGAGACGTCCCTGCTATCCTTCGTGAGTTGTCTATGCCCCTCAGCCAGTCTTAACACAAGCCAACTAACTGCGGTAAAATCAATGGAAAGGTAAGGTTCCCCCCCATTCTTTAGAAACACCCAATAGCTGTAGCAATTTTTTGGAATGTTTTATATTTCTATTGTTTTTGCTTTTAAAGGCTTATAGCTTTCACTGTTGCTTTCCAGCATCATAACTTAGTGCCCAGTAAAAATGACAGAAGTTTTTGTGTAGCAGAGTTGCCCTTCCCATTCTGTTTCTTGATCTGGGTGCTCGCTGCACAGGATTGTTCAGTCCGTGGCAATCCACCAAGGTGTATGCTTCTGAATATATATTATATTTCAATAAAAAGTATTATATACATGGACACCCCAAGCACACACAATTAAAAAAAACAACAACAACAATTTGTCCACCAAGTTGCAAGTGCCAGGCATGTGCCAAGGGCACCACGTGTGGGAAAGCGTCTCCCTCAGCACTTCAGCTATGGCCATCACGAGTGGCAAGACTTCATGCTGAAGAGCAGGGACTCCAAGCCAGGCTGACCGGGTTCGAACGCTGGCCTCTGTGTCACGAGCTGTGCGAGCTTGCGCAGGCGACTTAACTCCACCATACTTTGGTTTCCTCGCCTGCAAAATGCCGCTCCCAGTACCACCCTCCTCGGGTTGCTGTGAGGAATGAAGGAGTTGGTCCAGTGTGCAAAGCCCGGGGAACCACGTGGGGCACATGCCCGGGCTGCGTGTTAGCTATTCCGTGATCTGTAGTCGCCATACTTCCCTCACGCAAGGCTGCTCCCACTTGTGCGGCAGGAAGTCTCCCTTAGAGCCTATCTCCTGGCCTATTTTTGCTTGGGGAGATTCAAGGGTAGAGGACGGGACAGAATTAATCATACTGCTCAGCCCAGAGCATATGCTTGTCACACATCGGCTTGCTTACTTTACAATATTTTCCTATTTTCTACTTCTGTGCCCTCCACTCTTTCCCTGACTCCAAGCAACCCTCCTAATGCCCCGGATGGATATTCAGCTATTTGTATGAACTCCTGGAAAATGTCAATTATATGGTGTGCATCTATTTTTTTTTTTTTAAGTAGGCTCCATGCCAATCATGGAACCCAACATGAGGCTTGAACTCACGACCCTGAGATCAAGACCGGGGCTGAGATCAAGAGTCGGATGCTTAACCGACAGAGCCACCCAGGTGCCCCTGGTGTGCATGTATTTTTGATTGATGATAAAAGTGTGGTACCACAGAATTGAATTTCTAAACTTGTTTTCACACAGTGACATGCTTTTGGTTCTGTCCTCATTCCTGCGTGCCTCCAGGCTGCTTCTTCGACCTGCTGGATGCTACAGGAAGGCATCCATCCTATTTTCCCAGTCACCCTCTCAAACTGTCTACACCCACAATACTCCCGAACTTTCTGGAGCAACAACCGTGCTGCAAGAGGCATCTGGGCACACGTCCTCGGACACAGGCCCCTTTTTCCAGATGGAGATGTCAGGGTCACAGGGCAGACCATGCCCAGTTATAACTAAGAGCTGCCAGTTTACTCCCCCAGACAGCCTTATCACTCTGGGGACTGGCTGTACCAGACATTTCAGTACAACAACCTTCTTAATGAAGGAGATAGTGTTATTGCCCCAGCGTACTGATGAAGAAAGAAGAGGCTTCTGCTCAGTCCCATAGCTAGTCCACATCTGCCTGATCTCAAAGCCTCTGAGCATCCCATCATGGAGGGTCACGTCAAGGGCGCACCCTCCACGCCACCCTCATGTCACACTCCCTCCATTCTGGTCCGGCAGACAGCTTTCCTGTGTGCATTATGGAGTGCTCACCTCTACATTCATGCTGTTTACAATGTCCTGTTCCTCCTTCAAGAACTAGAAGAAAACTCATGAGCTCTAGGAAATCTTTTCTGACTGCCGCTCACAGCTTTCCCTCAATTCAAAATCAATACCCAATACCACGCAGATACTGTTTACCATATAATTTATTATTGTCTCGGCTTTATTTATTTGCTAATTTTATTACATTCTTGAAGGTAAGCACCCAATCCTGCAAGTTCTATTCCTTCATGCCTAACATACTGTTGAGTGCATGGTACACCTTCATAAGTAAGTAGAACACAGTTTTAACAATGCAGACATTTTGGGCGCCTGGATGGCTCAGTTGGTTAAGCGACTGCCTTCGGCTCAGGTCATGATCCCGGGTCCTGGGATCGAGCCCCACGTCGGGCTCCCCCTGCTCTGTGGGGAACCTGCTTCTCCCTCTGCCTCTGCCTGCCACTCCCCCTGCCTATGCTCACACTCTCTCTCTCTCTCTCTGTGTCAAATAAATAAATAATATCTTAAAAAACAAAACAATGCAGACATTTTACCTCAAAAAATCATCTGGTCCTAACCCCTTATTTTACAAAATAAGAGAAAAATTCTAGTTGAATAATTATTAAGTAGTAACCATGATAACAGTAATCATAATTTAAAGGAGCGCTCCAATTTGTCTGATATTCCTTAACTGGCTGTGTGGGGAAAACTTTTCATCCATTATCTCATTTACTCCTCAAAAGAATCTGGAATGATGGATATTATTTTGTTCTCCCATTTTCAGATGAGGAAGCGGAGGCTTTCTTTGCATGAGTAAGTAACTGGCCCAAAGTCACAGCTAGTAAGTTTCAGATATGGATTCATGTCCCTTTTAACTGGGACCAAAGGTAATTTATAGATGACTGATGTCAAAACAAACAAACAAAAACTATAAACAGCCTCGAAAATTTCTGATAGAAATCTACCACCTCTAAAAGCCTTGGTTAAAAAAAATTACATAGTACGCTTTATGTGACTAAAATACTCTGAGAATAATTATGGCAACTGGTCTTCCCAACCCTTTTCCCCTCTTCCAACATCCTTAAATAGAGTAAGAAGTACTACATCCTCCAAAAAAGAAATTATTCTTTAACACTTGAAATTCCTGGGACTAGGAAGGTGTTAATTACCATCCAGAAACTCAAATGCATAACAAAGCTCAAAATGTAGACATTTTAAAACCAAAGCCCTTAATGCTCAAAAATCAACCTATTTCCTTCTGCTACTGCAGACAGACACACAATGCCCTGATTTCCACTGCCATCATTCCACTTCATCTCTGCAACCGTGAACTCTGGTCAGTGTAGCTTCTTGTCCTCTCTGAACAGTGGATTTCTAAGGTCTCAAAGACATTTACTCTTCAGATAGGTAAAAAATGAAAAAAAAGGATCAATCCTAAAATGTTTATGGTCATGAGAAAAGAAGACCATCTGCTCTGAGATAGCTCTGGGCTAGTTTTCCCAGCAGGGGAGCCCAGGTTTTATAAACCTTATTCTCATTAGAAAAAGGTAGAAAAATTGCTGGGAATTAGTCGAAAGGATTTTCAGGCCCTAAAGCAGACTAAAACAATGTATTTAGAATTATATGCGGGTTTTTGGTAGTTGGATAATCAGTGCATGCAGGTCATTCGGTTTGTTTTTTAAAGGAAGATAGAATGTTACAATACCTTCTGGTTTTGAAATTTATTAGATGCTATGCCTACCACTATTTACCCTCACATGCTCAAATTTTAAGTACAATCTTTATGAACCTATTTATTCTGGATCAGCAAAGCTTCTGATAGAAAATGACAGCTCATCTAGAATAAATCTTCATCATCCTTTTGTGCGGAAATGCCAGAGGATTTGAAAAGTAATCCTCTGTACTCTCCTGTGTTCTTTCCTTGTGTACCTCTCGTCTCCCCACATCATGTCCCTGATGCTTCCATATCAAATTGATTTTTATTTAACAGAGGCCTTTACCAGCTCCACAAATAACTGCTCTGTGGTCTTTGAACTATTATTCCTATCGCCCACTTTGCTTCATTCTTTGTTCATTTACTGTGTTACAGCATTCATACTGGGGGACAGACAGGTGAGCATATTCTGAAAGTGAAAGCCTATTTAGAAATTCCCAGTGGACAAGCTTAGCCAATCAGAGGCACATTACTTACCTTTGATTTCTTCTTAACCCTTTACTCTTATTCAAATAAAACAGATTTAAAAGCTTGTTTTCCTATACTTAAAGCACAAAAGGCTTTCTAAGACTGAGAGAAAAAAAAAAAATCCAGGCTATGGGGGGTGGGAAGCCAACTCCTTGAGCAGACAATGATCCCCTTATGTCTGGTCCATATTTTCCCCATAGCTTTAATGTAATTCTGTTCTAAAAATGAACTTCCACTGAAGACACGGATAGAGGACCGCCTAATAATAATGCTTTGCAAGTAATGAGGAATGATGTCATTGGTGGAGGGATTTTAGGATTGAGAAATGGCATTCAAAAATCTCAGACTAAATGGTAAAGTGACGTTATAAATAGCCTTGAGGGAAAATAAAAATAATTGCTTAATTTGATTAAGAGAACATTTCATATACTCTCATTTAACTAGATGAGAAAATCTATAGCAGTAGAGGCTCTGTGTTAAGTGGCTACCCAAGAGCTGGTTGATGGCAAAGCCCACTGCACAACGCAGTCTACTTTACTCTTCCACCACTCCATATTGCTATAGGAAAACTAAACATTTCTACCTGATCACACTTCTTTCGAGATTACACAACACCGACTCAGAACAAAATCAATGCCCTCAGAAGATTTGGCAGCTGGTTTACCATAAATTGTTTCTGACCCCCACAACATGGGCACCTATAATTTGCAAGAGTTCTTTACTACAGCTCGGGTTATTGAATTCAAAATGATACAGTGCAGATTCTAAAGCAATGTGCTTATAATGAAAGGTCACCGGCTACACAGATGCACATTTCCATTTGCTATTTATTGTCCAGGTAACATATCCACACAGCTAACAGTGGCTTCCCCTATCACTTCCTAATGTTAGAAAAGATTTTTAGGGCCTTCTAAAATTTCGAGTACTGCAGTGTTTTGGGGAGAAAAGGAGTTGACCTTTAAAACCTACCTGGTAACATGGCTGAACCTATTCACATACACATTAAAGCACCAGATAACTTCTTTACAGGAGTTTAATAACTTCCTCTTAAAGTCTATCTGAAAAAAAAAAAACAACCCATGATTCTTGCTCAAAACAAAACAACAAAAAGACTCTCACTACCATTGAAAGAAGATCAGCTAACTTACAGTGTGATTTATAATGCACTGCATGGTGGGGCACAGTATTTCTGAAAATGCCAAGGGAGAATGAAATGAACACAGGAAAAGAGAAAGAGGAACAAAAGCACATGCTGAGTGGAGTCCTTAGAACACCAGAGACCAGGAAGTCCATGCTGTGTATAGCATGATGCTTCAGTACCTCATCAGTTAAAACTCTTTGGTGTGGCCCAAGAAAGACCCGGTATACTCCAAGCTGTGTCTACTCCAGCAAAATTCACCTCTTAACATGATGAAACCATCCAACTTATTCAAAGCTGGTTTATTTCTTCCCCTCGCACACCAAGAGAACTTCCATGACTCCATCATAAGGATTATGAGCCAAAATGAGTTGTCTGGAGGAGCTTGGGGAGGCGGCACCCTAGGCACTTAATGAAGGGTTATGACATCTGGAGTCCACTTTCAAATATTCACCATAGGCAGTGTAATCTTAGGTATTGGTTAAAATCATCCCCTATACATAGTCAGTGGCCCTGATCACAATTTACTCCCCCAGAGTGGTCAACTAGTCTTACATAAGAGGTATCTACATTTCGGTCAACACTAGAGAGTCTGCCAAATAGCATAATGAAATAGGTTTTCATCGCTGAAATCAAAATCAGTGGCTTCCTGATGGGCATAACGGATGGTACAAACAGGCTGTCATTGTTGGAACTAGTGGCATTTAAGGTAAGTGGGCAAAATCAACCTAGAGACATTCTTTACCCTTGCATGACCAGGGCTTACGACTCTCGGGCAGCCTGTAACTTGTACGTACCCTCAGCACTGGCACCTGATGACCAAATGCTCCACGGCCTCCCGTCCAGGAGCTAGGTCGGAGGAGCCCTGTTGTTTGACGCCTGCTACAAAGGTGAGAGAACCCTGCCCGCAGGAAGTCGTCAGGTATTCGACCTTGAGTGGAACTTTCCAAAAAAATTCCGCTGGAGCAGTTAAAAGGCCAGAGAGCAGGGATCTCACTGGGTTTAGATGACTGGTGGCTATAGGAATGTTTTGTGCCTATCTGCTTGTACATGTGTGTTCAATGAAAGTCCATATACAGCAAAACTGGCCCGTGACTTACTTGAGGTGTGTGGGATTAGCAAGCCTTTACCCAAAACCTCACCCACATTTCTGTGGCTACTGCTATTTATCACACAGAACCTAAGAGTTGAGCATGACCCATCACTTCTTGGCCTTTTGACTAAGATCAAGTGAAGAGTTGAGCATGACTGCATCGGCTTAAGACTATTCTCAACAGATATAGAACACATAACTGGGGCTCTGGGGCCCACCCTCACCAAGCTGTACGTTTTCAGGAGTTGTATAAGTCTGTTGTTAAGTGCAGCCGTTATTATGATTTAAAAATATCTAAACGTACAGTTAAATACATTTTATTGAAAACAAAGGTAAAAGACACTCAAAACCGATCTGCTTCCTAATTATGCTGCTCCGTTTTACTAGGGTTTATGTCCATTGCATCTGGACGGTAGACGAACTAGGTAATAGTGCTCTAGGAGGCTTCTCTTATCCCCGCTGTGAGGTTGGTCGTGTCACAGGGTTCTTGAAATTGGGCTGTGGTGAGAATATCCACAGAAACCAGCAAACGCTACCGATCAGGGATCTGTTGGTTCTCAGAGCTGGTTGCTAAACCCAGAACTCCACGGGTATGGACGGTCTTGAATTAATAGAGCAGACTTTGCTTCCCCCAAGACCTTCAAATACACCAGCATGTATAAAAACCCACAACCTCCTTTGGCACCGAGGGGGCACACCACCATGCACACGTGCCGCCTGGGGCAGCGGGACACACTCACTTTTGAAGCAGCTGGGTCCACTAGTCTCTGCCGATGTCGCGCTGAGTTGAAATGGCTCTTCGGAGACTGCCCTTCCTGACAGCGAATGGAAGATGGGGCATGAACAAGAGATGGGAAGGGGAGAAGGTGGGGCATGGGATGATGGGAAATGGTCAGAAAAGGGAGAGGGACAGTGTTTAACGGCACTGTACTTGTTTCTTTTAGCCGATATCCAATAATAAAAACACGTTTTCCCCCACAGAAGTACATGCCATGGTCAAGTCCTTTTGTTAAAAACAGCCTGATATATACACGTGTGAGTAATAACTTTATGGACACAGCCCAGTACCCAGACATTTCCCATCAAATCTTCATTCTTCCCTTATCTGACACTGTCTCTAATTCTATTTTAAGGATACTAAGGAGACTTGGAACCTGATTTCCCTGAACATGAAGTCAATCTCCCTGGAAGAGCAAAAGGCATTAAAGGGGCAACTCTCACAAGAGTTAGACTCGGGACCCATGTGGATATCACCAAAATGACATGGGAGTCATCGTCTTCCTCAAAAACATGAAAACTCTCCCGCCTCTCTGTACCATCCAGGCTGAATTCCTGGTGTCTGGCAGCCACCAAAATTTCTGTCCCTGAATGCAATTACATTTTATTGGCACCAACAGAGACTGAGCATTAAGTTAATAATTTAATCTATGTAGAAGAGTGGTCTTTCCTTAGACCAGTCCCATTAATGCTCTTCTACATATAGAGGACACATGGATCCCATAGAAAAACCTAACACTTCCCCATTGTTTATTCCATGCCAAACACATACACGCCCCCCAAAAAAAAATTCCAAGAAATTTTATTTTAAAGGGCAAATTTAGAATAGGGGTCCACATAAATTGTACAGAGTTTCGCTTCTCCATTCTTTCAAGAACTTAAGAAGCAAACATGATCGATCCACTGTGAGAATCAACTTGAGTGATGAGGAAATGAAAGCAACAGAGAGAAGGTCTCAAAAAATCCCTGGGCTTAAAGCCCCTGGTCCAAGTGAGAGACTACACAGGGAGCAGAACGCCCCTCCCATGAGTGTTAGCCTTAGCTCAGCTCTGTTGACAGAGCAAAGTACAGGACCTTCTACTTAGGTGGGAATGCAGTTATCTTTATTACAATACTTAAGAATTCTTTTTCTTCTAGGAATAAGAGCTCTATTACTTTTAACACGTGGATCAATCACATCCACTTGAAACACCAACAATCACTACTTCAGTGTCCAAAGTATAATGCTTACCTTTCAAAAAGGAAATGTCATTAAGCAGCAGACCGCAAGTCAGAATTATGATTTTCCTAGTAACTGCCCTGCCAACACGCATTCTTTCCCTACTCTCTTCTGAAAGAATCCAAGGAAATAAGTTTTAAATCTCAGCTGACCTAGAAAATGTACTGAAGTTTTAACAGCAAAAATGATGCTCATTAATTCACTGAATATTTCGCAAAACAAAAACAAACACAAAATGTATGACTTCCCACTCAAAAGAATCAATAGTTTTGCAGGAGAAATAGCTTTATACTTTTTAAAAAAAGATTTTACTTATTATTTGAGAGAGAGAGAGAGAGCGTGGGGGGGGGAGGGGCATAGGGAGAGGGGGAAGCAGGCTCCCCACCGAGCAGGGAGCCCTACTATGCAGGACTCAATCCCAGGACCCTAGGATCATGACCTGAGCGGAAGGCAGACGCTTAATGGACTGAGCCAGCCAGGCACCCTTACTCTTTGTTTCTTAAATTACGAGATTATTTTTTTAGCTGGATTTGAAAATTCTCCTTTAACTTTAATGGCTTATCAGAAAGTGGTTTTAATATTTTTTCTCCCTAAAAAAAAGGCATTAGATATAAATAAATAAATAGCCTCATTAATATATCTGGAGATCTATCTGCCCTTATTAACCTCCCTATGAAATGATTACAACTGATTTAAGAGTTCCAGTGCACAGTGCCAGGCTTCCACTTATGAGGAAAGAAATTAATCTTGGCGTTAAATATACAATTACAGTCAATGTGCAAATTAACTAAATCCTAGGCCTGTGGTTTATTGCTCTTCTTCTGACTGAAAGGTGAAAATTTTTTTTTTTTTTAATTAGCTAATTGCACCATGAACTCAGCAGGGGGCAGATGTTGATATTAAAACTAGAATCTGAATCTTAAACTCCCACCCCTGTGGAAGGCCAGTTTAAAGAGAGTAAGCACATCCTTCAAGGAGGGGGGTGAGGGGAGGGGAGTTGGGTTTTTGAAACCTGGTTTCCATTTTATCTCATTTACCATCAAGGACAATGAATCTGTGGCAATGGTCTGCTTGCAGTGAACAAATATGTGTATGAAATAATCAATACATTTACACAGATTCTAGTAATACATCTTAATAGAAACCAAAGAACAGCCTGGAGGATTGATGTCATTTTAATGAATTGCATATGGAGTGAAAATAAAGGAATTGTGAACAGCTCACACCAAGTTTTTCCTTCCTATGACTCATATCTTAAACTAATCTTAATTTTCAATAGAATAGTTGCATTGTATTCTACCACTGGAAAAAAAAAAAGTTAGTTATGGTCAGTTACTCACATATTCTGGAATCAGTTTGATACTGAGGCTTTGTGGAAAGATCTACATAGCTAGGTACTGGATAAAAATTTTTGAGAAGAATTTAATGCATTAGAAACTAGACATGCCTGCTTCTTCACTTTAGGGAGACCTTCATTTAAAAGCTTGTTCTTTCCTTTTTCCAGTCTTTTTATAGAGCAGATTCCCTGACACAACCAGGGGAAATACAAACAATTCATCCTGGAGCACAAGCAGTTATATAAAGTCAATTATGAAATACTTGACATTTTTTAAAAAGCAAACAGCCTCTTATTAACGGTAATGCAGGAAACCAACATCTTATATAAAAAAAATTGTACATATAGTTTTCCATGCTCAAGAAAAACAGTGAATTCTATTATTCAGGCTAACGTTAAAGGCAAAATATGTGACTTCATTTTTCTTTTCCCAAACTTTGAGTCCCAAGAGGCCATTTTTCCTCCAAAATGACAGCCTTCAGACTCTGGTATCTGTCATTCCAGACTGAGACATCAGTCTCCCGGTAGCATTTACCTCCTGGCAAATTCCATCAACATCAGCAAAATAACAGATCGGACCTGGGTGGCCCAGGGGGCTCTCGACGGAGCAGCTTATTTACATATGTAAATAGGGGCTCTTTACCTGCAAGGGGAGGGGGCAGGAGAAGGAGGGGTGGAAGCCTCAACCATCAGTTTCGTGGAAACAGAAGTACATTATATTGCTTAGGTCAACTTAACCAAAATCCTCTTGCTTTGATAACCACCACTAATAAAAGTAGCAGCCCTCGGTTATGTAAATAAACTATTAAAAAATGACAAAGGAAGTGCTGACATGTGCATAATCTGGAAACTTAACAAGACATATTTCATCTCCGTGCTAAATGCTTTCATCAAGCCTTCTCCTGTTAAGAAAGTCATTTTAGAAATTATAAACATCCCTTAGCACTGCAGATCATACTTTTTAAAGAAATTATTGTTCCCTAAACATTACAGACCTGATAGCATAATACTTTAGCCTAATTTGCACCACACAAACACTCTTAAAAGAATACTCTGTGGAAAACAATTTATCAGGCATGAACTAATGGGTGTCCGGTGAATTTAGTGGCTGGCATTGGATTATTAAAGTAACTAGTACTTTACGTCATGTATAAAGTACTCTATCTCAAAATTAGAGCCACAAGTTTTAAACGCAGTGTATCTGTAATTTTGGCATTAATCCCATTATTGTAAAAAAGAAAAACCAACTATCACTGGACATTTCCAGCCTAGATATTTTAATGTAAGAAAACAAACAAAATAAACATAATGGTTTCAAGGGCTCCCAGACAACTTCCCAAAAGTCCATTCAAAACAATTTTAATTCTGGCAAGAATCACATGCATTCTCAGGTAATAAAATTTTTCACCAAACTCTGAGACATCCTTTTGTCTGAGATGAATACATTTCACCCCCAACTGAAGCTCTTGCTAAACAGCTGACTAAAATACAACAACGCTCCTGCAAAGAGTCTCTAGTAAAGGAGACCCTTCAAGTCCATCAAGCAATCCAGGACCACACAAAGTCAAGAAACTCCGTGAAAATAAATTGATTCAAAGAATTCACAAGCTAGGGAGATTTAACAATTACCAAGCATATCAAAGTAAGGATCAAAAAACCCAAATGAACATGAAAGAAATGTGCCCCTTAGAAGCGAGAACACATTTTCGATGGGGACATCGTACGATTCTAAAACCCATGGCACTAATCCCACTACCATTTATGAAAACCTCTATAATTCATAACCTTGTAAAGATGAAAGTACATCATTTCTTTTTCTTTCAAACTTTTGGCTCAAGAGTCACCAAAATAGGGTAGTGGAAGGCATACTCTCACCTGTGAAAGCAAACCCTAACACAGTGGCTAACTTTTGTCACTGTGATGCTCGGCGAGAAGTAGATTTCACATCATTCAACAACACGTGACAGCACCATGAGCAAAGCACCCTATTTGCTCATCTAGTCTAGTTTCTTTTTAAACAAATGCCGGGCTCTAGCTACCACATCACATGGATTTGACCTACAGTTCAAAACCACAGCAGGTTTTAGCGGCTCTTGGACTGTGATAAGACTGCAGTCTTCAGACCCTGATGCTTTAGGGTGTGTCCCAAACTTCAATCATTCACTTAGTAATTTTTCCCATATCCAAGTACCTTGTCTGCTGTTACATCTACTATGTATGTTATTTATTCTTTTAATTATTTTGAAAGACAGCTCTTTTTTAAAAAAAATTAAATACTTCAATTTTTAATGATAGCCTAAGTAACACTATCTTGAAATCTTGGCTTTGTTGTTCCAGTTACATTTTTTTTTTTTTAAGATTTTATTTATTTATTTGAGAGAGAGAGAGAGAGACAGTGAGAGAGGGAACACAAGCAGGAGGTGGGGAGATAGAGAAACAGGCTCCCTGATGAGCAGAGAGCTCACCAAGGGGACTCGATGCTAGAACCCCGGGATCATGACCCAAGCCGAAGGCAGACGCTTAACCGACTGAGCCACCCAGGTGCCCCAGTTACATTTTTTCTAATATATATTAAGATAACTATATTGAACACTACATAAAAATCTCTGTGTGCTGACTATACTCATCCGTGCACAACCAGTGGTGCCCACCCCAGCTCGGGTGGCAGGGAGAAGCCCAGGCTCCACAGTGGGTATCTGGAGAGCAGGCTGGGTGGTGACCACAAACCAGCATTTATGACTCTGCCCTAACAACATCTCCCCCCCAACCCCAACTAACTACTCTGAGATGTTAAGCAAATTGCAAAATTGCAAATTTTACAAGCCCATGACCCAATTCTTGTCCTCTGTCCCCCAAACCTGCTCTCCTCAGTGGACCTCATCCCCATCCTCCCGTACCTCCAACATTCACCCAACTGCTCTAACCAATGAGCTGGCATCAACCCTGCTCTCTCATTCGTAATCTCAGTTCCCATGGGCCAGATACCAACCCCCCACTCACCCATATTTAATCCATCAGCAAATCCTATCGGTTTTCATTTCATAACATATTTCAAATTCAACCATTCTCACTTTTACCATTATCCACCTCATCCAAGCCACTTATCTGTATCATTTGCAGGGCTGCCATAAGAAGTTACCACAAACTGAGTGGCTTAAACAAAAGACACTTACTTTCTCACAGTTCTGGAGGCCCCAAGTCTGAGATCAGGGCTCAAATCCTTCTGAGGGCTGTGAGGGAAGGATCTGTCCCAGCCTCACTCCTTGACCTCTAGATGACCCTCCTCTTCCTATGTCTTTAAATGCTATATTCTCTCCATGCAGGTCTGCCTCTGTTCCCAAACTTCCCCTTATTATAAGGACACCAGTTACACTGGATCAGGGACCACCCTAACAACTTCCTTTTAACTTGATTACCTCTGTAAAGACCCTGTCTCCAAACGACATCACATTCTGAAATACAGGGGCTAAGGCTTCAATGTATTTGGGGCAGACAATTCAACACATACCACCATCCAAGTCATCCAGAATCCAGTGATACCTCACATCCCTTCTGCTATTTTTGCCGTTGGCAGGGTCTATGCTCCCAGTGGCAGACAAAGCCACCCTGTACAACATATGCAATACTCCTTTTCTCCAAACCCTCCAGTCCATTTCCCTTCTTCTCACACCAAGTCCTTCTAGGGCCTGCAAAACCCAGCCCTGGGTACTTGTCTGGATCCTATGCTCCCCGCCCCACCCCAACTCCCACTCCACTCTGGCCACATTGGTCTCTGTGCTGTTTCTAGAGCTCTTCAAGCACATTCCCAACTCATGTTCCCTGTGATTCCCTTCACTAGAAAACACTCCTACAAGTATTGTTGCAAAGCATGCCCATTCACTGTATCCAGGAATGCTCAAATGCCTCCTCCCCTAAAAGACCATCCCCACCCCTCCCTTTCCCCTTCTCCTCCTTTACTTCTTAACAGTTACTACTCTGTGACATTATATTGTACATGTATGTGTTCATCTTTTTTTTCCCTCTAAGTTCCACAAGGCTGGGAGTTTGGTCTCATTTATTCTCTGCCTGGCACCTGATGGATGCTGGATAAATAATTATCAAACCAACAAATGAAGCAAATTTATATACATGATGCACAATTATACCAGCTCATTCATACCCAATGTTTCAGCCGGGGTTCCTGCAGCAAAAAGAGTGCATAACTCAGACTGGGTGGTTTGAGACAAAAATTGGATAGTGAAATTATTTACAAAGAAGTAAAAGGAGTAGGGCTCCTTCCTCACTCCTAGGCCAAAAGAGGCAAAGGGAGGAAGCTGCTTCCAGAAAGTGTAGGACAGAGCCAGGTAGAGAGGTCACCTGACAAGTGCCCTTACTTTCAAAAGAGCATTCAGCCAGGCTGGGCTAATGCCACAGGAAGGAAGCCAGAGAATGGCTTCTATCGTATTCTCCATTCCCCCTTCTTGCTTCTAAAGCTCCTGCCCACTGGGCCTAACCCAACCTGACACCAAAGAGCATGGAGCCCTTTGATGCAAGTCTGCAGAGGAGATGGGTAGTGGGAAGAGCAGAAGAAAGAAAAAGAGAGCAAGGGAGGTGGGAGGGAGGAAGAAGAAAGAAAAGAAAAGAAAAGAAAAAAGAAAAGAAAAGAAAAGAAAAGAAAAGAAAAGAAAGAAAAAGAAAGAAAGAAAGAAAGAAAGAAAGAAAGAAAGAAAGAAAGAAAGAAAGAAAGAAAGAAAGGAAGGAAAGGAAGAAAAGAGAAAGAAAAAAGAAAGAGAAAGTGGAGAGGTAGGGAGAAGACAGAGGAGGTAAAAGGAAGAGAAGTGGGGAAAGAGAGAGAGTGGGAGAGAAAGAGGGTGGAGAGGAAGAGGAGAAAGAGAGAAAGGCAGAGAGGTACAAACTGATTTGGAAGTCAAAGAGAGGCTATAAAGTACCCACAGGGCAACTGAGCCAAAGTTAACACTAGCAAGCACAGGGACTGCTTCCCTTCTCTCTTCCCGGCCCAGTCCTGACTCTGAAACAGCACGTGCTGTTCTACCTGTAAAATTGCCCTTGCATAGGGGCGCCTGGATGGCTCAATCGTTAAGCGTCTGCCTTCAGCTCAGGTTGTGATCCCAGGGTCCTGGGATCAGAGTCCTGCATCGGGCTTCCTGCTCAGCGGGGAGTCTGCTTCTCCCTCTGCCCCTCCTCCTGCTTGTGCTCTCTCTCATAAATAAAAATAAAATCTTTTAAAAATTTTTTTTAAATTTCCCTTGCTAAATAACATCTGACAAAAGGTTAGTATCCAAAGTATATAAAGAACTTATGCAACTCAACAGCCCAGAAACAAATAACCCAATTAAAAACTGGACAGAAGACATGAACAGACATTTCTCCAAGGAAGACATCCAGATGCCAACAGACACAAGAAAAGATGCTCAACATCACTCAGCATCAGGGACGGGGGAAATAGGTGAAGGGGATTAAGAGCACACTTATCCTGATGAGCACTGAGTCATGTATACAATTGTTGAATCACTAAACTGAACACCTGAAACTAATATAACACTGTATGTCAACTATACTGGAATCAGAAAAAAAGACCACTACCCATAAAAAAAATTGCCGTTGCCGAACGGCACACGGTACACACATGAGCACTGAAGCTCGATGGACGTGCCTGTGTGTTTGAAGGGAGCAGAGGCAAACAATTTAAGCAGAGAAGCCAAGTGGTACTTTTCTTCTTGGGCCCTTGCTTCCCAGAAATACTGAAGGGGTGATCTAGGTATTACCTGTAAAGCACCACGTTATCTAATGGCGGGGCTTTTGCCTTTGTCAAGGTCTTACATGAAATGCGATATTCTGAGGGCTGCAGTCTCAAGTCAAAAGAAAATCCTGGGATTGGATTCCTGAGGAAATTCTTACTTTGAATTCAAAATCACTTCCCAGCCCAAGTACACTTGAGTTTACCTTTTAAAGTTATTCAACCTTAGGAAAGGAGAAAAGCCAGTCTGCACTGAATCCCCTAAAATTCCTCGCAGAAGGGGGCTCTGGCACCCTGAGGGCCAGTGGGAAATGCAGACCCGAGGGCCAGTCTCCTCCCACCCCGGATGGGTGATGGCAGCCGGTCCCGGTCAATTAGCCCTGCTGGACCTCAGCACCCACCCCTGTGAGTAGGCGTGATGCATCCAAAGGTCTGAAATTCCAAGATCCTCTAGGAACGTGAGCTCAGTACAGTACAGATCAAAAATATACAGGAGACCCTGTTTTAAAAAGAACTAAATTCAATTACTGGGCTCCTGTCATAGCTCAAATTGCTTGTAGTCTTCGTGCTATGTGTGTTTTGGGAATCACAGTATTGACTTGCTATTTGGAAATGTTTACGCTTACTGCTGTTCATAGAGAAATGTCTGGGTCTCTGACTGTATTCTACCCATCAGTCAATGATCCTTTGTTAGAGCATTTCAGAACATTATATATTGATTCAAATTAATGAATTTTATGTCAACGGCCAGTTAACATATTTTACCATAGACAATAAGTTTATGGATGTAATTACTGTCTTGAGCTCCAAAAACACAGCACAATTACACTGCAGCACATATGTCAACCCACTGAAGTCACTTCAACTTAGAAAAAAAATCTAATGCTATCACATGCCACACATTTAATGAGAAAAATTACAAGATACCTAAATTAAGAGAACCAATTTTCCACAGGGAAATGTGGGGGAAAAAATTTAAAAGTAAACCAATTTTCTGAAGGCAAAATAAAGTTTTAAACATAGCTCTGAGTTGTACCCAAAGCAAATTATTGCCAGCAAGTAATATGGCTCTGATAATTAGACTTGATTGGGGTTTAAATTAAGCAGGGGGATGCACCAGACTCCTCAAAGCTGTTTTGATTTGTTTCATCTGTTCTAGCAGGCATGGGGAGAATGGCCAGGGGCCCACGCAGGGAAAAGCAGCCCGGCTTTGCAGACTGAGGTAGGATGGTGTTCAACTGACCTCTCTGGCAGTTGCTTACCTCAAAGATTCATGGGTGAAACAGATTAAGGGCCTATATATCCACCCCGATCATAATTATAGCATGGAAACCTGATATAACACCGCTAACCCATAACACAATGACAACTGCGTCTTTTACCCCAAGCGTACTCGCTACAAATCCTTGAGTGGGAATACAAATAAAAGGTCATCTCGTCACTCCCTCACATTAAGAAGGCTCTGGATGCTTAGAAGACATGAACTTTTAAACAGGTACAAATAGAAGGATCCTCAAGTTCAAGTCATCGTGCTGTAATTCCATCTTCTACTCTGTAACCAAAACCGTCTTTGATCTGGAGAATATAAAAAAAAATTGCATTTTGGCTTCTTTACTCGTAGTTCCTTGCTACGCTCTGGCCTGTGAGGTGCATAGAGCAGATGTGAAAGGCACTCTATCATGGTGAAAAAGGTCCAAAACACCCACACGTTTGCATCTGTCAAATGGGACAGACAACAGCTGCCTCCAGAGGGTGTGAGAAGAAATAAGGATGTGACCTCTCCAGAACATGCCTGGCATGAGTCAGCAGATAAATGCTGGCCATTCAAGGTACTGTGATGGCTCTCTTAACTGCTGCTTTGTAGTGTCTCTAACAACCACCCAGCTCACTTCTAGTTATAAACTGCATGTAACTGATTTTGTGAGGACTTTGAGTATTTTCTCCATTTGTGAGTAAGCAAAGCAACAGAGCTTAGACCCAGGAATTCCAGGCTTTGGGAAGACCACAGATGACTCATATTCCCTGTCCTCACATGAAGAAATCCCAGAGAGCGATACCTCCAGTGATCTCAGATAAGGCCAATCCTGAGCTCAATAAGCTCTTTGGAAATAACTGAGCAGTGACGAGAGTCGAGAAGCAGATGGCTTCCTGGCCTGCTTTCCGAGCACCAGACCCTGGCACTGCGTCTGGGGACCCCATCCATCATGTATCCTGCCTGCGCTCTAAAAGCGACGTCCATCCCCAGTGACACAGTGACTTTCCCATGCTTTGAGGGCACTTCCACTCTGATTGTCCCAGACACCCACAGGAATGCAAAAGAGGAAGGAAACATGCTAAACAATCCATGTTTTGTTTTGTTTTTCTTTCTTTTTTTTTTTTTTACAGTCAGACGATGGGAAGTGGTGGGAGGGAAGGGCTGAAGCATGGGGCAGAGAACGCGGGCAGATGACAGAAAGACAGAAGCCTCGGAGGAAGTGTTTGGGGGAGAAAAACAAGGCCGCGGACGAAAAAAAAAAAAAAATACTCCAGCAAAAAAAGGAAAAGGTGTTCTCTGCCAAGAAAAACGTGCTAATCTTATGCAGCTGAAACAGATATTTAAAGAAACATTGTAAGACTTTTGTCTTTAACTCCTTAACACTTAATCCCGAAGGAATCCTCATCCTCACTCCTGAAGGAGTAAGGGGTATTCCATCACTTACAGCCATGAGCTACACCTCTCCAGACGTGAACCTCTCTTCTTGTGCAGTCACTACAACAAAAAACCAGCATCGCATATTTTATTGTCTCAATCAAACTGCAAGGTCCATAGAAGAGAATAAATATTCTTGTGAACCTGAGTTTTTAAATACCTAACAGTTACACGTCACACCTACTGTGTGCAAGGCTCTGCTGGACATTACGTGTATTAATTACTTTATTCCTCATAACAGCTTTATAAATTGGGCAGTGTGAGTATGCCCATTTTACAGATGACAACATAAGATATAAAGAGGTTTAAAAAATGTGCCTGAAGTCACAGAGCTGCTAAGAAGCGGTGCTGGGATTCAAAGCCAGACAGATGGGCCACAGAGCCCTGCTTTCGATCACTACCCCCAAGGAACCTCTCACAGGTCACAATCCATCAGTAACTAGATGTATCCGATGAGTTATTCAAAGCAGTACGGATTAATCAGTTTGGCTTTTTAAGTTCAGTGACCTCACGCAGTCAGAGATGTTTTATAAACGACACACAAATACCTCCTAAAACCAAAACCTTACCACTCTATGGTAAGTCCAATTCTAGGACAGTCTTAAAACAGTGTGCCCTGCAATCTCAGCGATGTCCCAGTTTCTAAGGGAAAGAGCCCGTATGCAGGGCAGCGCAATGCTCTCCCTGCAACCACTGAGGCCACTCACACTCTGAAGGGTATGAGAGGCTCACAGACCATTCTGTCCCCATGAGATATGAGATATTCTCCTCCTTGTATTTAAGTCATTCATTTCATATGACATCACACTCAGTAACTAGCCTTCACGGGGCTCCCAGTGGCTACATTTAATTCATTCCTTAGTATCACTGCTTTCTAATTATCTCTGAATTTGATAAAAATCGATGGTAAGACAAAAATGCCCCTTAGAAAACTGTAACATAGCCTAAAGATGTCAATGAATTAAAAGTTAGCCAAGACAAAGCTCTCTAATTTGGTCCTATTGTTGTTGGAGGAGGAGGGTTTATGGGGAAGGTACCAGGTTTGGGGAAAAGGGGAGGGAAAGAAGGACAAAAGCGCTGGGAGAGAGAACCAAGAATCAGGGAAGCCACTGACCTGTATCTTAAATAAAGGTATGAAGCCAACATCAACTCCACTATTTTGCTACCCAAACGTAGCACAGTTTTAAGGAATACCAAAAGGCCAAAAAGCTCCAATATGGAGAGCAGAATAAGAAATTTTGGGTGCCTGGGTGGCTCCGTCGGTTAAGCGTCTGCCTTCGTCTCAGGTCATGATCCCAGGGTCCTGGGATCAAGCCCTGCATCGGGCTCCCTGCTTGGCGGGAAGCCTGCTTCTCCCTTCCCCACCCCCCCTGCTTGTGTTCCCTCTCTCTCTCTCTGTCAAATAAATAAAATCTTGAAAAAAAAAAAAGAAATTTTAATGTATGTCTAACAGTGATTACAAAAGGTAAGATTAAGGACTATAAGAAGTTGATATAGCATTGCTATGACTTAACAACATACTAGAAGTCCCCACCAATGCAGTTAGAAAACAATGAAGCAAATGATTGGGAAGGTATTCTAATTGCAGCTGACAATGTTTCTACTAAAATATGAGATCCTACAGACATTATTTTTTGAATGATTCAAGGAGCTCAAAAGAGATTTTAGATACAAGATCACATACAAAATAAACAGTATGTGTATACACCAGCAATAACCAACTAGAAAACGTAAAAGGGACAAAAAAGAATTCATGATAGCAATAAAAGCCGTAGTGTATCTAGAAACACATCTATTAAAAGATGTAATAACATATAAGTGGCCGAAAGGTAAATGAAAAGATGCTCATCATCACTAATCATCAGAGGAATGCAACCTAAAGCCACAATGAGATATTATCTCATACTTGTTAGAAAGCTATTATCAAAAATATAAGGGAGAAGTGTTGGCATGGATGTGGACAAAAGGGACCCTTGTTGGTGAGAATGTCAAGTGGTGCAGCCACTATGGAAAACAGTATGGAAGTTCCTCCAGAAATTAAAAATAGAACTACTATATGACCCAGCAATTCCATTTCTGGGGACATATTCACAGAAAACAAAATCACTAACTCGCAGAGGATCTGCACTCCCATGTCACTGAGTATTATTTACAATAGCCAAAACATGGAAACTATCTAAGTGTCTAGTGACAGATGAATGGGCAAAGAAAATGTGGAAAGGAATATTACTAAGCCATAAAAAGGGGAAATCCTGCCATCTGCTACAACATGGATGGACCTTGAGGGCAATAGGCTAAGTGAAATAAGTCAGACATAAAGACAAATATTGTGTAATATACTTATATATGCAATCCAAAACAAACAAACTCATAGATACAGAGAACAGTTTGGTGGTTGCCAGAGGTAGGGGGTGAGCGAGTGATCAAAAGGGTGAAGGTGGTCAGAAGGTACAAATTTCCAGTTAGAAGATAAATAAGTTCTGGGGATGTAAGTCACAGCAAAGAGACTACAGTTAACAACACCATATTGTATATTTGAAAGTTCCTAAGAGGTTATATCTCACAAGTTCTCATCATGAGAAAAAGAAACTATGTGCGGTGATGGATGTTAAGTAAACTTGTGGTGATCATTTCACAACATAAACATATATCAAATCATTATGCAGTACCCCTTAAATTAATACAATGTTACTTATCAGTAGAATAAATGTCCAGAAAACATTGTAAAACAAAACAAAAAGATAAACAAGATCTATACAGTAAAAATTATAAAAACAGTTTAATGGGTACAAATGAGTACCAGAACTAATGGAGACATAAGTCACATATGGATGGGAAGACTCGTATATACCCAAATTAATTGAAGAGCCACTGGAATTCTAATAAAAATTCCAAGTAGATTTGTTTTGGTGGAATTAGGCAAATTGTTTCTAAAATTCACTTCAAAGCCTAAATAGTCAAAAATATCCAAATCCCTTCTGAATAAAAGCAGCACAAAAATAAAGGACTTACCCTACAGAAGTCAAGCTTTATTTTAAAACCGTACTAATTGAATCATGTGGTGTTCACTAAAGAATAAACAAACAGATTGGGGCAACTAGAGAACCCAAAAACAGACCCTTGCACAGATGGGAATGTAGTAAAAATAGAGACAGAGTACCAAACAAAGAAAAGATACACTAACTCAATAAATGATACAGTAAAAACTCACTTTCCACCTGGAAAAATATATGAATTTAATCCACGCCACAAACCATACTTAAAAAAAAAAAAAAAAACAGATGAGTGAGAAAGTTCATGTCAAAACACAACTTTAAATATTTTGCAAGAAAAAGTGAAGTGGGAGGTATTTTTTAATCTATGAATAGGAATATACATTCCTAAACAGGTATGAAAAGTAAAATTCACAAAAAAATATCAATAAATTGGACTTCCTCATAACTGAAGTCCTCTATATGACAAAATGACATCATAAGCTTTACAGAAAGGGGCAGACTGAGTAAGATATTCCTAATGCATAAAATATAGGAGTTAATAAAAAAAAAATAATGGGCAAAAGATAGGACCTAACAAATTAGAGAAGTGAAACCCAAAAAGGCCACTAGACATATGAAAAGATACATAACCTCTTTTAGCGTAATTCTTTTAAAGAGAGCAAAATAATCACTTAACACCCATGAGAAAAGCAAAAGTCAAAAAAAAAAAAAAAAGGTCTCCAAACAGCAGGTGCGGTGAATACGAAAGAAAACCACAATCTGGTGTAGACTTGTGCATTGGTTCAAGCACACAGACAAAAGTTTTAGCAGTCTCTATTAAAGGTGAAAATATGTATCTAATAGGAACCAATAATTTTGGTTCTTGGCACACACCCTTGGATCATCCTTACATACAGGAAGCAAGAAATCCATACACAGATGTCCACTGAAGCATTCCTGTAACAGCAAATTTAGAAACAACTGACATGTCTATTATTAAGGGAAAGGATAGAAGAAACTGTGGCCTATTCTTAAGATGAAATGCCAGTATTTAAAATGAATGAACAAAATCTATGTGAATCAACATAAATCTATCCAAAAAAATTCTGAGTGAAAAAAAGTTACAAAATAGAGATGAGACAAAAAAAAAACAACTGGAAATACACCAAATTTACGAAGGGGGGTTACTTCTGGGAAGGAGGGTAGATAAAGAAACAAAGGCCTGGGAAGGAGTTTTCAGTCATGTTATGGATGTTTTCATGTTTATTTTTTTGTTATAATGTTCAATTACTTTTATTATAGCTACTATCTGAAAAAAAAAGGACAAAACGTACACATTTCTTAATTCTAGATGTCCAGTATAGAAGTGCTGTATTATTCTCTATTCTTTGCAGTGTTTTAGAAACTTTTCAATTTTTTTTAAAAAAGCACAGACGGTTGCTGGTCATCTAGGTCAATATTCAAAACAAGGACATTCCAATTTCATACAAAGCACAATCAAAAGATTTTCCTACGATAATATAGGCATAAGGACTGTCTTTGTGCGATGCACAGCATTTGATTCATAATCAGATAAAAAGATAATCAGATTTAAAATCAGAAAGGCAATCAGTCAGTATGTGTCTTCCTGATAAAGACAACACACCGGAATTTCTAATCTTTTCCTCCAGACAGCACTGACATTGACTGGCACATGTGAGGGCAATTAATAACCCTTCAAAACTGAGATCGGTATCTTACTTTTCCTTACGTTCAAGTGGAAACAGTAAAATAAAATAGCACAGAACTTGGAGAAACTACCGCACAAAAGGATTTACCCCTTCAAATTCTAGGTAAGGGTCAGACGGTGATCTCCTGCACTTTCCCACCCTGACCATCAAGGGCTACCTCTGATCCTACTTGCTCCCAGGCCTCCCTCGCCCCGCACGTGCAGCAGACACCATAGCTGCCTTGCATCCTGTCCCTGAGAGTCGTCCTACATCCCTTCCGATTTTAGTCTCTCCTTCAGTGCGGATCAGAGCAAGCTCAGACTCACCTGATGCTAACAGCGTTCATCTCAAACACGCACACGCACACGCACACGCACACACACTGTGTATTTTTCTAATTCTGCCCCAGCCACTCTCCAAGACCACGGTAGCCTGTAGGGGCCAGAGAGAGGAGGAGCTAATCCCTCAGGGACAAGCTTCAATCAGTGGGGCAGAGGAGCTGGTGGTGGGTAAATATTCCAATATTCGATGTGTGTCCCGGAGGTCCCCGTGGAATGACATTTCCAGCGCCCACTGCTGCAACCTCAGATTGCCTTTCCTTCCATATGCCTCCCACATGCCCGCACAACCTTGTATCCAGCTCTGCTTCCCAGAGGAGGCAAATAAAGAGAACCATCTAGTCCAGCTCTGAATGCCTTTTTTCTAATTCATGGGTTCTACTCTTTTTTAAATACTTAAGTGCCAAAGAACGTATGTACTGCAGATGCAGAAATAAACAAGGTAAGACCCCAGTCATCAAGGAACTTACAATCTTGTGAGGAAGAACACACACACACACACACAGACACACACACAGACACACGGACATACACGGTAAATGTGACAGGAGCCGATGTCAAGGCACATAAAAGATAATCATGTCCTGAAGTAGGAGTGGTTGCCTCTGTCTGTGGAGGGGCTCCGAGTCCATACATGCTCCCTTTTCCAACGCTGGTAGGCAGCCTCTAAAGTGGCTCCTAGTGATCTCAGTGCCTGGTGTGCATACCATTTTGAAATCTCTTCCCCCTGTGTGTGGAGTTGTCATGTTATGAGCTGCCCTGTGGGGAAGGCCACGTCACAAGGAGCGGGAGATGGTCTCCCAACAATACCCAGTTAGGAATGGAGACCCTTGCTCCAACAACCTGCAAGGAGCTCAATCTTACCAACAACAGTCGTACCACTTATTGACCAGAAGCAGGTCCTCCTCTAGTCGAGCCTTGAAGTAACTGTGGCTCTAGCCAGTATCTTGATTTTAGTCTTGTGAGAGATCATGAGACAGATCGCCCGGCTAAGCTGCATCTGGATGCCTGGCCCACAAAAACTATGATGTCATGTCTGTTCGAAGCAGCAACATTTTGGGAAGATGTGTTATGCAGCTACGGCTAAACAGCACACACACCAACCACAATTAAAAGTCACCAGTGCTATGGATATAGTCTAGACAGAGCATGTCTGAAGTCTAATTCTAGTTCCTACCCATATTCATTAAATAAGCATTTACTATGTGCTAGACCGTGTGGACACAAGGTTAACTTTAAAAAAGATACCGTCCCCCTGCCTTCTTGGAAAAGGCAAGCTTGCAAAATTCCTGGTAAACCTATTTATGCAACTTCACTAGCTTATTTTAAACTATGACTTGTTATAAATGTTTAATTTCTGCTGACTCTGTAGGCAGTTTGTTAAATATATAATTAAATGTCTTTGCTATATTAATGTACTTTGTGCTTAGTGCAATATACCTAAGGGTCTGTTCCATCTGCTCAAAACATAAGTTATATATTTAGAAAATTTTCTTCTCCACAAAAAATTCTTACAGGAATCAGGCCTTTTCCTTCCATTCATTCAAAAAACTATTCCCACAGGCAGAAAAGCCCGTGAAGCAGTGAGCTGGAAAACTTTATGTCCAAACATTCTGTAACATTTTCCAAATTGACTACTTGGAAGTCTACATTCTCCTCTTAGTCTCTGATGAGACTCAGGACCCACTGTGCAAACTGAGGACAAACATTTAAATATTTCTTAATATTACATAGGTGAGACTTTCATCTTTTGTGACAGAAACTTTTCCCCTTCACGTGACACCAACTAGAAAGAACAAACTGATAAAAGCAGGAGCATTCTCTTGCTTATCCATAAAATATTTCTTTAGTCCTATTTGTTTATTTTTAAAAATCCCATGAGCTTTCCCACAGCATCACAAACAGCTCAGGGAATACTTAAAAGGAATAGGCCCATTTGGACAAAGAGAAAAAGAAAGATAAGGGGAAATGATTTTTCAGTGAAAATTTACACGTACACAGGCACACTTGGATCTCTCAAATCCATATGACTAGAAGAATTAAACTTATCCTAGGTTTATTTTTTAGAATGTGACTGAAATTATCACACTGGTTATGCAGCCTTATCAAACATGCTTATTACTACCTTCTCACCCCTACAGTTGTCTTTAACCAGCCATGGCTTTAACAGATGTTAACTTGCACTAGAAGGGATACCTTGACACTCCACCAGTCTTGGAGTAAGGCCATGGAACAAAGGAACCAGAATGGGGCGGGCAGGGGGAGGGTAGATCACAGAAGAACTTAAGATTTATTAACCATCCTCTGTTAAAGTTGCTGTGGGCTTCAACCAGAAGACACCACCCACTATGACACTGTTAAGAAGAGTACGTCACCCAAGTTTGTTTTTCAATTTCAAATGTGGCAGTATTGTACTGTTCATCTCAACATATTTTCCCCATACCCCTGTCCTCACTCACCAACAGGAATATAATGGCAATTCTGTTTAGGGAGAGAAAGTCATTTATACTTTATTAGGGTGTCCTCTGTAGAATACCAAGACATATCCATGCAACTTTTGTAAACTTACTGCACACAATTGAGCTTTGCACATCTATGCTGCAATCATACTTTCATGTAGAAGATTTAGCTGTGTTTCTAATTTGGGGGGAAAAAATGTAGTGCGAATTAATTGCTATCAGCTATGCAAAATGTCTCTCAGCCCAATCCCTCTCACCAAATCACCCCAGAGTAGTAAGGAAGGACTAGACCATGGCAAAGGGGTTACGTACAAACTGTAGCGCCAAGGAAATACAGGTTTATATCCACACAAACCAGCCCGATGATGTCCCAGCATTACCGAATGTGTCTGTGCTTCATTTTCCTCTTCCATAAAATGGCATTAATAATGCCTAGCCAGGTCATTTTGAGAATTAGGGCTAATATACATACAATGTCGAGCAGAGCATCTAATATTTAGTAGGCATCCATTACACTATGGAAGGTTATTATTATTATGTATTTCCAAAATATTTCACCACATTGAGCCCAATACTAGAACGATTAACGGAACCTGTTATTCATTAAAATAACAGGAGCTTAGCTAGTGTCAGATAACTTTAATAGGCTCCACAATAAGGAGATCAGAGCAGGTAATCCTCCAGAACCTCTCTAGCTCTAAATTAACAATGCAATAAAATTAGGTACCACTTGGCAGATCTGTCAACAGTCAAAAGGAATGGTATAGATAGAAACTGTTTTTACAAAGAATTTTTCCACCATTAATTACTGTTAACCTTCTGAAGGAAATCTGCACCAAGATACTGCGAACACAGAGAGACCCAACAGAGAGAAGGGGAGCACACGCTACAATAATCCAGTGATATGTGGTGCTAATAAAAACAGAAAGGGTTTTAGATATGTAGCACAGGTTTTCAACATATTAAGAAAATGGTGACTCTAAAGAGTCATTTCCCGAGGAACGAAAGAGACAGCAAGCTGTAACAGTATCTCACACAAATTAAACTGTCCTCTAAGAGCAATGGCCAGCACAAAAAGAATGCATCTGAGGCTACTTGCAGCATCCTCCTGGCTCATGCCATGAGTGTTAAATTTTGCGTAACAAAACTTTGTAACGAACGGGTTGGTTCAAATTGCCTGGCAGCCTAATCAATTACACTGCTGCCCCCACCCGCTCTCCTATTAAACCCTACTTAAGATGATGCTGTATTAGATTCCTTTTCTCTACTCCCAGCCTTTCTGCTGAGTCTTTATGTAGGTAGATAGCAAGATAAATAGGTAAGATTATGGTTCTTATACACGAAAAAATAGGGCCAAGATGGAATACTCCGCTGAAGTCTCATTTGTTTTTACAATGATTTTAAACCATTTTAAATTATAGAAGATGGAGATTACCATCTATCGGGAAAGGTACAGCATGCACTGAGGAGAGACACTGCCTCTATGGGAAAGAGAAACCCTCCCCATTTGAAGAGAAGATTCTTCCCGCCTGGGAAGCAATTTTACAAGGTTTTTTCCAAAAAAAATTAATAAAAGAGGCTTAAAATGCATTATATATATATATAATACAAACTGTAGCACATATATATATTGTCAAGGGCTAGGTTCCAGATGACCTTAACTATGTGTTTTTGAGCCATTCTGTTACGAATGTATTTTATGTGTTTTTTCTTAATTTTATGTGTTTTTATAATCAGAATAGGAAACTTAAATAGGAAAGAGAGGAAAAGCTATGTGTGAAATAGAGGAGACTCTCTCAAGGTCCATTCAGTTGTTAATGGGGTCTGCCCTCTGCCTGGAGCAGTCTATCGCCTTCCCCTTCCTAGGTTTATTTTTCAGAATGTGACTGAAATTATCACACTGGTTATGCAGCCTTAGCTTATTACTACCTTCTCATCCCTACAGTTATTCATATATATATATATATATGAGCCTAGATTTGAAAGGAGTCACAAACACAAGGTTCAAAGGTTACAGTTATGTTCTGTTTAGGGTTTCCAAATAAAAATGGAATTTGAATACCCTTAAAGCATGACATACGTTCTCCAGTTTGGCCACAGTCCCCACCACTCCCTATTGTGCCCCTAGTTGGCTTTACAGATGTATCTTATGCCTCTAGCCCCTGAGGATATTTTTGTTTGCCTTCACAGTCTTAAAATATAAAATGAAATAGTGAATAAATATTTATTCAAAGTCTAGAAAATGATGGGGGGAGCAACAACATGGGACAGGCTTTTGCAATTAAGTTAAATCAGAAGATCCACTCAAGGATCTTAACGAACTTTCTGAAATGGGATCCTTTGTTAAGCAAAGACTACTTATTTAAAAAGTTAATATTTAGAAGTTCAATATAACCACACAAAAGAACTCAAGCATTTGCTATGCATAGGAGGGCAGAGTGAACAGATTATGAATGCAAACGCTTTGATTCTGATAGTCACTATTTTGATAACTTGAGTTCAGTCGCTTTATTTCCCTGAAACTCAGTGTTCTTAGCTGAAAGATGAAGAATTAAGCTAGATTAGATCTAAGGTTTCTCTCTTGGACTTAAAATTCTATGCTTCTCTCATTCTCAGTATCTCAGACATTAGCTGTTTAGAAAAAGGGACACTTTTCTTACAGAAAAGCTCGAAACCTGGACCCTGGAGGACTCCAAGCAACAACGAAAAGCAAATCAGGCAAATTCTTTACCTGGAATTCTGCAGTGAGTTAGAAGATGTGCAGGGACAAGAATCTTAAATTAACATCTTTATTCCAGCTGATGTAACCACTACAAATAATTGCCTCATGCCTGTGAGGTAATACGCTTTTTTGCCAAGGACCCCATTAACAACTGAATGGACCTTGAGAGAGTCTCCTCTATTTCACACATAGCTTTTCCTCTCTTTCCTATTTAAGTTTCCTATTCTGATTATAAAAACACATAAAATTAAGAAAAAACACATAAAATACATTCGTAACAGAATGGCTCAAAAACACATAGTTAAGGTCACCCAGAACCCAGCCCTTGACAATAACCAGCTTTACTGATCATTTACCATGTCTGACCATGCATTTTGGGATCTAACAGGCAGTAAGATAATTTTCTTAATTTCATGAAGCTTACAGACTCTTGGGGTGGAGAGAGAGACAAGAGAACAGACAATTAAGATGTGGTCTGATGGGGACCTTACCCAGGCTTGGGGGTTCAGAGTGGAAACCTGCTCTCTGGGCAAAAGTACGTCCAAGTAAACTCAAGAAAGAGGAGGGCGTGAGTAAATGAGAAAGGCCAGGGGAAGAAGAGATAGAGGTGGGGCAGAGGAGGAGGGGGGAGGGCAAGAAAGAGGGAAGGGCAGGTGAGGGGAGAGCAGAGATGGGGAGGGAAGGAGGAGGAGGAAGAAGGGGAGGGAGATTCATGCAGCAGAGGAAGGGGAAGGCGATAGACTGCTCCAGGCAGAGGGCAGAGATGCGGGTTTCTCCTGCTTCCTCCGCCTCCCACTGGGGCATGAAGCAGAATGGAGCAAATCCGGCAAACTTCCATAGACCCCCACCATTGTCATCAACTCCACAAGAATGCTTAATGGTCCACCTAGGGACCTTAGAACGCCAGTGTGGCTGCATCATAATTCACAGATGCCCCAAAGAATCAAGGAAACCCAGAATGAGGACACCCCCAATCATCCCAATTACGGTCACTGAGTCCAACAGGTTTCTCATTTTGCAGAGGCAGTGACCCTAACCCAAACTCCACCCTATCTACTGATTATGTGAAGAGAACAGGAAGCTGGGGAGGGCAGCATGAACATCGACTGCCTGTACATGTCTGAGGCAGCTTTCCGCCGTGAGCACGCCAGCCATCCAAGCCGCCTTCCCTTCATCCAGGTGAACAAACACCGCTACGGACCCAGATGTGGAATTGAACCTTCCCATTGTGGGCACAGCACTTCATAAAGAGAACACGGCATAAAGTCAATGCCCTGGAAAGGAGGAAAAAACCTGAGAAGAAAAGACAGAAAAGAAACAGAGGATGAAAAAAAAAAAAATCACTAGCCAGGATTTCTGGTTCCACACGTCCAAATCCTCACATAGCTCCATCAAAAAGCCGACAGATGTGAACAATTATTTAGAGCAGAAATGATAAAAGGCAGTACCAATATGAAGCTTCACGCTGATGTGCCACATCAGCTATTTATCACTGTCAAATAATTTAGGATAAAATTATAATAAGTTAGGCTAACTTATCATCGGTGAAGTCAAGCCTAGTAATTCTTTACTTGCTGAACAAACAAATAATGGCCTGCTTTTAAGAGGTTAGCAGAATAAGAGCCCACACTACTAATCCTTCAAAGAGGAAAATATTTTATCATTTTTATTGCAAATGTCACTGAAATAAATTTTCATTCCTTAGTAATCACATTTTTGCGCTTCCTCTAACCTCTTCATAAACAAAACCCTCAACGTTAAAACCTATTTATGTTGTAAAATGAAATTAAGACATCTTTGTAGAAGAAAAATGTGAAATATTTTAGGGGAAAACACTAGTCAATCTATTTTAAAGGAAAAATGCTATCTTAAGCAAATAAGTAAATGACAACTACAAAATAGGGTGATTTCTGTTCCACGTAACAAAATACCCAATTCAAAGTGGCTCCAACAAAAAAAGGATTCACCCAGTGGTGTAACTGCCAAGTCCAGTGAGAGGCTTTCCTTCAGACCAGCTCTGACTCAGCAGCTTCCATTGTTAAGGACCTGGTTTACTTTGAATCCTTTGGCCCTGCTTTTTCATGGCATTGCCATCTTCCTACAGCAGGCTTTCTTCATACACCCAAAATAGCTTTCAGTTACTCTTGAGGCTATGTATTTCCTAATTAATGTCCAGCAAGAAAAAGAGCATCTTGGCATCAGCCTTCCCAGTAAAGGGACAAAAATTCACTCTGCCAGACTCAGTGTGGTCCACGTGCCGTCCCTGCCATCACTGCGGTCTAAAGGAGCGAAGATGCTCATCAGCCCAATCCACACCACCTGACCCTCTTGATCTGGACCCAAGTCAGCATGTCCAAAACCACCTGGATTCCCCCAAATGGCAATCAGGGGGTACTGGGAAGGAGCAAAGGGGGAATGGATACCAAGGAACTATTCAGCCTCAGGGGACCACATCTTCTAACTCGGATCTCAATTTGGTTAAGTCAGGCAAGTTGTAAGCTCCAACTCAAAAGTTATTTTTCATAATAAAAGTAATACCTTTTCCTAGAAACCATTTGATCTCCAAAGGTCCTTGGTTGTCTTTACTCTCATTTTCCAAGAACTAAAATTACCCTAAATAGCAAGTACAATTTAAAATCTCCTTTTTTTTTTTTTTTTTTTTTGCCTTATTCACTTCTCTCTGTTTATTAGCACGGCTCTCCATATGCCAACTAGTTTTCAAAATTATTCCATGCTTCGAGAGAATGGCTCAGGGATTTTAAACCATAATACACCACTTCTCATACAATTACACAATTTACAAGTTACAATTATGGATTAGATCTATTTTCTCTAGGACCCAAGTCATCAATAAACTAGCTGCCCTTCCACAGACCAAGCCTCTTAGGGCAGTGAACATTATTTCACCCTGTCTTCCATGGAAAAACTATTCAGAATTAATATTGAGGCCTACTGTTACAAAAATACAACATAGCTTTAGCTCCTCAAGGTCACTGGAGGAGTATGGATGAGGGAACTCATTACTATCTCATACCCAACTTACAACCTTTACATGGACATACTGCCACCCCCATTTCTGAGCTTCCATATTATCCTAGATACAACTTCTACTGAACCTGTCATAATAGATGATAATTATCAGTTGGGCTATTAGTCTTACCCACTTCAGGGAAGCAAAAAATCATAAGACCATTAGAAATGTGTTAAAACCACCTGGATTTGAATCTAGGCACCTAGGTTTTTAAGCCAGGCTCTGTCACTTGCTAACTAAATGAATTCTGAGGCCTGGAAAGGTTAGTTCACTCCCCAGTTTTCACCTCTGAAAACCGATGTCCACCCCCACCTTTCTCAAGGGGCCACTGCAGAGGTAAAATGAGCAGATACACGTAAAGCACTCAGAAAAATGCCTGGCACTCAGAAGCTCAATAAATGTTATGTTTATGCAGATTACCACAGCTGGTCTAAGAGCACAGAATAGGACCCAGTCAATACTGTTGATATCACTCTTTTTTATATATTAATTTGGTCGATATCACTTTTTTTTATGTATTAATTTGGTCCTTCATAAAGTGTTCCTAAAGCTTAGTGTTGCTAATGGATCCAAGTTATTTTCTAGGTTTTTCTTTTTTCTCATGCCTCATACTCTCACTGGGTGATTCCATCCACTACCATGGCTTCAGCCATCACCCATGGGATAGTTCCAACTAAATCTCTATCTCCAGGACATTTTTGTCCTTATCTCTCCAAGCTCATACATACCATCTTGTCTACTAGACATCTCCCCTTGAATATGGGGAAACTTAACATAAACAGAACAAAACATCAGAAGAGAAATGAACAGAAATCAATTACCAACCTCCATCACTGATGTCATGCTTCTGATAACCCCATCACTGGGTAAACGTCCTCTTATGTGCCCCTGTGGCATCCTATCAGATACTGCCCCTACTCAACCATCCATCTTTCCATCCACGGAGCACCTACTCTGTGATTGGCTAACCATAATAACATGCATAACTTGGCATTCAATTGTCTACTTACCAGTCTGCCTTCTCTACTTCTGGCTCATAAGCTCCCAGAAGATGACAGGAATTGGATCTTATTGGTCCTTGTATCACCAGCTTTGCATAAAGTAAAATCACATGATAAAAAACCTGGTGGGTGAGGGAATGAATGTTCCCACGAGACTGGTCCGATGATGAAGAGCTAAAAACACGTCCCATAAATGGTATGTTAGTAGCAGGAACAGAAGAAAGAAGGTACTAGAAGAATGTAGCTGATCACTGTTTTCAGTGAAGAGATGTATAAAATCCAAGAGACTTTCTCAAATCAAATCGACATTCTTATACTATGTCCAAAGCAAAACTGTTTTTCATAAAGATGGAAAGAATATTAAATGTGTGCCTGAAGGTTTAAAAGGCCATAGTCTATAACTGAGAAAACTGAGGGGAGTAAATTGTGGAAAGCAGAAACCAACAGCTCATAACCAACATTCAACCCCAAGTGCTCACGCGTGCGTGTGTGCACACGCACACACACACACACACCCTTGGCTGGGACCAGCTGTTAATGATGAATGCCAGACTTCACACCACTTTTCAGCTGAGAACAACTTAAGGAAAGCATCTGACAATGACAGGAAGGACTATAATAATGAGAGACACCCTCCTAGCATGAGGGGGCAGGAAATGATGCAGCCACTGCTCACCACCACCACCACTCCCTACCCCTACCATATCCACTGAAACACATTTGAGGGCCCAGAAAGAAAAAGAGAAAAGGCTCAAAACTGAGATCCTCCCAAACCAAGCAGTGTCCAGTCACAATAATTTGTGCAACTCCTTTCTACTCTAAGCATGAGCACAGATACACCCTGGCTCTATTTTATATCAAAATTCCCGTGAACATATGTTATCTTCCCAGAACAACGTATCCTACTTGGATATTACAGAACCTACAAGAGCGCAAAGAGAACGGATACATTTCCACATGGCTCCCAGAAGGTAACAGGAAGCTTCATTCAAAGCATCACCAGTGCCACTCTATGAGGACCCAAGACTTAACAAAGGATTTTACTGAAGCCTGCGTTTCTTCTTCCACACCTAACACTGGCTGTCAGCCTCTCATGTACTGAAGGCCTCAGCAGAAAAAGTTAGTGCCAGCACCAATAGGTGTCAGGCAGGAAGATGGGTAGGAGGGCTCTGGACCCGGCTAGGAAAGTCCTTCTCCCCTCTGATACGGGTGAAATGAACACAGCTCAGGAGAAAAGGGATTCTTGAAGGCATTAAGTGTTCCAGGAAAGCTAAGTTGTAGAGCAGACTGAATGACAGAAGAACTGCCTTGCTGACATGCCGTGTTCTTTTAAAGCACCTGACAGATGAAAGGTGGCCAGTGACAGCCTTGAAAATGCAGGTGAATGGACAGGAAAAGGTGTCCTGTTTCAGGACCATGAATGTGACAGCCGTCCAACAAAGACAAGTGCCACGATACCAACACTCTATCTCATGGAAGCCTTAGAAACCACACACTAAAAATTCAGGTTTTTCTGGGACAAAACAAAATAAGGTGGTTTTGAATTCAGACCCGCTTTACAGAGTAGATTTAAATAAAAACAGCTATAGCTAAGGCGATGGCATATGTAAATGCAGATACACAGACACACACCAGAACTCAGTTAAGGGCTGCATTTCAAATTACTGCGATTGGTTAAAGGTGTCGAGGCTAGTGTGGCATTAGAGATGCAAAGTTTCATTCATGAAATTTTAAATAATGGTGGTAAGATTTATCTAGACATACAAGCGGAACCTAAATATAAACCACATGAATAATAGAATGTGCATGAATTTTGAATGCTTATTTTTCAGAAGAAAACAAAGAACTGAATGTGTGAGTTCTCTGAGTGTCTAAGCATAGTCTGTATTTGCATTTCAATGGCTTGCAAGGTAAGCTCTGTGAAACTGGTCAAATGTAAAGACTCTCATCTCTCCTCCAGCCCCAATCAGTCAATTAGCTTCTAGAGAATGTGGCATACAGATGTTAAAATCCAGCATCTCAAAATGTATTTCAGCTGATACAGATCAAAGTAATTCTGAAGCAAGGATGTTGAGGACACAGGCTTTCCAGGGAGCAAATTCTGGTTAGGAAGCATGCAAAAGCAGGAGCTAATGGCTGATGTGGCCAGGGGACACACACACAGAAATGGAACAGACAAGGCACTACACAACAAGATTTGTACAGAAGGGAAGCACAGGCAAAAGCCTGTAGACTGAGAGCCAACACAGCCAGTTTGCCAGTAGGCAAAAAGGTAAGTGTAGCAATTTTTGTCCATTTAAAACAAAGGCATTTCAGATGTCAGCTCTGCTACTCTGGTTAATACAGACAAGCTATAAATATGAGCCCCCGTAAGATTTCACACTGCACCCAAACCATGAACCCTAATGCTCAGTCTCTCCTTATTAGCATTTTTTCATTCTTCCCGTTAAAAGCCTTTACTGGCACCATATGAGCTACTCTTTGCCCTTTATAAATTCCCCTATTCCAAAGGAGTTACTTTTTAATGCTCACAGGAGTAGAAGTATAATACACACATATTACATATTTGAATGACGTTATCAATATGCCTTTTCAATTGCAGCACTTCTGGTCTTTCCTTTTCTATGTTCCACTCTTTTGTCTTTCCTTTCAATAAAAACAGAGATTTTAGAAATCCAGAGGTGAGCCCAAGGGCAGGGTGTTATGCTTGACTCATAGGAGGCATTCAAGAACTAGGAATGGATACTTGAATTTAAAGAAATGGTGGCAATGTGTGGATAGTAAACAGAATAATGGAGCTACTTTTACTAACTGCCCACTCACCCAGCCATGGTTAGTACTACTGAATGTTTGTGGTCTCCCCTCCCCCCGCCAATGCAAATTCATATGGTAAAGCCCTAATGACTCATTTGGAGGTACGGCCTTTGGAAAATTATTAGGGTGAAACTAGGTCATGAAGGTGGGGTCCTTGTAATGGGATTAATACCCTTAAAAAAAAAAAAAAAGGAAGAGACATGAGATTTGTCTCCACCATGTGAGGACAGAGCCAGGAGGTAGCTATCTGAAAGCCAGGAAGAGGGCTCTCACAAGATATGCAATCTGTAGCACTTTGACCATGACATTCCCAGGCTCCAGAAGTGTGAAAAATCCATGTTTGTCTAAGACCTCTTGTCTATATTATTTTGTTACAACAGCCTGAACTAAGACAACTAGATACTTACCTACCTTTGCTGTAGTCCACTAATAATCCTGCAAGGTAAATGTTAGTATCCTTACATTACAGGAAAACACACACACACACACACACACCCTCACCCCTAAGGCACATAAAAATTTTAACCTGTTCCAGAGTCACACAACTGGGATGTGGCAAGTGACACAGTCCAACGAAAGCAGAGAAAGACAGAGGTTCAGCTATCTAGAAATACAGTAACAATGGCCATGATCATGCACTGTGTTCCTGTTACCTGCTTGACACTTTTCAAAGTAACTTACATGCACACATCTTTATTATTTTACAGCATTCCTGGGAGGTAAGCAGTATTCCCATTTTAGGGATGGCAAAACTGAAGTTTAGAAGAGAGCAGTATGCCCAGGATAATCGAGGCAACAGGTGCTGGATCAACACCCCCACTGAAGTCTAGTAGACTTCAATGCCACTGCTCTTATGTCTTAACCACAACACGAGCTCATCCCCTGTACTGTCACCCCTGCCACCATAACGCTGGGTCACAAACCCAAACAAACCTAGTGGCTTACAACAATCAACATTTATTCTCATGTTTGGAGGTCTACAGGTTGACTATGAGCCTTCTGGTCTTGGCTCCTGGCTCCAGATTTCGGTAGGTCAGTTCCATGAGTGTTTGCTCTGGGACCCAGTGGCTACTCAGGGCACGTTCTTCTCACAATAAATCACCAAAGCGCAAGATGACAAGTCCAACTCCACAAGCTTATTTCAAGCCTCTGCTTGTGACACATTCACTGACAGCTCATTGGCCACAGCAAGTCACATAGCTGAGTCCAAAGTCAACTGAGGGGAAGTAGCTCTATCCACCATGAAGCCATGAGGCCTGGGCAGGGGAGTGAATGTATACAGAAGAGTGAAAAATTAAGAGAGTAGTTGTATCCACCACACCAACCAAATTCAATTTATATTTACCATATCTTCTAGTTGGATTGCTCAACAGTTAATGGGAAAAGAATCTGTGAGCTCAGTGATTTATATTTAAAGTTTTAATGGAAAAGTGTAAACAGTCAAATCAATGGTATTATTCCACCTTCACCTTCAGAACAATACTAAAATTGAAAGAATAGAAAATACTGGAAAATACAAAAGTACCACCTCTCATCAGGAAAAATATCATTATGATGAAAATCCTATAAAATGAATTTCTCGATGTACCTGATATCTAACAATAAGCACTAAACTAAAAACAATCCATTAAAAAACACAATGTTTTCTACAATCATTTCCTGCTCACTGTAATACATTCTACCTCTAACTCCCAAGAGGGTTCAGTTTTTTATCAATGTGATTTAATGTCTTTGTGTATACAATACACAAATTGGCAACAGTGTGTCAGAAAACTGATAAAATTGTACACATGCCATCTGTCTTTCTTGGTTGAACCCCCTATCTTCAATTACAGATATTCCATTCCAAGGGAACAAAAATCTTGGCTGAATTTGATGTAATCTAACTCAGGTTTTAAATTTACTCACTGTTTCAAGCAATGTGGTACCAACCTCATCATCTTCATTTAAGAATGAATTGCTTTTTCCATTACAGCCTCTAGTTTGAGATGTTTCATTTTGCCCTTTCAAAATTGTATTGAAATGAGACTTGTAGGCAAGTTGTCAAAGTTGGAAGCAATTTGCAAAAACACACATGCACACACAAAACCACAAAAACACACAAAATACCCCTACATCTTCAAAATTGGATACATTATTTTCAAGACCTGAAACTAAAGCATAAAACTACTTTGCTCTCAGTATAACTGTAACCAGTCCCGCAAAATAAGTGTTAAAAATACACATAATAGTAATTCTTGGAAGCTAACAGTCTGTGAGAAATTGCACTCTCTTATTATTCATAATGTACTTCAATTAATTATTTAAAGCAGATGACTTCAGAATCTATAACTGGCCTTGACCTCTGCGTGGAAGCCAGCCTAAACCCATACATCCAGCTGCTTACTGAATATTTCTACTTACAAGGTGCTTCCACTACCATAGGCACAGAACTAGTCATCTTCTCACCATCCAGATCACTTTTACTTCCGGCCCCTAGCTGTTGCTGGTCCTATGGTCTGAAGCCTGGAGGTCACCTGCAGCTTCTCGCAGCTCCTTCCCCACCCATCCCAAGAGGTCACCATGCCGTAATTGTACTACTCCTGCAGCCACAGCCTCTGGGGCAGCAGTGGCATGACTCACCTCCTCTCTCCTAACCTCCTGGCCGTCCCTGGCCTCTCCCGGGGCACTCTCCATTCACACGTGACACAACAGCTGACAGGTGGCACAAGATTGCTGTGCCCTGCTTAGGATCTTTCAACGGCTGCCTATTGTTGGACAGTCCTGTCCAGATCCCTCAACAAGGCATGGCTCTTGGGCCTCCGGCTGGTCCCTTCCTCCCTCTAAAAGGCATCACCTGCAGCTCCTTCCAAAGGGAGGGCGCACCCCATGTGGTCACCCCATCTTGGCATGCGCGGCTGCTTCCCTGGCCTGGAACATGCATCTCGCCTCATCTGCGCCTGGTCATCCATCACCACTTGGCAGCAACACCCCCACCTTTGTAGCCTTCCCCCTCCTGCGGCACAGCCTGGCACTGTCGCCGTGCCCCCCGCACTGTGACAGATGCAGGACCCGGCGCTGGCTGTTGCCGGAACTGCTGTGTGTCTCCCCCACCACACGCTCAGCCCCTCAAGGTGGGTACCATAGTCCACTCACCTGATGCTGCTGGAGCCGGGGATGAAAAGTCCAGTAGTGCATTTATTATTATTATTAGACGTTTATTGAAAGAAAGGCAAAGAATGGAGTTCTATCCTTGACTGCCGGAATCAAAAGCATCTGCATTCACAATCTAAGAGTAGCACGTGTTTTGAGAACTCAAGCAAGGGCACTACGGAAGAGTATCCACAACAATAATTCCAAACCACAGGTGTTTGTTATGGCCAGCGTGAGGATAACGCTTCAAGGGACAAAGCTACTGTCTTCCATGCCCGAGGTGGTTTCTAGACGTAAATCACGGGGCATGTGCCAGCAATATAAAAAAAATGTAAAAATGGAACTGGACACCAGCAGTGCCCTGGGTCCTTTCAGGTTAATGGTCTAGGGCTGCCTCTAGCCACCCCACTCTAATAACTGCCCCCTGAAGGTGGGTTTGTTAATGGTTTGAGCTCTCACATTACTACCATTACCATTACTTAGGAAGTCAAGAAACAAAGACAAGGAGGACATCCATCTCCACCTACCTCTCCATAAAAACAAACCCATGTCCCACTGGAAGAAGGGAGGCCAAACGTGCCACACACCTTTTAGAGGCTGTCAAACTTTGCATTTGGAGATACAGAAGTAGGAGGTTCCATGACTCTGGGTTCCTTGGACGTGTAATTCCCCAGGAGCAGTGGGTCTCAAGCCTGGCTGCACCACTGAGAGAGATGCTAATTTAATCCATGTGGACTGCATCTAGGCCTCACGCTTTAGAGGCTCCTCAGGTGGTTCAAAAGGACAGCCTCCGATGAACCACTGTCCTAAGGTTTGGAACTATGTATCATATTAGAACTGATTTATCTTTCTCAATTTCATAAAGACATGAAATAAAAAACAATCTTTAAGAGCTTTTCATTGATCTTAGTGAGTGGTATAAAACTTCTTCCTAGACAACAAAGCAAAAAAATTATAAAGAGGCTCCCAAATCCCACTTTTGACTGATTATACAAGTAATACGTGCTTACTATAGAATAAAGAAAAATTCTTAGACCACCATCAAGACATAATTAACTTTTTAGTGCTTTTCTTCCTGTTATTTTACATGAAAAAAAAAACAGGTTCCTAATATATGTTAGATAGGAGTTATTTTTTTGTTTCTTTCCACCACCCCCAACTTCCCATCTCTGCCTCATACAGACTAATGTGTGGGTATATGCTACACATTTTTATAGACTTATACACACCTTTTGTATACACTCTACTTTTCCACTTCTCATTATTATCAGCTTTTTCCTCTGTCATGAAACATTTGTCAAATGCATGATTTTAATGGCAATGTTGTCTTCTGACATGTATGTCTCTAAAGTCATTTGCCAACCTTCATGTTTTAGGTTGCTTCCAAGACAGACACATGGTTTCTAAGACTTTTTAAAAAGCTCTACCGTTGCTCATAATTTATTTGCAATTCAAGTTTCAGGTAAAATCAAACACCCTTATCTCATTACACTCTGGTGTCAACAATAAAATGATTGGTGGCTGCATGAATACTGATCCTTGTAAGTTCATGTAGTTCACAGTTTTTACAGTTTACCTAGTTCATTGATTAGCTGGTCTTTTAGTCTCCTTTTGTCTTCTTCTAAAATTATTCTTTAGATAATTTCACTGCTTTAAGCACAATATTATTAAATTTTCAGGTCTTCTCTACTTTGAAAAACCTTTTCAGGCAACTTAAGATTTTTAAAAGATGTAATACATAAAACCACACAACTCCTCAAAGAGGGAACTAAGAACCCAACAGGGGAGAAGTGTGGCTACATTTATCTCAAAAGTTATTGCAGCTGAGTATGCAATGGTTCTGATCAGGTGAGACTAAACTGGCAAGACAGAGCCAGCTCTCATTATCTGATTCAAAGAAGCAAACCGGTTCACCTGGAAAGGAAGGACCTTTGTGAGTAGTGAACACTAAGCTAATTTATCATGTGGGCCTAATGCAAGAGACGATGCACATCATAAGGGATAGGGCTTCAAGGGGAGTTTTCCAGAAAGCGCAGAGCTGAGCAATCACAGCCATTTCTTCCAGCAACTCTTACTAAGAGCAAAGGACACGATGTGAAGTTGTAAGTCTTTAAAAGGATTTCCAGGGGAGCAGAGATGGACAGACAACTTTTTATATCCACCTCAGACACAGAAAGTGAACTCCTTCAACAGCTAATACCACTTCAGATATGGCCACACCTGGTCTAATTAATTAGGTGCTTATAACTACCAAAAGTTCATTTACCATCAAGGCACCTGGGTAGCTCAATCAGTTAAGAGTCCTACTTTTAATCTGAGGAAACAAACTGAGGGTTGCTGGAGTGGAGGGGGGTGGGAGGGATGGGGTGGCTGATGGACATTGGGGAGGGTATGTGCTATGGTGAGTGCTGTGAACTGTGCAAGACTGATGAATCACAGAGCTGTACCTCTGAAACAAACAATACATTATATGTTAATAAAAAGAAAAAAAGAGAGTCCTGCTCTTGATTTCACTCAGGTTATGATCTCAGGGCTGCAGGATCAAGCCCTGCACCGGGCTCTATGCTAGGGGAGCCTGCTTAGGAGTCTCTCTCTCTCCCCCCCCCTCTCTCTTTGCCCCTCCCCCTGCTTGTGCTCTGTTTCTTAAAAAAAAAAAAAAAAAGTTCATTTACCATCTTGATTCTTCCTGTCCCAAAAAAGCCTCTTTGCCTTTCTGGAACCTTCGAAGAACAAAAGTACTTTATGCCAAACTATTATTATCATCTTTTTATTAAATTAATCCTCTAACTAGAGTTCTTACCTTTAACTGCACAGAATCTTCAAATGAGTAAGGACAGAGTAATAGTCCCACACAACAATACTGTGATGGAATTTTGGGTCAAGTGTAAACACATCCAAATCACTTTAAAGTTGACAGACTTCTCAGACACACTGAGACATTATGACTTGAATGACCCACATTCAAGCATTGAGGAAAACAGAGGTAGCTGGATACCAGTCAGAACAAAAGAGTCCGCCTGCTTCTTTGCTTACTAAAATTGAACTTGAGATAATGGCCAGTGGAAAATCAGAACCTAGACCAAAGTAATAATGTTAGCTTTTTGTTGTTGTTTCAATTAAGGCTGGGAGACGAAGTCCAGGTATAAGGGAAAGCAAAGAAAACAAAAATCCTAACACAAATCTGGAAGTCTAAATTCGAAAGATTTAGTCATTAACTGCATCATATAAGAAAAAAACATTTACATTCTAGCTACATGTGATAATCAGGAAGTGGACTGAAATGCTAATACGTAACTAGGGAGGAGGGAAATCAACAGATGATAGCAGGTAGAGCAAAATACCACAGGAGGACAGGAAAGGAATCCTATGACATCTCTCTGGGAGAACACTCCCTCTTCTACTGATTTGTCGCTGCTTTAATGGCGCCTGTCCATCTTTCTCCAGCCTTGGGAGCTATCACATTAGGGACAGGGACACTTTCATTAAAACAAATAAAAAGGACACATATAACAAAAACCACTGAAACAATTAATTTCCATGACATTTAAAAAATATGATCTGTGTATGAGGAATATTAGCCCTGAAAGGAGCCAGTTATCCTTTGATGAATTAGACCTGTCTAGAAATTCAAATTGCCCCAAGTCCAAGGTCTGCCCAAGCCCATCCATCCATCTGAATTTCCCATGTTTTGAGAAGCAATCTGAAAACTTCCCCCAGATTCTAACAGTGGAAGCCACTGGGGCCTCTTTCTCTCATTCTCATTTCAAAGGCAGTGATTGAAGTGCTATCAGTAGTCCCGGAAATATTAATAGAGTCCACAGAAAAGATGGAAAAGTGAGTCACTTAAGATGAACAACTCAGTTGTGTTGCCCTTTTATGAGGTAGCCCTTCCTTGAGAAAGTGTATGTTCTCACTAAAAAATTTCTCGAAGACCAAATATTAAAAATACCACTAGTATTCCTGTGTTTTAAGAGCTAGAGGTACTGAAATTCTAAAAGTAGGTTCTAAACACATACTGCATTATTTTACACTAAACACATACTACATTATTACAAAAATACATTTTATGGAATTAGAATATTTGTGTGCTCCAGATTTTTGACTAGGCTTTTTGTTATCTAAAAAACTGGTCTGTTCCACACAGTATGCCTCTATTCAGTGCGGTACACCAATCGACTCCTATTATTATATAAAATCCTGTAGCCCTGTTAAAATGATCCCTATAAATAAATAATGTTTACTGTCTTTACTGCTGATTCTTCTAACTTAAAAACAAACTCAAATAGCATACATGGAGTAAAGATGTAACTATTTCATCTTGCTAGTTATGACATATAATGTCATTTATAAATAAAAATCCCTTGCTTTTCAACAACATAATATTTATTGAGTTTCTACTATATGCTAGTGTATTTATTATATAGCCATTAACTTTTTAAACCTCATTTATACCTATCTCCTACTTAGTACACTCAAAGGTCTTGTGCTGAAATATTTTACGGAAAAATAAACAGACACTGAGGGTATAGGACTTGCTCAAGATTACCTCGCAAACACAGGGTCAGAATCATAAATACAAAATGTGTAGGTTTCAGCCTCACTTCACTACTGCAGATATACCTCATTGACATGTTGAAATGTTTCAAATAGTGTATATTTGAAAATTAACTTAATTCTTAAATTCACTAGGTGGCGTTATTTTCATGAACTCCACAGTGACATCTTTTGTAATACAAATACTTAAATTTTATATTTTATAAATAGATTCCTTATACAGCAGTTTCTTTAAAAAAAAAATAAACTACTCTATGTAAGAGGTGTCTTTTAAAAAAATACTAGATATAATGGGAGTAAAAGAAAAATAAGCTTTGTTTGAGCCAAAGTTAGGTTTTAGCCATGAGGTGGCAGAACTTTGAAACACTTTTATATTGTTACTTCTCACAGAATGAAGACTTCTATCTCATTCATAAAAGAAATCAGGCATTCTTTATCCATGGTGTAGTCAATTATGGCAGGTGTAGTAAAAGTATGTTAAGTATGACAACGATCTAGCACTCTAAGTATTATATCAATGAATTGTGTTTCCTTTGTTTTGTTGCAAATCTTTTAGATAGAAAGTAACTCCAGTATTTTAAATAACCACAATCATTATTTATTTCTAAAATTAAAAGTTCTGTGAGATCTATACCCCTCAAAAGCACCGTGTGTTTCAACTATATCCTCTGAAGTGCTGAGAATATATACTACAGAAATAAACCACAAAAAGGAGTTTCTTATCCAACATACATTACACAATTATCTAAAATGCATTAAAGGAAAGAGAAAACTTAGCTGAACTGTCACTTATTAATAAGCTGAACCATGAGGGAGCTTAATAGTTTATCATCTTTTTTAACAAAGAGACTTTCCATATTTAACCATTGACCCCGAAGAGGACATGGAGCCGCACAGACAGCTGTGCATTACCAGAACTTTATAGATGTGATGAAAACAAAGAAAAGGAAATCCACAGCAGTGACTAACTGCACTGTACATTCAAAACAATGACCACAGTGAAAATCATTAAAGAGGCAGTCTATTTACTTAGGTTGGGAACAATACATGACATTTAACCCCAATTTCTTAAATCCCTCTTTGGTTTACCTGCAAATAATCCTTTAATTTACCCACAATATTATAATATGAATAATAACAGTATTAGTAACAGACACTTAGAACAAAAAAAAAGCAGACAACTAGACCAGATGTAAGTCAAAGCCTATTAAGGGCTATCTGGAAGCATTTCTAAATGTGCTATCTATTCTGTACTGTCAAGCATGCATGTGACATTTTTTTTTCCAAAAATAATGAATGAGGGTTTAACAATGGCTACTCATTAGATTCTTTCAGAAAAAAATATCACTTATTCACAGGAAAAAGAGTTATCAAAGAGTTAAGCATACTAATTTTGAACATACTTATGTTTTGGCTTCCTTAAACTTACAAATCGCTAAGCAGATGTTTTTTTTCAAGCTGTCTGATTTGCCAAGTTCTAACTTGGAATACATTTGTACACTAAAGTTGGAGTAATTTAATTAGAGAACCTTGGGCACAAAAATCAAGGCAGTAAGATGGGGATCTTTCCTCATCTCAACATAAACAAATTACAGTCGACTGTGATTGAGCTGCCAGCAGAAACTTTCATCTCCCTGACAGAAGAAAACTCTCAGCAGCTGCACACATCTGCGAGGCCATCAGACAGAGGCTCCTGCCACTCGGGGGTTGATCCTGACACAAAACTGAGTCCTGTGTTCCCAGAACTGAACGGAGTTGCCACCCTCGACAGACTTCCCAGACACTTGACAGAATGCCAGATTGGCTCATCAGCTGTCACCACCAGCCACAATTTAACTATTCTTCAGCAACGAGCAGAAAAACAACCCACAAAGTATCAAACTAAAAGTCCTATCTATTGTCTCTGACAAAAGAGCCTTTCTCATTGAACCCTGTGATGTGTCACTGAACCCTGTAACTAGAGACTTAGCGTATCCCTTTGCCAAGTGGATACGAAGAACCGTGCACGTTATCCGTGCCCAGTAAAGGAAGGAAAAGGGAACTTTGAAATCCTCAACGGCAGACCACTGAGGATGCTACATTTCAAGAACGGAAGGATCTCCTACCTGGAGCCCTCTTCGTCTTAGAATGCTGGACTCATCCATCTCCCCCTCCGCTTTCTCTGAGCCTCACAACAGTCTAGCCATGCTGTACTACCTCTACTTCAGCACGCTAATTCAGAGCCCGGCAGCTGCTGAACACTTACATCACGCTCTAGCTGATTGGAGCCCGGAGTCAGCTGGTGCCGCTTAGTTATGCACTCCAGCAACTTCGGAGAGCACGGAGGCTTGCAGTTCGGTGCGAGAGGGCAGCAAGTGGGCTCAGGTACCTAATGCATTTAGCCAGGCGGAGGAGGCTCTTGCTATTAGGCAGGAAATCGTGGGGTCCCTGTTTTTCCTTCTCCTTCAAAACGCTGGCTCTGGCATTCCAGACGACAAGTAAATGGCTTTCAGCAGGAGCTCTGGGTCAAGCCCCTTCTGAAGCAACTATAAGGTCGAAGTGGCTAAGTAAATCAGTGGTGACAGACACCTCTGTAGAAGGCAGCCAATGATTGGGATGGGGAAAAAGTAGGGCACAGCTGGTCAGCCGAGCAGCACCACCAGGCCTGCTGCTCATCTTTCCTGATCTTTCCTGATAGCATCAAAGAAAAAAATGTAGCAGAACACGCATGCTGCCCGAAACCCTGCAAACAGAGGGCTCTGGGTGGCTGCTCTTCCAGCCTTGCCAGAACACTTTCCACCTCCCAGTGTGAAAGCCAACTCATTCACATAAATACCTGGCCAGTAGTTTCCTGGCCCTAAGACAGAAACATTTTAGATATTAACGTCCCTCCTGATTGTAACTTCATTTTGTTGAGACCTGATCAAAATGTAAAAAGGCAGAAGAAATCGTAAGAGCCATCATTGGTTGGAAGATTAACCTATTCACAGTCTATAAGCAGCTAAAAAAAAAGATTCCCATCATGTGCAATTTCACAGTCTGTTTCAGCTTGTTTACGCTGCTCGTCCTCATCTTATTTCAATTCGAAGCAACCAGGAGATGAATATTAAGTTTTCATTACTGGCCTGGCACAGGAGTAACAACATACAATACTACCAATTTATAATAAATTATTCCCCCTTGATTTCTATCCTAGAGATATTTAAATTGAGATTATAGTTTAGTTCTGAGGAGGCAGTCTAGGACTCCGCAACTTGTCTGAAAACCACATTCTCCTTCACTCTATCCATTAGACAGTCTCTTTCTTGCAAGAAAGGAGGTCAGTAAGACAAGCATATTTTCTTAAAAATCTACATTTCCTGGGTTTTACCTAATCCAGATATCTGATTTCTTAATGCAGGGGGTGGAGAAGAAAGTGTCTAGAGGTTCCTTACCTATCCACCTGCTATTACACTAGCTTTCTGTCTCTTTCTGATTGTCAACCCACTATTAGGAGTGCTATCAATTGATTAGATTATGTCATTAAAAATAGCTTGGGGATTTATGAATCTAACCACTGAGGAAAATTGATTGCCTTTTATGTTCCCGAACAGTCTTTGCATACATCTCCACACATACAAAGAGAAACCTTGTCAAGAAATAGTAGCACTAGCAGAGCTATCAGCAGAGACGGGTATCGGGGTGTTCTTCCACTTAGGTGTGCTCAGTTGATACCACTTAAGGAAGGAAGCTAGTTCTCTCTCACACGTGCAGAATAGTACAGTCTCAAGAAGCCAAGAAACAGCACCTAAGTGATCACTGTGCAAGCCAAAAGGGACCAACGAATTCCAAACAACTGTCTTTAAAAAGATTTTTAAAAACTGTACGTGTTAAAAAAAACAAACTGTACGTGTTTGTTTACATGGAAGGCAGAACAAAAATAAAAACAAAAACAAAAAGAAAACAACCTAAAAAAAAAGTCTCAGAGCCGGGAGAGTAAGGTCGGCTTGCTATCTGTGCAGGATCTGCAAAGCTGGTGGAAAGAGATACCCATTCTTGACAGGCCCACCTGTACTTTCATCTTTTCCCACAAAAGGGAGACCTTTTCCTTCAATGAAAACAAAAGGTATGACAGTTGTTGACCTTTCTCCCTCAAGTCACCTTCCTGAGAGAGGAGCATGAACAGTTGCCTGAAATTTGAAGGGCCATCTTAGACTAAGTGCCTTGGCAGGAGGTGAGAATATATTTACCAGCTTAGACTATCACTGTCATCTGTACACAGAGGCATAAGGAAGCCCTAGCTGGTTTTAGGCAAAGAAAAAAAAAAAAAAAATCATGACCTAAGAAGCTGAACTTTCAAAAGCAAAAGCCAAGCTCGGTGTCATGACACATGCTTGTGCTCTGAATACTGGGATCCTCATTGTGCTGGTCAGTCTAGAAAAAGTGGGGTCTAGTGGAGGGTACCAAGTTTTCAATACAGAGAAGGAAGGGAAAAGATTTTTCCCCTTGAAATAAAGATCACAGGTTGCCAGGAGGAGGAGAAAAAAAAAAAAAAAAAGGTAGAGTCCAGAAGTACCTTTTCTGTGACCAATTAAGTAAGCTAGTTGGAAATGCTATCTCAAGACATTTTGAGGACACACTGTCAAAAAGTCAAAAAGATGTGTATCCCAGATAAGTGGACTCTGTGCATCCCAAGCACTGTGGCAGCTAGAGATGTCTGGTGGGTGGGAGTGATAAAAAGGAATTTGGTTGGGGGGGGTGGGCAAATATGTTTCTTAACAAAAGACTATTTTGAGATAAAAATCTAGTTTAGTATTCGACCATTAACTAAGTCTAAGATGAAGATTATGACCATTGCAGCATCAAATCTAGTATGAAAAAATATCGATTACCTGTCAAAATGTATCACTTTGAGAAGTGATACATACGTTTTAAAGAAATAAAACCAGCCAGAGGCAAAAACATTTGGGACAAAAATGAAAGGCTGCTGAAAAATAACATCAAGCAATAATGACTTAGCAGAGGGAATAGTAAAAGGAAAATTGCTACATTTACCCTTTGCTACATATTTTCTCATCAAGACAAGCCATGTGTTAAAATGCAATAAAAACTTCAAATGATGACACTTATTCACAGGTAATAATTAGGATCTAGCTTAATTTCCATTAATAAACTCATTTTTCCTGCGATTTTATGCCTTCATGGAATATGTTCACAATATCGTGAGTAAATTCAAAAAATACCAACCTCAATGTTTAATGCTATTATATGTGTATTCAAATAAAATTTCTTAGGCTTTCTCATCAATTGTTATCTAAAGCCAGGGGCTTCATGGTACTTGATTTTTTAAAGAAGTATCTGTATGGAGGGGCGCCTGGGTGGTTCAGTTGGTTAAACATCTGCCTTCACCTCAGGTCAGGATCCCAGGGTCCTGGGATTGAGTCCCACATCGGGCTACCTGCTCAGCAGGGAGTCTGCTTCTCCCTCTCCCTCTGCCCCCCCACCTCTGCTCTCTTTTGCTCTCTCTCTCTCTCCCTCAAATACATAAAAACCTTTTAAAAAAAAAAAAAAAAGTATCTGTATGGATACACCCCATGCATACTCTATCACAGGTGTAATTTACTTCAAAGAACACTCAAAATCTATGGACAATATAATATGGGTAAAATTTAAATTTTAATTATTACAAAAAATGACTCACAGAAACAAAAACAATTCTAAATCCTGAGAAAAATGGGGTTGGGGGCGGGGTGGAGGAAGCATGTGGTTACACACATTTTCAACAAAGGGACAGACTGACATTTTGTAATTACTGTCCGCAGTAATGTTTGGTATAAGGATAGAGGTTTGCCATCTGATTTACCTGGTCAGGTACTTTTCACAAAATTAAAAAGAAGTTACCTCTCTTCACTAGTTCCACACTGGTTACCCTAAAGTAAACACTCATTCTGATTATATACCCACTCTTCACCAACTGAATGCTCACTGAGGAACTGCCGTGAGGAACACTGTGAGTTTTTTTTAAAAAACCAAAGATGGGGGCGCCTGGGTGGCTCAGTCGTTAAGTGTCTGCCTTCGGCTCGGGTCATGATCCCAGGGTCCTGGGATCGAGTCCCACATCGGGCTCCCTGCTCTGCGGAAAGCCTGCTTCTCCCTCTCCCACTCCCCTTGCTTGTGTTCCCTCTCTTGCTGTGTCTCTCTCTGTCAAATAAATAAATAAAAATCTTTAAAAAAAAAAAAAAACCAAAGATGGGGTAAGTTTCCAGACTTAACCTTGCCCACCGCACACCACCGAACTAATCCACTCCCTACCAGCAGCTCTCAGCCTTGGCTGCTGGACCACCCACCCACAAGCCAAGGGAGCCCAGATCAGAGGGGATTGTGAGAATGGTTTCCTGGCAGAGAGGAGGTTTCTCCCTACCACAGGGAGGAGAGTCAGAAGAACGCCGCTGTTACCCGGCCCTCATCCCCTCAGTAAGAGTTGTCAGTATGCTCTGAATGTGATCTCTAGACCATTACCACAATCCGTGGTGGGACTGCCCCATAGTGTATTCTTATACATGTGTGGCAGCGATCACTACTTCAGCTCGAGCAACATAGACAAACAGCCACAAAATGCATTCACTACTAGATCCTGTCTGTTACTCTCAAACAACAGACCAAGGATTCACATGTCTTTTATTTATGTTCATTGACCAGGTAAGTCTATGTGGCCAAGTGGACAAATCTTCCATTCACCATTTGATTACTTTTTCCACTCATAAGCTCAATGGCAATGGCCAATGAATGTGTTGTATTTAAGAAAAGTTAAAATAAAGATCATAAAAACTTACAAAGGAGAAACAGACCATTCCAGAGAATGCATGTACGTATCCACTATTGGGAATATAATCATACTGCAATGTAAGTGGTAAAGAGAACCTCGGATGCCAATGACCAAGGTAGCCGTGAGATTTGTTCAAAAATACATTTCCGTATTTACATTTAAACTCCTCAATTTTTGCACTTTATTTTCCTCCATGTTTTACTTCTAAATAATAATAGCCAACATTTATTGACCACACACGATGTGCCAATCCCTGTTCTAAGTACTTTATAAAGTTTATCTCATTTAATCGTCATACTAACTCTATGAGTTAGATTTAATCCCCATTTTACAGAGGAGGAAACTGACTCTCAGAGAAGTCAAGCAACTTCCTAAGGTCACACAGTCAAGGAAAGGCAGACTGAGAACCAACTCTTTCCGGCTGACTCTCCAATTTTGGTTGCTAACCACCCTATTGCCTGTTAGGGCTTAAACCAAGGAGGAAAAAGTGCTTTCCAGATGAAAGGAACACATGAAAGGTGTCAGGTATTTTTAGCTCCCAAGAAAAAATCACCACATTCTAAGTTGTTAGTGGTCAAAACACACCAGAGAGAGCATAAGGAATTCCAGATTCCACGGGCCACGTGTCTCCAAAAGACACGGCTTCAGGACAGAAGCTAGGGACCCCCTCCCCCCCCCCCCCCGGGGGGAACACAGGAGGAGGCAGAAGGCAGCCAGAGACAAGTGATGGAGTATGGCCTCTACTTTCTTCTTAGCTGTCTCCGGGCCTCCAGGGACTCCCTCTGAGTGTCAACTTCACCTTTCTGGCTGCTCCAAAATGATCTGATTCCAAATAAAGTGTCATTTTTTTTATCAACACGTAAATTCCACAAAACCAAAGGTACCCTTTCCAGTGGTGGTGCCAGACATGCTACACGTCCCCATTCACCTGTGGGGCTTTTTGGCGGCTCCTTGTTTCCTGGTCTCATCTTCTCTGGAATTTACCACTGAAGGTACTCCTTAAATGGCTCTTGCCTTTCAGGTGAAATGACTCAGGGCACAAAGGCCGCTCACCCTGTTCTCAACAGCGCTGAGACTTCTCCCTTCATTTTCAGGAATCATGACTCTCCAGCATCCCTAGGAGAAAGCCCCTGGCACAGAGAGCCGTCCCTGTCCAGGCTATGCCAAATGGGAACCCGGTAACTTGGGGCAAGTCCCTCAACTTCCCTGAGCTTCAGTTTCTATGACAGAAAATGGAGCTATGACTATGGACTTCACCAGGAAGCTGGGGAAGAGGAGGAGGCCATTTGCTGGGAAACTGGGAAACTGATCCCACTGCCCTTCGGGGGAGAGCAGTCCACTCTGGACACCTGGTCCCTCCCTCCTGGCCCCAGAGCCATGTCTCCACACTCTCCTTCCTCTTCCATGATCTTGCAGGCCATCAGCCTGCAGAGTATCTGCATCACATACCACTCAGCCACTTTCTGACTGCAAGGCTCCTTCGCCTGCCCAGGAACACGGGAGAGGCAGAAGACAGGGCTCAGCTTCCCAGTAGTTGTTTCTTATCCCCATCCTCCCAAGTCACAAAGTAGTGAGCATGCTAACACCAGGGGTGGGCTAAAGCGTGGGGCCGAAACACACACCACGGTCTGCATGCTGACTCTGAAGACAGGTTACATACTTGGCTCTAGTTGACATTCATCTTCATTCCTGCCTAATATTAATACTGTAATATGACAATATTACTGTCAAAGTTATTCCTGTCTAATCTTTAGAAGTATGTTATTCATTAAAGTAACATACAAGTGAACCAGATGTTTATCACCCGTGTCATCAATGCTCAAAAGTAAAAAGACACTTGGAGACAGGTTCCGTTCTGTTTAAAGTCCCAGGAGATCTTATACTCAGGAGGCAACACTGAAACCATCAATTACCTTGTCCTGTGTTTTAAAATAGTCACTTGAGATTTTAAAGTAACGTTCTAATCTCTAAGGTCAACAAAGGTAAAGAAATAGTTCGTACTGTATGTCTTTTTCTCCCCAAAGAAAAATGTTCAAACCTGACAGGAAGAAGACTAAAACAAAGGACAGACTGCCTGCCTTCCAGAGAAAGATAGAATTTTTCCTACTCAAAGGAAAAGGGCGGGATCTAACACCTTCCCACTGACAATATACCACAGTCTGAATTTGCCCAAGGAGTAGCATTTTCTAAAACACGTTTCATTTAGCAGAGATTGCAGGTGGGGGTCAGTAGCAAGCATATGCCTATGAAATATGCTGCATCCCACGCTTCCTGCGTTTAGCTCCATTTTCCATCCCGCCTGTAATCCTGAAGACTCTTTAAATGTATGCGACTGGTGATTTCTACAATGTAACATGCATGATTTCGCTTCAGGCTTTTCACAAGAAACCTATATTGTCTTGACGTTTGCATCACCTTTTTTTATCTAATTATTTCTGGCATATTACCCATCAAATCACTACTGACAATATGACAGGAATCATGGTATTGAAAAAATTACATCCTAGGAGGAAATAATAAAATATAAATCACATACATAATTTTCTTTTGAACATTTTAACAATGACATCCTCATATACATATGAAATATAGCAGACTATCCCCATAAATGCCCTAACATCAATCACGGCAGGGAAAATATTCTCTAGTTTGTGAACACACGGATCCAACAAAATATAGCATTTCTAATAAAACTGGGTAATACAACTTCATTTTTTTCATACGAGAGCATTTATGAAGATCTGACAATTGGAAATAGTTCCAATATATTTTTTTCAATTATGTCCCTTCATCTCTAAATGATACACAGCTAACACTGGGATCGTGAACTAGTAGTTAGCAAACTCCTGTATTTCACAGGAGTAGATCTATCAAGATCAGAGTAGATGAGTGAAGTGACGTTGGCAGTCCTGCCGCTACAGGATGCCTATCAACAGCAGGAGCTTTAGAAACGAGTAAGTCAATATGTATATACAGAACCGATAACACTCCTGGTATCAACCAAGTATTTTATGAGCATCTGAAAAAAAGAGTCAGTCCTAAAATTATTCCTAAAGTGATGACATACGCCCAGAGATAAAAGATGAGGATAATTTTTTCAGAATTTTGAACTGTATCGTCTATATTCCAACTACACCCGCTGAATCAGAGATTACAACAGCACTTTCAGAATACACATGTATTAAACTTTTTAAAAATCTCACACTGACAGGAAGCTGAGTTCTAGGTTAAATGTATTGCTACCTCACTAAACGTTCTAAAAAAAGGTAAGCGCAGGCAGGGGGAAAAAATCTGAAAAATCTTCTAAGGGGAGAAACCAAGCCAGTCACCTTGGAATTGAAAATCTGATTGTCCAAAGACAGCATGCTAAATAAAATTAGGGTGGGATTGGATACATGAGGTAGTCAAGCACTCTTTCTACGGATGTTTATACTGACATGCTTACAATACAGATGTGAAGAGCCACGTGCAAGCTAATTGTTTTAAGCCCTACAATCATGTCTAGAACCTCACCCTACCTTGAGACACCAGCGTACATTAATTCCGAGGTTTTGGACTGGGAACCTCTTTTAGATCTTGTTGGCATTATGCACACAGAGCCAAGCACTTTTGGTGACTCTTCCACAAATACTGAGGAGCTAAATAAGTCTAAGAGATACATACAAAAGGGGTTTTAAAAAACAACTCGGCCTGTTCCAGGCAAGCATACCCAAGTCAGACACTGCCTTGAAACCTGTCTGTGACTCCACTGATCCCAAAATATAGTTGGCCTTTCTTTCCATCACCCTGCACTCACGTGTCATTCAATTCAGAAGTGAATAGAAATGAGGCTGTTGCTAGCACTCCTTTTAGGATAATGGCAAGCAGGACTCCTTGGGACTCAACCATGTAACACGGCAACGTGATAGAACATTGCTTCTCTACGGTGCGAACTCTGTCTTCTAGCTCCCCCTAAACGTGCTCTTCAGAGAAACACAAAAGGTGCTCCAGAGTCTAGCTCATTAATCCTCATCGGTTTCTTGTAAAGTAGCAAAGCAAGAGACTGGTCCAATTTTCCAAGTAAAGTAAGGCAATGAGGTTAAAAGAAGAGCCCAAGGTCATGAAAACAGTTTAAAAAAAAAAAAAACAACAAGAGCAAACAAAAGAATTCAGGCTTCTGGGTCGGTACCAGGGCCCAGACAGCAGCCACATTCCAAAATACCTCCACCTTTCCTCATCTGCCTTCACTGTCCATCCCACCGGCGCTTTAACAGGAATTCAAGGGCAAGGGCTCCCCCACCAAACCTTCAAATAGATGCACCAACAAACAAACTCATGTGGGCGTACCCACACAGTGATGTGCATACAGAGGGAAAAACAGAAGCACTAAATGAAGGTCAGGCCAAGGATATATACTTTAGGGAGATGTCACATGAAGCACTGCCCGCTGATCCAACAGTAATGTCTATCTAGTTCAGCAAAACTAAGTTGAAAACAGTGTTTAAATTTCAACTGCACAAGTCATAGATAAACTCTGTTTTTTGTTTTTGTTTTTTAGTGGTTAAGGGTCCCTCTACACTCCAAGAACATATAGTCATGCATTAATATTCAAAATACCATGTGATTCTTGGGATTATGTCACACATTGAGTCCGTGACTCTATCCAAAGACCGTGAAGAGCAGCCTGTTCTCCTTTCTCCTTCTCTTAGCTCAAGAAAATAAACACTTGTCTAGCTTTCTTAATATTTCAAAATTATAAATATAACAGATTTCTATTATAGAACATCTGTAGTATACAAGACCAACACAAAGCCCTAATTTTTTTAAAGATTTTATTTATTTGACAGAGAGAGAGAAAGAGAGAGCACAAGTAGGCAGAGCAGCAGACAGAGGGAGAGGGAGAAGCAGGCTCCCTGCTGAGCAGGGAGCCCAATGTGAGGCTCCACCCCAGGACCCTGGGATCATGACCTGAGCCGAAGGCAGACGCTTAATGACTGAGCCACCCAGGCGCCCGAACTCCTATCTAATTTTAATGAACAGTGTACACCACCCTTATTGTTTTTTAACCACCAAAATATTCATCACTTTTATACATAAAGGAACCCCGAAATTGCTATTAAAAGCTGTCTTTAAAGTAGTTCTTCAAGTAAGACTAAGGAATGGCTTTAACAAAAATTAATATTCTCAAAAAAATAACAATAAATGTTTAAAAACTTTGATCTTGCTGATAGCTGATTTCTTAGACTTAGTTTCTCTATAGTCTATATAGGAATGCAGTTCTAGCACATTATCCTTAAAAATCAAGGAAACCTATCTCAAGTTTTACAGACTGTTAAAAAGTCACTATGTTCTGTTTGAAATCCCCCGCTCATTCATTTATATTCATTAATCTTAATGATATCATTAATGCACAATGTGTTTCACAGAAACTAATTGTATTTTGCCAGAATCAAACATTAACAATTATGCCTCCCATTATCGCCTAATAAAATAAAATTTAAAAAGTCTCAGGAACATCAGTGAATATTTTGGTGTGGTAAATAATTTGCATTTTTAATGCTACAATAAATTGACCAGATTACCATCAATTAGATAAATTAATATTCTGTAAGTAAGACCATCGGGAGTTATTCCATTAGAAACTGACAACTCTTGACACTCATTTCCTTGAGCTTTACTGAATACAGGCTTAGCCTTTCTTTGTCCTCTTATCTAAAGTTGGCCTTTGTGACTCTAGCTAATACCACACAACAGAACATATTCCTCTTTAATTTTATATACTTATCACTGCTTTAAGCAAAGAAAGGAGATTAGGAAATCTGTGCTCTTCCAATAAAGGAGAAATATCTACCTGGGCAATAAAAGTGCCCTGAGTCAGAAGTGTGTGAATCAATTTGTTTACATCTTGTATTACTATACACATTTTTTTATCCCCTTGATTCAAAAGCCAATTGCTAAACATCTACTATGAGCCAGGCATTATGATGAATGCTGAGAACACAGGGAGGAAAGACTCAGTCCCACCAGAATGCAGTCAGGGGTCCCAAGACACAAGTACCAAGGAAGGATGAACTCAAAGGGTAGGTGGAGAATAAGGGAGGTTTCCAAATTTATGCTCTTATTAGAATCATTGGAAGATTTTTTTTTTTTAAGGACTTTATTTATTTATTTATTTGAGAGAATGAGAGAACAGGGGCGGGGCAGAGGGAGAGGGAAAGAACCTCAAGAGGACTCGGCGCTGAGCAGGGAGCCTCACACAGGGCTCAGGCTCACAACTCTGAGATCATGACCTGAGCCGAAAGCTGAACTGACTGAGCCAACCAGGCGCCCCTGCATGATATTTTATAAATTGCAAAATTTAAGGCCCCACCCAATCTACTAAATCACAACCCCCCAGGGTGGGACCCAGGCATCAGTACTTTTTGAAGCTCCCCAGATGATTCAACTGTGCAAAAGTTTGACAACCGCTGGTCGAAAGGGCACAGGAGTACTAAGCCCCGCAGTAGTAGGGACCTTCTTACTACAGAATTCCTGTCATCCTCCCCATGCTTGATTATCAAACTTGAGAAAGGGACCAGGGGAGACAGTGATGGAAAACAGTAAGGGAAAGAAGGATTAATTCTTGTGGCTATAAAAGAATGGGACTTTAATCTCTTTTCACCAAAGACTAGCATTTTCATGGAAAGACAAGGCACATTTTGCACAATCTTCCTCTAAAATTGAAGTTCAGTGAATTGGATAAGTCCTATTGGTCTTGGCCTTACTAAACACATTACATGACTCAATTATTAAAAGCAAACAGGATCCTTCAGCTTTTCCTTTTGAGGTTTCTCTGGTGAAGATTTCATAGCTCACCTGACAACTCTGAATGCCTGTCACCGCTCTCCTCTGAGACAGGAGAAAGGACATCTGTGAACAGCTCATTCATTGTACTCTTTACCTGTCCGCTAAAGAAAACTAGATACAATAGCCAGTTTATATCCTGAATATTTTACCTACTGAAAATATTATAAGACCAAATCTGATTCCATTTTGTAAAGACAGTACACAGAGATTCCTGACTCTAAGCCATCAGTAAAAATACAGATTTCTTTAGGGAAAATATATAATAAAATTCGAATACTGTACAGGAAAGCAGAATTTTCTCTCAATCCTTACTTGTCTTCTGAAATATAGGTTTTAGAAACACGTCACCAATTTCGCTACTCAGTTTTTAGAGGGGATACTTGCATTTAAGAAGTGAGAATGTCACTTCCTTTACATGCTTCTGAAGAAGCATCTTTAACCATCTCTGAGTATAAAAACCGTAACTAATAGACTTTTAGCACGGAGTTACTCATTTAGCTGTGGTGTTTAATTGCACATGCAGTGGAGTTTCTAATAATGTATTCCAGTAGCATGACGTCTATTTCTTCAAGAAGTTACATGCACCATGTTCCACTAAAATGTCTTTTTTTAAAGTTACTCGAAGACATTGCCCTAGCTATTGAAGTTTTCAACATTTTCAGAACACACTCTCTCTCTCTCTCTCTCTATATATATATACATCAAAGATACCAAAACATCTACCATATATTATTCTCTAAAACTCAAAATACTGTCAAGATTACATATTCTCTAACTTGCAGCAGTGATCCGCAGCCCAAGTATTGTGGAAAAAAATCTCCATGTGACATGATAAAGCATTTTAATTTCAACCAGATATTAGCTTTTAAAATGTTCTTCTTGACAGTTTCCTAACAATTAGAAGATAAGTTTTAAATCATCCAATTGTTTTTTTCCACTTGATTTAGTGACCCACCTTGCATGTACAGTATACCTTTCCCTTACATGCATTATGGATGTATCTTTTAAAAGTCCTCAGCCTATTTACTTCCATCAGTTGCAAATGAGATTTGCTGATGCGCCACCTACTGGACAAAATACCATTTACATCAGTGCGCTTCACCCCTTTCTTTGAGCTTTTAAAACCCTAGATTCTCTCTGTTAATGGAGATGAAGATCAGAGAAACTATTTTGAGAGGAGGGTAATCTAACGAGAAACAGAGTTTGCCCCATCAACGGTACTCTAGGTGGTAATGTTGTAAATGATACTTAGGGGAGGGCTGGCCTCTTCTACATACCTATGGCTGCTCACCATGCTTGATGAAGCACAAGGGAGGCAACCAAGGGTCATGAAAGCACTCAAGGTCATCGTCCAAACAAGCAAGGATGATGCCTGCTTGAGACCTGCGTGAAAGTGATCGCCCCTCCAACAAGCTGATGACCTATAAGGAGCTCACTCCACACTGACTACAAAGAGTAACAGATTCTCAGCTATTTACATATGTTGTAACATCAGTGAGGTGTGAATTCATCATAAACCGTTACTTTGATTTCAATAGTTTGTTACTAGGCTAGGTAACGTCCTAAAACTCTGAAAAATGTATGGAGACCCTCCTTCTCTGAGGTTCCAGAAGGAGAGAGAGAGAGGAGATGGGGAAAGTTACAGGCAAGTACCACTGTCTGTTCATGTAAAGCTGCCCCTGGAAACCCATCTCTCCTCTTAACCCACAGAGGGCTGGGATCAGGCAGAGTCCACGAAGTGGTCAACATTGCTCTCCTAAATTTCTGAGAGAATTAAAGGCCTTCTAGACTCTCCTGTTCCCAATGCCCTTCCAAGGGAACATTCCATTTTGGCAGCAATGGAAGAGTGCACTGTGCCTATGAGATTTGTATCTACCACTCCTCCCTTCACTACTAACTACTGTTTGCAATAGACTCCTCTTTCTGGTTCAAGCTGTCAGAAATGAAAATTCTAGTTTCAGAAATAGAACCACCCACTTCTTCTCAATGGGTGAAAGATCTACATGATGCCAGGCAACCAGCAGTTTTATAAAGCAGGTACCTATCTCCTGCTTTACTCATTTGGATCCTTTGTAAGCGGAAATACACTGCAATGTTCAGAAGCAGTACGTGGAGGAAACTCCTTCCTCTGTTTTTCTTTTAGGGAGGAAATACGGCTGAAAAATAATAAAAAGCACAAGAATGGCAACCGAGCAACTGGAATCCATTCCAGGTTGACACTTGGCTCTTGACTGCCCTTGGGAAAGTCATTTAATAAATCGCTTCCTGCAATTTGTTTCAATTTCCTTAAAGAAAAAGACACCTGCCCATTTCTACCCTCCATTTTTACCCTGATTTTTAATTTTTTCAATCCTACAGAAAATTTAAAAGAATTCAATAAATACACTTATACTCTTCACCTCAATTCACCAATTACAAACATTTTTCTGTGCTTTCTTTTGCTATAAGTATTTGTGAAAATTTGTGAAAATACAATGCAGACAAAAATTTTTTTTTACTTAATAGAAAATGCTTTAGGTAAAAAGCTCCCCACAAAAAGGTGGTAAATGGTCAATAACTATACATTAAGATTTTTTTATCAGGAATTAGTATTTTTATCAGGAATTAGATTTCTTTAAAAACTCTTAGAATGACAGAGAGTTGTCATTAACATTTTCCAGGAGATGCTTCAATGAGGATGGTCAGTCTCAGATGACCCCTAGAATTACTCCGTTTCAGAGCTGGAAATCCTCTCAAACCCTTCACTTCAGAGATGTGAAAACTGAGATCCAGTGAGGCTGCTTCACCTTGTAGCTGCTATAAATAATAGACTTCACTGCAAGAGAGGTGGGGACTTAGGAAGACAATGAGAACACCAGGAGGAAGGGGACTGAAGGGAGTATGGGAGGGAGCCAGGCATGGCCAAGGGCAGCAGCTCCCTAAACCCACTGACATTCACCCGCCACAGCGCAGCATTACATGCTCCAAGGGCGATGCAGGACAGCTGCCGTCTGGAGCAAACCAGAACCGGCTCTTCCCAAACTCTGAAAATTCCCCTTTCCAGCCTCAGCCTTACACTCCCCTAGTTCAAACGTCTGACCCTGCTTCAGACCTCTCAAGCATTTCTGGTTTTCCTCTTTATAGATTAGGCTGTTAATGTGTCTTCTGACTAATTATTAAACACAGGTTATATCAGGGTAAAGATGTGACCATAGCAAATGAAACTTTACCACGTGTGGCTTTGAGAGATAACCACCTCTCCAAGCAAGAATAGACAGAAGCCCTCCTGAGGATACACAAGTCCAGTTTTATGTTTCCTGAGCCATGCTTCAAGGTTTTGTGCTAGAGATGGGATTTCCTCTGTTGTTTTGGTGTTCTGCTCCAGAAATACAAATCCTTTTGTTCATAGAATTATCCATGGCCACTTTTAAAACCCCTAAATCAGTAAGAATAATTCAGCAGCAGAATATTAATTTTCAGTAATACATCTTCTATCGATCGTTTCTTGGCATACTTCCTGGTCTGGTGTGGCTCTGCGCTCAGCTCAGCACCCACCGGCTGTATCATCATGATACGTACGGACGGCGTTCTAATGCAGAAGATGACACCACCATCCACCTGGCCCTCACAGGTCTTTTATTTTGTTGTTTGCTGTTCTCTGTCTCCTAACACAAACGCAGACCGAGACTGTGGCTAAGGAGCAGTTTACAGCCAGCCATCAATGGCTTCATTTGTAAAATGAGAGCGCTCCTGAACTCCCTTGTAAAATACTTTGAGGTGCTTTGATAAATTATAGCACAGGAACACAATTATGGTATTGATTCCTAGAGCCACCGGTTCTCTGTCAGTCCCTGTTGCATTCACAGCTATCTTTTTAATATCTTTCCTCCTCCCTTAGAAGTGTCCAAAAACCTGACGGTTAGCATTATTTAAGGATGTGCAATGCCTTCATCAATTGAGAGTAATGAAATAGGTCTTTTTATGCCCTTTCATGTGTCCATTTACCTCCCTGACAAACTATGACACTAGCACCCATCACACGACTAAATCAAGATGCTGACCAGATTGAGTACTTTCTTGACATGACTGAATTTTAAAATGCATACATTAACAGATGTTAACCTACCCAGAATGTACTGTGTGTTCTATCAAGGCATCAGAAATACTCTGAGGCTTGCCCAAGATCTGAGAGGCATCCAAATTATTTGAATAAACACAAACAAAGGTGGCAGGAGAGAATAGACGGAGCTGGAAGGACAAACACCTTTTTCTTTCTTTCTTTCTTTTTTTTTTTTTTTTAGCATTTCCTGAATCATTTTCTCAGTTAAACTTCCAATGTGTTTGGACAAGTCTGTCTTATTTCTCACATTGAAAACATATCCAGAGACCAAGAATATAGCTGCTATTTTTCACTCCCACCCTAAAATGTTATCATTTAAAAAAATGTTATCATTAAAAAAAAAAAAAAAAGAGTGCCGATCCAGTTAATATGCTATCTTTACTAAATCTCAAATAGGCAGGCTTTTTGCCACAGCGAGGCTGGGAACCGGCCCTCCTCCCCACCACTCCCCCCAAGCAGAGGCGAAAGGCAGCAGAGCATTGCTGACATCTCTCTCCAGCGCTCAGGGACCAACTGTCAGAGAGTCCTGGTGGTAGGGGAGAGAAGCCAACATGAACCATTCTGCCCAGCAGATTCTCTGGGCCTCTGCCCAGATCCTGTGCATGCATGGCCCTCCTCCATGCAGAAAGTCATCACCTGGAAAGCCCCCAGTGAGGTTTTTCCTGCGATTTGTTACTCCCAGAAGGACAGAGAGAGCAGAAACACAGTGGTTCTACACAATGAGAGCAGCATCCTCTAATTTCTGATTTCAGAGGAAAGCCTTTTAAAGGGGGGACTTGACAAAAAACCTTCCCGCTCCATCCCTTCTCCCTCTCTTGTCATCTCAAGTTCAACCACACACTGGATTAACTCCTCTGCATAGCCACTATGCTATCACAGTCCATAAAGAACTGTGAGGGGAGATGGAGGGCAGAGAGGAGAGGCAAAGGAAATTGGAGAGCAGAGCAGAGAGTATCCTCTCTGGATTAACTAGCCCCTACGCTGGATAGAGTTCCCCAGCTATCCTTTGAAACCTTTCATAAGCCAAGAAAGTGTAAACCAAAGAAGCAATTACCATTAATTTACATGGAAAACCTTTTGAGCATGCCCAGACCCAAGAAAACAACCTCCCAGGCTTTTCTGATAACTTAGGACACATCTTGCTCAAAGATGCCCAAGATAAAGCACAGATGTTCACAGACACAGCTCAAAGCTCTGGACAGACAGCAGCCTGATGCTGAGAGGCTGAGTGTAATTCCCCCCCCACCCCGGGGGGGGGGGCGGGGCGACGGAGCCTGGCAGCGCCGCTCTCAATGCCTCTGTAAGAGCTTGGGGCAAAACAAACCATCAACAGTCTTCTTGCTACTCAGCATTTTTCCCAACATGAAAACCCTCTTCAGATTTCTTTTGGCCCTAATGCAGGTTCTTCGAAACAGTGAAGTATGGTAACTTGAACTTGCAACATCTAAACAGAGAAGAGGCAGCCGGAAGCACCACTTCCAGGGACAAGTGAGGCTTGGGTAGTGCTCCCACTCATGTTTTTGGTCATATTAACTAGCTATTTACTTGCTCATCAAACCACTTCTTGTTTCTGGGTATGCAGCTAGAATAGTTTCCTAGCCTCTCTTGGACGTGGGTATGGTTACAAGACGGAATTCCAGACAATGGACTAGGAGGTAGATGTGATTCTTCCCCATCTCCTATCTGAGTGTTAACACTCAGAGGAGCTTGGAAAGAACAAAAACATGGCCACACCTCTGTCAGCCTGAGTTCCTGATGGACTACGTGGAAGAGAGCCTATCTCTGCCAAAATGGCCTAGAAGTGAGGGAGAAATAAATTTCTGTTGTTTATACAAGTAAATAATAACAATATTGAGGAAACTTCTAAATCAGCAAAAACTGAGTGTACTTGTTACAACATTTATTTAATATAACACAATGCACTCTTAAATCATCCTGATGAGACACTGGGAGAAAACCTACCTCACCAACAACTACAAATCAGCCTACCACTAAAAATAATGGTGTGCAAGCATTCTCACAGCGGATGTCACGTGGGTCAGAGCTGCAGGGCTTTCAAAGTTGTTTGAGAGTCCACACCCTGGGGACCGCTTGGGCAATTTATATAATGGTATATCCATGAGATGAAATCGTGTGTCATCATTTAAAAGGGCACAGTAGACTTTTCTGTGCTAATGTGAGATATTTGCACATTAAATTAAAAAGTGAAATCAAAGAAGTTTCCAAAAATTCAAAACAATTTCACGTTTATGGAGGCATACATAATTCTTTTCCACAACTAACAAGAAACAATTAGTAATGATTACCTTTGAGGAGAGGGACAAAGAGAGGTAAATCATTTTTTTTACATATTACCTTTTTGTATTCTTAGAATTTTCTAATATTGGACATGTATGACTTTTTATAAACATGTCAACAGGGGTAGCAACACTGTGGGCTATTATCTTTTTTTTTTCCCCAAAGATCCCTATATTAAAAAAATATATATATATTACCATTAAAATATAAATCAGCAGCATGAAAGAAGGGTCACATCAGTGGAATGAATGGGTGTTCCCCTCCTCCCAGACAGATCAATTCCCAAGTGAGGACACTAGGAGGTTGTTGCTGAGTGATTGCCAATTATAACTATATAATTCTGAATTTGTATTGGTGTCATGAGTGACCATAAGGTTCCCCTACTTACACGGAACTTACGACTCTCCTGTTTATTAGAAAAATAACGTGTGGCAAGAGCATTTCTGATTAGTGATCACTGAAGAAATGCTTGAAGAGCCTGTTCCATGTAAGTTCACTCCCAGATGAATTCATGTGCCTTTCTCTGATTTCAAAGCTCTTCATCTAAATGCTACATTTCATGGGGGGGGGGGGGGGGCAGAAAAACACCTCAGTATGAAACTGTGGAGAGAGGCACCAAGGAGGAAAAATGCAGAATGAAGGGGACATACCCTGGCATACAAGTAAGCTCTGGTGGGGCTGTTCTTAGAAAGGATCTCTCCTGGGGAGCCTGGGAGGCTCAGTCATTAAGCGTCTGCCTTCGGCTCAGGTCATGATCCCAGGGTCCTGGGATCGAGCCCCGCACTGGGCTCCCTGCTCCGCGGGAAGCCTGCTTCTCCCTCTCCCACTCCCCCTGCTTGTGTTCCCTCTCTCGCTGCATCTCTCTCTGTCAAATAAATAAATAAAATCAGGAAGGAAGGAAGGAAGGAAGGAAGGGAGGGAGGGAGGGAGGGAGGGAGGAAGGAAGGATCCCTCCTAACCCCAGGAGAAATTCTGGGTCTCATTTTTAAAAATATCCTTCAGAAAGGGGAGTATATCTTCAATGTGCACATTTCTCAGTGAAGTACATAAAGGCATCTTATGATGCAGAGTCTAGCTCACCTCTTTTGCTTTAGTTTAATTCCCACCGCAGCAGAGAAAAGGCTGATCTGGGACACAGGCTCTGCAGCCAATATAATGCAGGTGCTCACTGAGCTGTTGGATATTTTGTTTAAATCCAATGAACACAATTCCACCAGAACATAGAAGTTAAGGCAGAGAGAATGTGTGCTTAAATATTCTGAAATAAATGGTTTGTGCTATGGTATCAGGAACCACGACCAAATGTAGGGCAAAGAGGATGCTGTTAGTAAAGGAGAGGTTTCTGGAGAAACCTGTGTGTGCTGGCCTGGATCTAGGACAACAGAGGACACAAAGACACAGCTCTGCTGGGCTCCCCAGCATCCAAAGTTTCACTGGGAAACAGATAGGTTAAAAAAAAAAAATCAGAACCAGTCAAACCCTCCAACATAATAATACACATTGTAAAAAGCAGAACACTTCCCTGTACTTGATTTCATGTCTACCTTGTAATTACCTTTAAAGTACTCTGAACGAGGAACCAACGTAATTGAATTTGGGGCCATATATTTGATATCACTGTTAAAGAGAGTTGCACAAAATGAACTCAGAGCTGCACCAACCAGGGTACCTGCCAAGAAGCAGGAGAACCAGCCCAGCATCTAACACATCAGCTCCTGGGTCCCTCTGGCAGGGCACCCAGGCGCCCTCGTGAGCAACTTTTTAAAAAATAACTAACAAGAAACGTCAAGCTTCGCTTTAAAGCAATGCTCCACACAACAAAATTTCACTGGATACATACTACACGAATGACTAATTCAAGTCTCTGGCTTTGCGAGTTAGAGCCTGGGGAAAGCCCCAGCAAAGGGTATATGGCTATTCCAACTTCATGGATGCCTGTGGAATTTAAAACACACTTGGAAACAGAAAAAATGGTAAGGGAAGACACTCATTTTGAAGACCAGGCAGCCACACTAACACCATCCTTGAGGCTACAGTCAAGTGTTCCTTTCTATTCTAGCCTCAAGGCACAGGGAGGTGGATGCTGCCATCTAGAGATATCTAGGGATATCGGCTTTCATAGCAGTGCAGCCAACACAAAAGGGCTGATGGCAGGGGAAGCAGAGGACTTCACAGGCTTAGGGAGGCAGCTGCCTGAGGGACACGTTCTTCTAGGAACCAGGTGCCCCCTTGTCTGAGGAGAGGGCAGGCAAGGAGGAAATGCCAGACAGACGGAGAGCCTTCAGCTCCACAATTCCCAGGAGCATAAGGATGTACACTCCTCTGTGATGGCAGAGTGGGGCACGAGGAACTAGGAGAACAAGAGGGAACAGATCACATGAATAAAAGATGGGTACCAACGGTCAGAGGTGGCCCCCGGGACAAAGGGCTAGCACCTGCTGAGACATAAACACCTTCAGACTTCCACTCTCAGAGTTACAAACTACAGAAAAGGAAAACAGGCAGAAAGAAACCAAAGGGAGAAATTAAAAATCAGACAGGTAACCAGCCCAAGACTGACATCATGGGGGAAACAAGAGATGCAAGCAATTTAAAGAATGCCTATAAGCTATCACAATTTACCAGGAGACTTGAAAAGAAAATCTATATTTAGAGAAAATAAGTTAAGAATGGTTGTATATTATGCACAATTTTTATCCCTACCTTTAAGAATTTTTTTTTAAATGTTCTATGGGTATTTATCATCTTATGATACAAAAATAAACTCCTCTTTTTAGAATAAAAAATCAAGAGCACAGAAGTCATCTAATCCTGAATTTCCTAATAGATCAACCCAATCTAAGACTCCAGGGATGGAAAGGTAAAGTTCTAGCAGACCAGAGATGTGGCTTCATTTGCCCTGATATTGGATTCCTAACCTTTCCCTCTTAATGAAGAGCTTTCGGCACTGACAGGCTTAGGCGATGGTCATAATTCAGACGCACATCTGTCACATCCTTCTGCCTTGTGGGACAGGCTCTAAGCTTAGGACTTTAGTGAGAACTGTTGCCACCAGCAACTTTAGCTGCATCCAGTTAATTTCATATCAAATTCAGATTTGTTTAAAATGCCAGACAAGCGGGGACCATTCAATCCTGCTCCAGCCTCTGCCGGCTCTGACAGGGCGAGGAATCCAAGGGTTGTCAGGTTTGATGGATGAGGGGAATTATTCCTCGAGTGCTGTCAGCACCCATCCCCCTCTGAGCACATCCCTTGCCTTTAGCACAAGGGGCAGAGGATGTTTTGAATGATTCAGAGAAACGACAGTTTGGGAAAACAGCTCAAGCCAGCAAAGTGGTGCAGTCATTAACGTTTCACTTCTTTTGTTGTCTCTTCTGATGCTGCCACCAAGGAAAAGTTTCTATAGCAGAGGACATCTCTATAGCTAGTGTGGGAGTGTGGGTGGCATTCCGATTTCACAACTGCAAGCTATAAGCTAACGTGGTCACTCCCTTCATGAAATCAAAGGAGGAGCCCCTGAGATTGGCCAAGGAGGAGCTTCTCCACATGTAGAGGGAATGCTGGACCTCGCATTCCCAACTCCTGTTTCTGGAAAGACCCCCAGCCTTTGGAGACCTGCTACTGGCAGGCTCCAGTTGCTTAGGCTGGTGGCAGCCATCATCAGGGAGCCCCATTCCAGAGAGCAGCAAGGTCCGGGGTTATGTGTCACACCACTCCACTAGAACTTCGCACGTTCAAGTCTCAGTAAATGGTGCCCCAATGCGGCACAGGGCACAGGCCAGGAGGCTGACACGGACACCTGACAAGAGAATAAACGATTTCTCTCCCCACTGCAACTATGATTTATAAAAGGAACAGATGTGTAATATTTTCACAAGGGATGATTTTTTTCCCTCTCACTGGTTTTCAAAGAAAATGAGGAAGTTATTTCCAGAGATAGAAAAAAAATGTTAAAATGAGGGACAGTCTTTTAAATGCAATTGCAAATAAATGTTAACTACAAGAGTTAGGAGGCTCCCCTACCAGCCCTATTAGATGTTAAAAATAGCATGAAACTAGAGGAATTTGATTATATGATATAAATACAAGAAGACAAAGCAAAGGAACATAACAGAGCCAAGAAATAGACCCATAATGTACTTGGGAATTTAGTGTATGCTAAAAGTGGTATTACAAATTAAGGGGGAAAGAAGCTGTTTGGTAATAGTGCTGGAAAAACTAGCTAGCCACTGGGAAAAAGAGTAGTAGGCTGAATTGCTCTTTTACTCCTCAACAAAAATAAGTTCCAAACAGACTACAGATTTAAACATTAAAAATTAACCCATAAAAGAAAATAGGAGATAAATTGTTAGAATCTGCAAAGAAGAAATACCTTTCCATGCATGACATGAGATTCAGAGCCATTCAAAATGAGTTAATATGGGCAAACCTCTGGCAAAACTGACAAAGGGGGGGAAAGCATGAGAGAGAATACACAAATAATATTTTTAAGATTGACTATTTATTTATTTACTTATTTTGAGAGAGAGAGAGAGAGTGCATGTGTGCTCACGAGTGGGGGGAGGAGCAGAAGGAGGGACAAGCTGACTCTGCGCTGAGTGTGCAGCCTGACGCAGGGCTCGATCTCACGACCCTGAGATCATGACCTGAGCCAAAGTCAAGAGTCGGACACTGAAGAGATTGAGCCACCCAGGCACCTCAGTCTAAACAATAAGAATGAGAAAGGAGTCAGAACTACAGCTGCCATGCCATAAACATGATTTTCGAACACAACAATCAGATTCACACAATACTACAAAACACCAAAATGACTCAAGAAGAAATTAAAAATCTTAACAGCCTAATGACCATTAAAAAAATTTACTCAGTCAAAAGTGCCCCAGAAAAGAAATTATCAGTCAGGTCCATACTGCTTTTTAGCATACCAGTATGATACCAGCATATCAGTCAGGTCCATACTGCAATTCAGAACAGTCAAGAAAGAAATCAATGCACTGTTACACACTCTTCCAGAGATTAGAAAAAGAAGGAACTTTTCTTGTAATAGATAAAATTGTTGTTTAGCAAATATTTCTGCTCTCCTACTGAGGCTGGGTTTAATCATGTGGCTTGCTTTCACCAATAGATAGAAGGGACACTGTGGCTGTTTCAAGCCTAATCCTTAAGCACTGTTCCTGCTCATCTCTCTAGAAGCTGCCAACCTCCAGCATGAGAAAACCGTTCTACAGACAAGTGTTCCCCTTATTCCTGGGTCCCACGGTAATCCATGCAGAGCAGACAGGACCCTTACCTACAGATTAGATTTAAGCCAAGCCAACTCAACACTCACCATCTAAAGCAGCTACCCCAGCCAACCCACAGACCCACAGTGAGAAATAAATACTACTGACAAATGCCACTGAGAAACTGTGGCTTATTAACCAGCATTATGGTAGGGTTAAAGGAATGACTGATACATTCCTAATTCGCTTTGTTGAGCTAACATAACCTAACAAAGGCAATACAAGAAAGGAAAACTATAAGCTAATACCACTAATAAACACAAATGGCAAAATCCTAAACAAAATACTAGAAAACTGACTGTATAAATGTATTTTTTAAAGCTATTTGTCATGACAATGTTGCATTTTTTTCAAAAATGTCAGATCAATAACAATCAACAAAGGCAAAAAAAAAAGCGAGATACTTTAAAAAAAGAACAAAAAAAATTCTTCACTTGATAAAGAGCTTCTAAAAAAGAAAAAAAAAACCATCAAAGCATTCATTATACTTAATATGAAATGTTCAAAATGCTCTGTTTGTGTTTAAGAAAAAGACAAGAATGCATGCGATCACTTCTTTTCCACATAATCCTGGATGTCCTGGTTAGTGATTTAAGACTTTTAGAGAAATAAAAATCTATAAAGACTGGAAAAGGAAGAAAAAAAAAGCTGTTATTATCTGCAGATCATCATTGCCTATATTGTCTACAAAAAACTGCCATCCCCCAAATCTACAGATAAGTAAAAATCAGTAAGAATTAGCAAGGTCGATTAATTTAAAAATATGCAAAAGCCAATTCAATTTCCAGACATTAGCAAACAGGTATACATGTTTATTTTTAAAGGATGTTATTTAAAATTCCTAAGAGTAAATCTAATAAAGGATATACAAATTCATTCTGTAGATAAGAACATTTAAAAAGGCCTAAGTAAACAGAGCAATATACTATGCTCTAGAATAGTAAAACTCAATGTCATAAAACTATCAATTTCCCAAATTGATCTCTGGATTTAATGTAATTCTAATCAAAATCTAATTAGCTTGCCCAACTTCACAAGTAAATTTATACAGAAGATAAACATGCCAAAACAGCCAACACTCTTAAAGAACAACAATGACATAAAGAACCTTTCTTGACCAGTTAATAATAAGACTTGTTATCAAGTTAAAGGAATAAAGAAAGTGTGATATAGGCACAGAAATAGACAAATAGACCAATTACAAGAAAGAGAAGCCCAGAAATAGAGAAATACACCAAAAAAAGCCTAATACTTAGCAGTTCTGATGTACATTATGTTTTATCCCTGAATTGTTACAACAAATGCTGTCAGGATTAACTATTCTCATTTTACTAACGAAGACACCAGGGCTCAATGAAGTTAAGTGATAATTGCCCAAAATTACAGAGCTGGGTACTAGAATTCAATCCTAAGTTTCCCAACCCCAAACACGTCAGTCTTTTTCATCATCTGCTATCTTTTAAAGTTGGTAAATAAACCAAGACAAAGGACCTGTATACTAAGGATAACAGGAGCTTCCAAATGCCGAACAAAAATCTTAGCAAAAAGTAGGTAAAACACAGCAACTGCCAGCAGAGTTACGCAGCAATCGTTATAAGAGGGGTTTAAAAGAAACGTTCTTCCCTTCTGAGCACAACATACCAAAGCCAGATTGTGAGTTTACCAAGGGTATAGATGCTTCAAGTCCTATGGAATTAAGGTCACGGTTCTGCAAGTGTTTGGCTGATTTATGTGGGTCGCGGTTGGCGGGGGGGAACCCACACACTCCAATTACAAGAGAAATACTCATATCAAAACTTTTTTGAGAAAAAAAATATACTCAAAACTCTAAAAAACTACAGAGACCAAAACTGTCTCTTCAGGTAGATATGGTCCTAAAATCATCAGGGAAACATGTATATAACACTCTACATATGTAAGAAGTGCTGATGATTTTAAATCAACAAAAGAAATGTTATTTTTAAAAGAACTGTAAGAGAGGGTAAATTAGGAACACTATGTCCCATAAAGTTTGTTTCCAAACAGCCATAAATCCTTGGTTGGACTCTCAAATACTTAAGTTTAGTTATGTGAAATTCGTATTAAAATGTTTTATGTTCTGGGCTCACTCAAGGGCTTGATTTTTCTAGTCGTTTATGCCTAGCTTCTACGAATACAGAGAATCATGCTTTAAATAAAAATGAAATACAAGAAAAATGGTATTTTAAAGAATGAAAATCAAATTAAAATCTAAATTGCAAATCATCTAACATGTATAAGAAAGCTAAATTAGAACTCCAAGAAATGCTGAAAGGGAATGTATTTTTAAGGGTCATAAACCAAACGATAATATTAATTGCAGTAAGAAGGCTTATTTAAATGAAAAGCCCAAAACTAAGGATTTCATAAGCAATGCTCCCAATTTATATGCTTAACATGCTAACATTTGTTTCTGTCTTTTACATAGCTAACCAATTAGAGCACATTTCTAAAGAACCAATTTTATTTGCTGGCAATTATTTGTTATCTTAGCTATAATTCTGTAGCTTTTCAAGCAACAAATGAATGAATGTCTTACATCTGGAGAATAAAACACAAAAAGTGATGGTATGATGTCTGAATACATGCAATTACTGGTATGTTACATTCTAATTAGCATAATTAGCTTTGAAACAGTTCTCACAGTAACTGTCAACATTTGTGTCAATTTAGTGGCAGTTAATGACATGTGTAGCAAAGATCTGCTATTCCTTTCACTTACAAGTAAAATAAAATAAACTCTTCCCAAAGAGAAAAGGCAGCCTCACTGAACATTCAAAACATCATTTAATCAATAAAATTCTACAGTAGCAGGTGTAAGAAGGAAGACATTATAGTTTATTCCAAGATTCTACAAAGTGGAATATGGACAGTCCGGGGGTACATATAATCAAATGGAATTTAGGGAAAAACTATTAGAGTATCGGTTGCCATTTTCCGTGTTTCTTCTTTTTTGTTGGCTTTAGCCCATTTCCTAAGTTGATATTCAGGCTGACGCTCAGCCAATACACACCAGTTCTAATGGCTAAAATACTGCCTCAAGCACTCCGTGTACACTCTATCTCACCCATCACCAACCCCGGGACACCTGGGACTTCTCCATGGCATGGCAGCTAAATGGTTAAAGTTGGCAAACGGAGCTGCCTCTAGACCCCTGCTAAAACCCTACAATAAATGTTCTAACAGTTGCCTAGTAAAGATTCACAGGTATGTTAAATTGCTTTTTTAATACGACCTTTAAGTACATGTAAATCATTTTAAAATATATTCACATAGTAGGGATGCACATTCAAAAATGCTTCACTGATGGAGTGAGATGGCAAAAATACCTGAAGCCCAACAGGCATTCTCTTTGTTACATCTGCATAAACGATAGTGAAATTTGGCCATGGCAAAAAGTGATGGCAAAATCAACAGTATCTTAAAATAGATGTCGGTATACCAAAGATCCAGATACAAAGGCACTGTAGTAAGTATACAAAATGTTAACTCAGGGGTGCCTGGGTGGCTCATTTGGTTAAGTGGCTGCCTTTGTCTCAGGTCATGATCCCAGCGTCCTGGGATCAAGCCAAGTCAGGCTCCCTGCTCAACAGGGAGTCTGCTTCTCCCTCTCCTTCTGCCCCTCCCAGCATTGTGCTTGCACGCATGCTCTCTCTCTCAAATAAATGAATAAAATCTTTTTTTAAAAAAGTAAAAAAAAATAAATAAATAAAGTCAACTCAAAAGAAGCAAGTCATGTATTAAAAAAAAAAAAAAAAAAAAAAATATTCAATAAGACCAAAAACCTGGTAAGTCTTTTGTATAATCTAATTAGGGAAATGAAAAAAAAAAAAAAAAGTAGTTGGGGTTTCCTTTTTCTGGTTGCCCTTTACTTTTGTTTATTTGATGGTATCATCCCTAGAAGTTTATTTCATGCTGAAAATGCCAATTGACAGGGGCGTCTGAGTGGCTCAGTCAGTTAAGTGTGTGCCTTCGGCTCAGGTCATGGTCTTGGGGTCCTGGGATCAAGCCCCATATCGGGCTCCCTGCTCAGTGGGGAGTCTGCTTCTCCCTGTCCCTCTGACCCTTCCCCTGCTTGCGTGCATATTCTCTAAATAAATCTAAAAAAAAAATGACAATTTACACTTTCTCTTAACTTTTAATTTCAAACAAACTTCATGTATTACAAATTATCCTAGAGAAAATAAAGTAGACCTGGAGTTACCTGAAAATAATCAGAGACAAACTTATCTTTACCAGGCCAGTTTCATCACTTCTTTAAATCATAAATTTCAGATAAGCATTCAGTAAAACTTATGTTCCCTGGTTTAATAAATATGTGAACTTAGGTACCAGTTAACACTATTGTGCTCTTCCGACGTGCTCCTTGATTCCAGCAACAACCACATAAGATGGACACCGTTAATATTCCCATTTTTCAGAGTCACAAGAAGGTTATGCTCCTTGGTCAAGGGGACACAACTATTAAGTAGTAAACTCTAGATTCCAACCTAGGCAGCCTGGCTCTGGAGCTCATGCTCTTAAACATTCAACTGCCTACAGTAATTAAATTCTAAATCAAGGGCTTATAAAAAACGAACACAATTTAGATAAAGGACACTGTAGTGCACAATCTCTCTAGGCAAGAGGAGAGGGGTGACCCAGGGTCTGTTCCATCCATAAACTTCTCCAATTCCAGAATTCATTTTCAGAAACAAGGCTCAGAGAGGTGCCATGGGCATACCCAACATAAGCTCATATTTCATTTAGTGGAAAGCCCATTCCGTGAAATATTCTAGGCTCACATCTTTATCAGCTACAGATTAGTATCCTGGGCCTTTTAGGTAATCACACCATTTGGGGATGAAAAGGGAAGGAGAGGAAGGCAAGCAAAGAGATCCTTACAGTCCTATGTGACAAACGCTTTGGTGCAGATATGCATAATTGAAAGAAGACTGGGGTGGGGAGAGATGTCAAGGAGGGCTTCCTGGAAGAGAAAGTCCATGTGCTTAAGGACAGACCGGCAGTAGTCAGACAAAAAGAAGAAATATGCATGGAAGCACTTAAAGATGAAAACTCCATGACCTCCCATCACACAAATCTGTCAATGGAATGGATGTTTTCCAGAAAATAGAAGAAACAGAAAAGTTCCTTAAAGTTTAATGAGTTTTTAATCAGAGCTATATACAAACTGGACAAAATGATATCATCGATTCATATTATTTATGAGGCTAAAATCTATCACTACTTGCGTCTAGGAATAAAAAAAACAAAAACAAAAAACCCTGACATAAACTTACACAAACAATTGCGCTGAACAATCAAGTATTTAAGAGATCACAAATAGCCAAGTTAAAATTGCACATGCCCTATTCTTCCCTTAAAAATAAAGTCACAGTATCAGTTCACAAAGAAAAGCTATAACTCAGTAAGGCATTATTACCATCTAGCCATGAATCCAACAAAAATGAAGACTTATTTCCTTTTGGCTAAAATCCCTGCAGATAATAGACTTTGCATCTGGGAGATCTCCTAAGTAAAAAGCACATTCTTCTTACAAACAGATGGTGGTGGTCTTGCAGGGTTCACATTAAACCAGAAATCATTCTGTCACTGATAGTCATGAGCCTCTGGGTTTTCATGTGGTCCTTTGCCCTCCATGACTATTCTAGAAACATTATACTAAGAAAAAACATCGCTATTCACACCACACTGTCCACTTTTATCTACCATCCCCACCCCATTCCACTATGTACGTAATTCCACTACACCTTGAAGTTTGCTTAAAGATACTTGCTAGAGATCTGTAGCCCATCTCATTCTTCTAGATCTATAAATTCTCACAGCTGCACACTATCCAACACATTGTTTCCTTCTATTTTGCTCTCTGATTTTTCACGTCTCATTTCAGCCAGCTTTGAAGCTCCTTTTAAAAAAAGACTATGTGTCACATCTTTTTCATGTAAGGTTTTCTTTTAATATTTTTCTGAGTAGAGTTGACACACAATGTTACATTAGTTTCAGGTACATGAGATAGTGATTTAACTTCTCAGTACATTATACTATGGCTCACCACAAATGTAGTGCCCATCAGTCACCACAAAACACGAATACCCTATTATCAACTATATTCCCTATGCTCTGCCTTTTATTCCCATGACTTACTCATTCCATAACTAGAAGCCTGTATCTGCCACTCCCCTTCACCCATGTTGCCCCTCCCCCCAACTCCCGGAACTCTGGTAACCATCACTTTGTTCTCTGTATTTATAAGTCTGATTCTGTTTTTTGTTTGTTTATTCATTTGTTCTGGTTTTTAGACTCCACAAATGACTACTTCACTTGTATAATACCCTCCAGGTCCATCCACACTGTCAAAAATGGGAAGATCTCACCTTTTTTATGGCTGAGTGTGTGTGTGATGGGGGATGCTTCTGGATCTTGGCTGTTGTCGATAATGCTGCTATAAACATAGGGGTGGCATGGTATCTTTCTGAATTAGTGTTTTCATTTTCTTTGGATAAATACCCAGTAGTGGAATTACTGGATCATATGGTAATTCTATTTTTAATTTTTTGAGGAACTTCCATACTGTTTTCCACAGTGGTTATACCAATTCCCACCAACAGAGCACGAGGGCTCTTTTTTTCTCCACATCATCACCAATACGTTATTACCTTCCTGTGGTTTTGATTTTAGCCATTCTGTCAGGTGTGAGATGATCTCACTATAGTTTTGATTTGCATTTCCCCGATGATGAGTGATGATCTTGAGCATGTTTTCATGTGTCTGTTGGCCATCTGTGCATCTTCTTTGGAAAAATGTCTATTCAGGTCCTCTGCCCATTTCTAATCACAGTATTTGTATTGGTTTTGTTTTGTTGTTGTTGTTTTGTTTGGTGTTAAATTCGTAAGTATTTTGGATATTAACCCTTTAATGGATAATTTGCCAATATCTTTTCCAAGAAAAGAACCAAGAACCAAATTCAAATTTCTTTTGTTGATGGTTTCCTTCACCGTATAAAAGCTTTTTATTTTGATGTAGTCCCAATGGTTTATTTTTGCTTTTGTTTCCCTTGCCTCAGGAAACATATCTAGAAAATTGTTGCTATAGCCGATGTCAAAGACATTACTACCTGTGTTCTCTTCTGGAATTTTTATGGTTTGGGGTCTCACACTTAGGTCTTTAACCCACATTTAGGTCTTTAGCCCATTTTGAGTTTATTTTTGTATATGGTGTAAGAAAGTTTTGATCCAGTTTCACTCTTTGGCACGTAGCTGTCGAGTTTTCCCAGCACCATTTGTTGAAGAGACTGTCTTTTCCCTGTTGTATATTCTTGCCTCTTTTGTCTTACATTAACTGACCAAAGAAGCATGGGTTTACTTCTGGGCTTTCTATTCTGTTCCATTCATCTATGTGTTCCACTTGTGTGCTGGTACCATACTATTTTGATTACTACAGTTTTGTAGTGTATCTTGAAATCTGGAATTGTCACACCTCCAGCTTTGTTCTTCTTTCTCAAGATTGCTTTGGTTATTTGGGGTGTTTTGTGATTCCATACGGATGTTAGTATAATTTGTTCTAGTTCTGTAAAAAAAAAAAAAAAAGCTGTTGGTATTCTGATAGGGATTGCACTATATCTGTAGATTGCTTTGGGGAGTACGAACATTTTAACAATATTAATTCTTACAATCCATTAAATATCTTTCCATTTGTTTATGTTGTCTTCAATTTCTTTCATCAATGTTTTATAGTTTTTACCTCTTTGGTTACGTTTATTCCTAAGTATTTTGTTCTTCTTCGTGCAATTGTGAATGATATTGTTTTCTTAATTCCCCTTTCTGCTTTGTTAATAGGATATAAAAATGCTACCAACATCTGGGTATTAATTTTATATCCTGTAACTTTACTGAATTCATTTATTTCTTCTAACAGTTTCTTGGTGCAGTCTTTAGAGTTTTCTATGCATAATATCATGTCATCTGCAGACAGTGACAGTTTAACTTCTTCCTTAGCAATACGGATGACTTTTTTTTTCCTGTCTGATTGTTGTAGCTAGGACTTCCAGTACCATGTTCAATAAAAGTGGTGAGAGTGGACATCCTTATCTTGTTCTTGCCCTTATAGCAAAAGCTCTCAAGTTTTTCACCATTAAGTATGATGTTGACTGTAGGTTTTCATATATGGCCTTTATTATGTTGAAGTGTGTTCCCTCTAAACCCACTTTGCTGGAAGTTTTTTTTCTATTATCAACACATGCTGAATTGTGTCAAATGCTTTTTCTGCATCTGTTGAGATGATCATATAATTTTTATCCTTTGTTTTGTTGATGTGATGTATCATGGTGATTGGTTTGGGAATATTCAACCACCCTTGCATCCCAGAATTAATCCTTTTAATGTATTGCTGAATGTGGTTCCTTTTTTTTTCTTTTTTAAGATTTATTTATTTATTTGACAGAGAGAGACACAGCGAGAGAGGGAACACAAGCAGGGGGAGCGGGAGAGGGAGAAGCAGGCTTCCCGCGGAGCAGGAAGCCCAATGCAGGGCTCGACTCCAGGACCCTGCGATCACGACCCGAGCCGAAAGCAGACGCCCAACAACTGAGCCACCCAGGTGCCCCTGCTCTTTTTTTTTCAGGGTTTTTAGATCTATGTTCATCAGGGATACTGGCCTATAGTTTTCTTTTTCTGTGGTGTCTTTGCCTGATTCTGGTATCAGGGAAATGTTGGCCTCGTAGGATGTGTTTGGAAGCTTTCCTTCTTCTATTTTTTTTATATAGGTTTTATTACTAATTGTACAATTGGAACTCCATTAATAGTCAATTAACTAATAAATAAATGTAATGAAATATACACAGATTCAGAATCCAATGCTAGATTGATACTTCAGGTGCCAATGAAATAAATGTACTCTCACCAATACTACTCATTCCACTAACCATGAAAGTCTATCTAGAAAAATACAGTAGGAAAAGTATCAAAACATGCAGGCTTTTCCAGAACCACGAAAACCAAAAGTTTCCTAAGAAGCCTATTAAATGATAATTTTTCATTTTTTTCCCAGAAAGGAAATGTTCCATCCTCATACCCTCCCCCTGCCCCAAACCACTGTCTAATTACTATGGGCTCGCTGGCTTTTCCAGGGTGGCAGAATCCTTTTGACGATGAGACAGCAAATAACCAAGTGCTCACGTTTTACCAAGGGAGCAAAAGGACAAGCTGCGTCATACCAGGAGTCCACGACATAATAGGGATTGTGCACCAAGGGACACAGCCATGATGGCAGCTGAAACTGCTTTACCGCCAGTGCACCAAGGGACACAGCCATGATGGCAGCTGAAACTGCTTTACCGCCTTTATGTGGATCACCTCCTCAGACACAGAGGTCAATCAAATCTTTGAGAGCCTAGCAATTCAACTAGTCTGGGCTCCAGGAAGCAGAATGACAGGAGCCTCAGAAAACTCAAGGTTCTTTTAATTAAGACCTCCTAAACATTTATTACTGAACAACCATTATCTAAGTACTAAATACATATCAAGGAGTACCCTTGGTGCTAAAAAATCCAGTGGGGAATCAGACAGCTGAGGTGGCAAGACTTGGCATTCCCTGGATCATCTCATAATGCTTGGTAAACAGGTTGACCAGCTCCTAAACAGCTATCCCAGTTGGGTAAGAGGGTAATAAATGAAACCGAAGTTTTAACATACACATGCACTAATACACACACACACACACGGCATCACTGCTGTAAATTCATTTAAATCCCCTCTATGATGATAACAGGGCATGCATTTCTACTCTTTAAATCCCCCAAGATATTTATGGTCACCATTCATTCCACTTACACTCAAATGCCTTTGATAACAGCCAGTCCATACTTGACCAGTCTGTCTGGGCATCCCCACACAGACAGCCACTTTGGCAGGTACCCCATCCTTCCCAGGAAGGACAACACATAAGTAAGGTAAGGACTATTTTTTCATCTTTGCAAATATCAGGAAGAGAAAGGGGAAGTTTTCAGTGACTACTTCTGGCTGCAATTTCATCTTAGAAAAAAATCCCCCCCTCCACCTGCGAAATACATAGTAGTTTTTCATTCATTAATAGACTGAATCACAATGAACTCCACATATGTTTTTCTGCTAATTATTCTCACAGCATCTAAGCATGTTAGAGTAAGAAGGCACATTTGGAGTATCTCTTCAGAGAGGCAGTAGTTGGGATTATGACAAGGATTTTATAGTTTGATTTTAATCTGATCTTTGATTTACAGACTCATGTTAAACCAGCTACTCTGTGGATGGGCCCAGGTGAGCCTATAATGAGATTTATCTTCATGGATTAGGCCTGACCTATAATAATCTGCTCAGGGCTCCCTATGGCTATTTCAGCACTGAGTTATGAAAATTCATCCCTTCACTATAAATAGAACCTAGCTCAGAGGGTAATAACTAGGAGATATATTACTCCTGGAGTACAAGCACTCTGGAGACTCTGATTATAATGTCCACAGCTGAAGGCACTATTTCACAATTGAGATTACTACTTTCCAGATGAAAAAAAATTCTGAACTACAGAATAATGCCTTCAGCTACATACACTGTAATCACACTCAGGAGTTCTTATACCCCAAGAGCAACACAGGTTACCATCAGTTGGTATGGGAAGCTGATTTAGGGAATGGAAGGAAGAAGTTGCAGGAAGAAGCTTAGATAACCCTAACTTCCTATTTGCTTTATCCAGAGGCTTAGGTGTAATCAACACGTCCAATAACCTTACCAACTTCACTAAAAATCTAACAGATTTAAAGGAGTAAGTAATTATTTCACGTAATAAACTAGCAAAGTTGTTTTTTGTTTGTTTGTTTTTAAGAAGACAATATTGACTGCTGGCCACGGGGTAGTGAGATGCACTTTCTCAATATATGAATGTATAAATCTGAACAGCATCTATAGAAACAGTATTTAGCAGAAGTACAGAGAACTTCCATAGTGCTCATATCTTTTGTCACAGTGATTCCACTCCAAGAAGTTACCCTAAAAACATAATTAGAGGTGAACCAGGAGTTATTAAAAGCCTGCTCATCACCATTATCTGCAATAGGAAAAACTTGGAAATGACCTAAAGGAAGAAATTCTGAGAATCCACACATTGGAATATGCTGCAGTCTTTAAATTGAGTCACAAAGGCTAAGTAGAATGCGAACTCATAGTTGCATTCCACAACTTTTGTTAGGCCATTTATCCAAGGGCATTCAAATTGTTCCTACATCAATATTTAACGGATACTCTCTCAGAGTTAACTAATTGGACTTTGGCTCAGGTTTTTGTTTTGAGCTATAAGGCTAATGAAGTATTGATATAATATTAAATGACTGCAAATAAAGTCTGTACCCTAAATAAATGCTGACATGATGCCAGTGCATTCTGAATGAATTAAAAAGGAAAAATGCACTTTTGCATACATTTGGTGAATTCTCCCTGACTCTTCATAATGCATTTGTGCAAATGGAAAAGATGAATATTCATCAAGGCTCTTTGAATATATTACAGTTTAAATAATTTGGGTCTTAATATTTATAGTACATCATGAAACATAATTTTTTCATTAAAATAAATGGATACTATGTCAAAAGAGGGCGACTGAAGAAACATGAAATTACACCACTGAACCTAATATTTAAAGTTGAAAAACATTATTTGAAAGCACTTCCCCCCCCTTCAAAAATGTTAGCTATTCTAGAAAGTATCTTCCAGTGTGTCAGGTTGGTGAGTACTGAGTCAAAATGAGGAAGCAAGCAATAAGCTGGTTGACCATCACACAGGAAGGACAAAAAAGGTTACACTACTGCTCCTAGCTGGTGATCTGAGAGAAAGGGCTCATTTCCCTCCCTTCTAATAATACCACCTCCACTAAGCCTGACAACCCTGAGGAAACACTATTCTGATAAACACCAGGTACATCAACACCAGCATTTCCTAGGTAACAAGCACGGGGCAAAGGACTGCCCATGAGTTGGTTCATGTGATCCTCACAACAACCTTATGAGGTTACTACAACCATGACCCCTCTTCATAGATGAATAAACCAAGGCTTACACAGCAAGCAAGTGCTACAGAGTGGAGCTCATCTCTTAACCAGTTTGCTCCCTACCCCACAAATCCCTTTTTCCAACTTAACCACTGTAGTTTAACTCTTGAATATAGTTTCCATAGTGAATTGGTCTCTGGCTTGAAGATTAGCTTCTTGATTAGGCTAAACCTAAAACGTTAACCACAGATTAAAAATAAGCAAACAAAAAGAAACAACAGTCCATTCTAGGGCCCTAGAAATGTATAGAAAGGAAATAACATTTGTTTATGCATTCATCAAGTCTTCAATGGGCACCTACTCTGTGTCAGCACTATTCTAGGCCCTGGGAAGACAGCAGGGAAAACAGGAAGAATCTCTCTACTGTCATGAATTTTTCATTAGAGTGATTAAGAGATACGTAATAAAGTAATAAACTAAATTGTGTAGTATACTGAAAGGGGATAAAGCTATAGAGAAAAGCAGGGTGTACGGCCTGCAGTGTGGGGAGCAGTTTCAAACAAATGGTCAAGGAAGACCTCAACAAGAAAAAATGTGGTATGGAGAGGTTCCCACACACCAAGCAGATGAAGCTCACGTTCCTAATCAAAGAGAAAATTGGAGAAAAACACTGTCAACTAGTTTTCACTATGTTTCTGCCATCTTTCCATTCCTCCAAAGTACAAAAGAAGTGAGGATTTCATATGATGGCCACATATACTATTTTTAAACTTTAATCATCAAGGCTTACAACCTTATTTTCCTACAGAAAAATAAGTTACCACGGGTCCTGCTTTTGTCTCTTGAAATTTCCATCTTTCTTGCCAGAAAGCAGCATCTGTATAAATCTCCCTGCTTCTGACAACTCTGACTTCTTTGATAAACTACCCATGTGTGTGGGGAGGACAGAAAGATGGGAGAAGCAAATGGAGAAATGAGTTTTCCCCTCTTCAGATTAATGTATATGAAATATACATCTGACACTTCATCAGCACTCCCGGCTGGTGTCCCAGCAGGCGGATACTGGCTGAGCATGGATTCTGCCAGCTACCAGGCTACTTAGGATGAATTGGCAACATGCCATTTATCTGAAATGCCCAAAGTGTCTGGGAGAGGGAGCACAATGACATTTAGCATTGCCAAGGAAAACTAGATACTTCAGGCTAGGAATTAATCTCCTGCTTGAGAAGGTGGTTAGCATTACCCTCAAGCTTGCCTATGGCAGTTAAATCACTATAGGTCATGCATTTACTAATATTCATACCTACCAAACCACGAGGCCTTCATTTATATCTTACTAACATATGAATACCTCTCAGGTTGAGAGTCTGTACTTTTCTGAAATGTTTGTTGGTGTGTTGAACAGGAAATTCTGTTTTGTCAAGTGTAATGCTGTCATGTGGACATTTTGATTCCTGTTTTTCCAATTTTTCCACACATGAAGACACATATTGCTTCAGATTAGTTCTCCAATGAGCCAACAGAACATTTAAATCAACGTGACCACATCATGACTGCTTACAAGCATATTAATCGAATTTCCTTGAATGTGGACAGTGATCCTCTCTTCACTATTTTGTCACATTTTTTGAGCAGCCAATGTGGAACTACACGAGACTGGTTCATTACATGGACTTCACGGCTAATCACAAATTTAAGATACACACAGAACAAAAACAAAGAGGTTGCAGACGGATAGTCTTATGAGACCACCCATTATAGCACAGAGAATCACATCATCACTCTTGCCTTGCAAGTAGAGTCACCCGTCACTTTGTAGGAATAATTATTCATTCCATCAACAATATTTATTGAATACCTCCTATGTGCAAGGAGTTGTGCCAGGAGCAGTGAGGAGGACAAAGTCAGAGCAGACAGGAATTCTGCCCTCAAGGAGCTTGCAGTCTAGCAGAGGATATAAAGCGCCCACACAAAGAACTACAACAAATGTGCACCAGGATAAACACTGTCAGGAGGAAGGGTGACTTATAGTTCTAAGACAGGGGCAATGGAGTTGAGAATAGTGGCCTGGACAGAGAATCAGAGTGAAGCACTTTCTACAGTTCAGTGCATCACGTGACACATCACTTGTTTAGAAGGAAAAGAAAAAAAAAGGAGTTCTAAGAGGGCATTTCCATCTCTCAACCATCATTCTCTATCACTATAGAGATAGTTAACTGTAATCAGTAAGATAATTTAGATGTAATCCAATCCAAGAAACATGAAACAGATTAATGGTCTGCAAAGGGTACCAAAAGCAGAAAAAATCATTAGCCTGCACTGGGAGACATATTGAAATAAGCGATATGGCCCAGAAAGCTGGGCAGATAGCAGAACCACGAGGAAATCAAGATGGTGCTCTGCCTGGCAACTCTCCTCCAGCGGCTACGGCTCTTACTAGGAGAGAAGGGTGGGGGGGCGGGCAGGGGGAGAAGACTTGGTCAAACAGTCTGCAAATAGTTCTCCTTTGACTACCATCAGGAAGTAATGAAGTCTCTGAAGGAAAGACATGATGAGTCTTTCTGAAGTCTTTCTCTGAAGGAAAGACATGATGAGCCTTCACTGTCGAGTGAATGGTTAACTGCAGTCTGGCTTCCGTACTCAAGCTTACCCATAATATGTTACTAACAGAAGTAGTAATACTGCTAACATTTGAGACTTGTTATGTGCCAGGTGCTATTTTAAGTTGCCGCCTATGGGATTTCAGCACTTTCTCTAGTTTTGCTGTCAAGCAAATAGTATAAAAACTCACAGAACTGATAAGCTAATAATTAAACGACTCTTCGGTAAGAATTTCATCAGACGTATTTTGAGGAGTACTCTTTCGTGTTTTCTATTAATAGTTCTCTTTACCTTTTTATCTCATTCTCAAGTATCTTAGGTCACCTGACATGTGTTTTACCAATGAATGAATCCATTTCTGAGTATGGGATGACCAGTATTAGATGAGATATATTCCTTTTAACAGCATTGTTTTAATCAGAATCATTTACTTGGCAATCAACATACAGGATTACTATCTGAGTGTTAAGAGTAATTTTGCAGTGACCCAAAAAGCACTTGTTTAAAAAAAAAATCACTAATTGTGAGGCATTTCCCTCTTTCCTTAAAAAGTAAATGCTTTCAGTAAGACAAGCTCTTGATAAAATTCCTCAAGAAGGAAAAGTAACACTGAACTTGGGGATGGGATGATGGCAAATGGTTTTCAATTAATTCTTTTTCTGGTAGTTTCTAGTTTTAGTTGGGTAGACTTTCTAAACTGACCCCTTAAGCTTCTTTCCTACTTTTGTTCTCTTTCACTTTTGATTTAACTTTCTAGTTGGTAGGTTTCCCTGATTTCAGTTTCCTAACTTTTTTTTTTTTAAGATTTTATTTATTTATTTGACACAGAGAGAGAGAGTACAAGCAGGGGGAGCAGCAGGCAGAAGCAGAGGGAGAAGCAAGCTCCCCGCAGAGCAGGGAGACCAACTCAGGCCCGATCCCAGGACCCTGGGGTCATGACCTGAGCCGAAGGGAGACACTCAACCTACTGAGCCACCCAGGCACCCCAAGTTTCCTAATTTTTTATGATTTTTTCATTTTGACTGTAACTATCATCATTTTAACTGTACCTTTAAATATAAGTCCTAAAATTTTCATGAGAGGAAAAAGATGAACTTTGGTTCAGAGACCATAGTCAATTTTGAAGTCATAAAATATTCTGAAACTTTTTTAGGGATAATTATTCACTGTTTTCACAATCTTTATTATCCTAGAAGTAGAATCAGGGGATTCCAAAGTTGATTTCCAGAGACTGCTTAAATACCTTTTTTCATCTTGCAGGTGCAGCTGAGTTGATAAAATAGGAGAAACTAAGTGATTTGCCCAAGTTTATACAGCTATCGAGTGGCAAAAGTAAGATTAGAGTCCTGACCTAAATCAAATCTCTCTGCATTATTGAATGATTCTCAAATATCCAACTTAATTTATTACTAATGCATAAAATTATAAGGCACCATAATATATTATTTGCATCTCCACCAGTAAAAGATATTTAAAATCTACTCCCAAAACATACAACCCTACCACCAAAAATAACTTAAATAGAGACTTCTAGGCTGTGCCAAAGGATGAAGGAGAGAAGGAACAGGCCCAGGAGAAAACAAAATTCTAGGAAGCATCGGGGTTGAAAATCAAGATCAACACTGGAAGAAGTGAACAAGTAATGCAGGAGGCCAAGCTGCAAACAAATACATAAACACAGATGCCATGGGTCAACCAGTAAATGTGGAGAGAGTCCTGAGGTGGGGATAACGCAACCAGTTTCAATTACCACAAAAAAGAAGGGTCCAGGCCAGAATCATCAATGGAAAGGCAATCTAGGGGAAATTTCTGATGGGAAGAAATATGTTCGCATGGCCCAAAATTTATCTTCCCACAGAATGTTTACTGATGGTGAGATTAAAAGTCTAACTCCAGTGGAGACATCAACACCATGACTGTGTGTGCGTGTGTGTGTGGGGCGGCGGGGGGGGGGGGTGGAATTAACATCACAATGAGGGGCAGATGGACATAATGGGCCTGCAGAAGGCAAGCCCTGAAAGGACACGTCACCACCCATGTCCTATTCTGGTCTGGAATGCAAAATGTGAACCTCACAAAGAGGAAACATCAGACACATCAGGCACGTGTAATAGGAGAAACATTCCATTCTTTAAAAATGGGAAGGGGAGGATAGTCTTCAAAAATGTCTATGCCATAAAAGACAAAGGAAGGCTGTGGAAAAACTCCAGATTAATAAAGACAAAATAGACAGGACAATTAAATGCAATATATGACCCTAGATTGAATCCTACACTGGAGGAGAAATGCCACACAGGACACGATTGAGCCAATTGATAAAAATGAAATACAGAATGGAGAGTAGATAAAAGGCTTGTAGTCAATATAAATTTACCAACATTTCTGACTGTGATAACAAAAGGTCATGAGACACACCTTACTCTCAAATAGTTCAAGCAGTTATCGGAGTGTGTGTACATAGATACGTATATACACACATATGTATATATCTACCTCAGCCTATATCCAAGGAGAGAGAAAAAGCAAATTTGGCAGGAAATTAATAGCTGGATCAATATGTTCTACATATTTTTCATATTCTTCCAACTTTTTGGTAGTCTGAAATTATTTTCAAATAAAGAAAATATTTAAGAAAAACTCAGATATTTTCATTTCTTTGGAGGGAAGAGAGGAGACAGCCAAGGTAACAGAAACACTACAGAATAGGGTGGGGGCGTGGAGAGGAGACTTGGAAAAAATTAGCACACTCAGTGCAAAAAATTTCACAGTGCTTCACGTTAAATGTGGATAAGTTCAAACCTAGTTAAACTCAATACACTTAAAATAGTGCCTAGGGTGGTGGGGAGATGAAACCACATCGAGGCACCGTGGACACCGGCAGAGGACACTCACCAGGCTGGCGGTGAGCGAGGGTGCCGACTGGCCCAGGGCCTGGCTGCGCATGCGCACGAGGTTGGATGTCTCCGTGGAGGCTGGCCAGGCCTGCCCTGCCACAGGGTTTGGAAGGAGGTACCTCCCTGTTGGGGTGAAAGAGAAGACAGTGTAAGTGGCAGGCAGAACATCAGCACTTCTGTGAGAATGGCAAATCCCTTCTTGGCCATTCCTTCTCTACTGCTTCTATCATACTCCTTACATTTATTCATCGCAACCAGAGGAATATTGTTTTAATTAAGTCAGGGGACCCAGTCCCTAGTTCTGACCCTGATTTCCCACATACACCCAAGGAAACCTCTTCAGCTCTGGCATCGGCAGCTTTCAGCAAGGGCAGGATCAAGTATCTTGTTACTTCTGCCTATTCCACAGGAACTTCTTGAGGATACATATAAATACACAAAGCATCCTCAGCATCATTGAAGTAAACCTGCACTTACAAATGGACTTTTTAAATATCTAATACGAAAAATGATCTCAAGATCAACTAGAAAAGAGTTGACAAAGTAGAGATCATGACCAACAAAAGGAAGAACTAGAATTCTGTCATGGTGAAATGGGGCTGCTGCCTCATTCTCAAAGCTTCGCTCTCTGAAGAACTGGTGGTCACCCAACCATGTCCACAGGACACACGTGGTATCCATTTGCATACATCAGGACATCAATGTCAGACTAGGTTCACGGAGCTATTTACATCAACCTTGAACTCTAATGTATGTGTATATGCCTCCAACAGTCAAACAGGCGAACCAACTTGCATTACATTACTTCCTCACCACAAGGACTAAACTAGTTACCAACGCACAGGAAGTAAGGTTCCTTGACTTCAGGGAGTTAGGATGGACATGAATATTCATGCAGCAATGGAGCTCAGCGAAAATAGAAAACATGTTTGATTTTCATGTGTTTCACACTAATACTAGCATAATGACTGGCCATGGCAGGTGCTCGGTAAGTATCCCATGAATGATTAAAGAACAAGTGGGCGCTTCTTTCCCCCCCAAAAAAAAACACATTGGCAAAGAGAAAAGATGGCAGGCAACCCACAGAACCTCATTCAAGGTTGAGGGGGCGGGCGGCATCCAGCCACATTCCTCTCAGAAACATGAGGGATTGCAGCACATGTGGCTGGGTGCCCTGTAGCAGAAGCAACATCTGGATTTTCCCTAGCAGGTCTGGTCCTTGTAAAAGAGCCTCACGCTCTTACTTCAGTCAACAAGCATATCCCATGGTTAATAACTGTTGCCATATACTAACTGATTTACTAGCAGTGTGCATGGTGACCACTGGTACTATCAAAGTATAGGAGCGAGCTACAGCTCCCATCACTGTCCATGTGAAGAGGTCTAATGCTTTCATCCCAGTGCTTTCAGAAATTTGTATTTTAATTGCAAAGCAAACAATTACTTATTTTGCCAAAACTGCTCTTTCGTTATATTATATAGTGAAAGCACAGACTCCAGAGAAAACGAGATTTGCTTTTGAGATCTTCATCTTGCCTTGGTGACAAATGGGGAAGGAAGTTAGCCAACCTTTCCTGGGCTTGGTTTTTCCATCTCTAAAATGGGGAGAATGGGACTGTGTAAATTGCTGAGGGGATTAAAAGAATTTTCTAAGTAAAGCGCTGAGTAAATGTTAGCTACTTAGCCATAACAGTAGTAAAAATGGTAAGTATCTTTTTTCACTTAGGTTTGGTTACTTTTCACTCACAAGCAGGAAGTGTAAACATATATATAAAGGAAAAAAGTCACCTACAATCACACCAAGGAAAACCACTATCAACATTTCAGTGATTTTCTACCAGGCTTTCTTCCTGTAACCTCTATTTTCTTGCAAAAATGGAATCATACTGATTTTTGTTACCTGCTCCCTCCAACCCCACAGAATAGATTATGACCTTTTCAAACAAATACATATAGCAAATGCCAATTAATTGAAGCATAAACTCTATTACTGAAAATTCAAATGTAATTACTCTCTGTGATTCTGGTCACCACCTCAAAAACATTCAGCCCTATTTTTATGCAGGAAAGGTCATAGAATTGGAAGTCCAGAACTTTTTTTTTTTCCTTGCCTTATTTTAAAACATCAACTAAAAGCTGGACTAAGAGGGGCTTTGGGCAATCTGCCCCCTTTAGATCCAAAAGCAGGACATTAATAAAGAAGGACAGGAAAACTATAGACTGCATTTAAGAAAACTAAAATCAGTATTACACGAATAAATGATTTAACATAGAAATAACGGTCTTTGACGGACATCTGTTAAAAATATACCAACCTCCAGTGATCAGAATCCATAGATTTTTTTTCTTCTGATCCCTTCTATTTCCTATATTTTGTGTTTTATATTTTCTTTGTTCATATTTCAGAAGGAAGCCTGACAGAAGGCACAGAGGCTGTGTGATGTCAAGGTTTACATCATGGAGAAAATCTACTTTGGCCTCACCACTATTCTGCCCCAGATGCTTCATTTTAAAGAAAACCAAGGGTAGATACAAAAACAGTTGAAGAATTTAATGTAGCAATGGAAAAATTTAGAGGGCAAACATTTCAGTTAACTGAATAATTTTATATATCAGTCCTTGTTTTTTCTTTTAGTAGAAAATAATTGTTAGACTATCTCCCTATAACCCCTCCTGAGGTGAATAAATAGGTATTTATTTCTTTATCCCTAGTACCAGGTACAGTACTTGGCCCTTAGTAAGTGCTCAATAAATGTTTGTTGCCTGAAATGCAGTTAAACTACACTATTTGATCAATACTTGATCAAATATAAACAGAAAGAATAAAACTAAACAGATGATTTTCTTAAATTTCATTTGTAGCATAGCATAATAGCTAAAAATCTGTTGAGGTCTTACTATATGCCAGGCACTTCCAATATCTTAACGACCCTATGGTGTACTAGGTAATATTATCTCCATTAGAGGGCATACAGCTATTAAGTCGTTAAGTTATTAAGTGGAAATAGATTATATATATATATATATATATATATATATATATATATACAGAGAGAGAGAGAGAGAGAGAATCGCTGAGAAGATGGGAAATGGTAGCAGAATGGATTAAATGAGATAATGCACTTAACACACTCAACCTGGGACATGGGAAACAGTCAATACACTATCGCCACTCACATTATCATGATAACTTTTTAATTCTGTCAACATCATCCCCATGTCCACCCTAGGAACAAAACAGGGCAATGTGTTCTTAGAACACAAAGGAAATAAAGAAAAATATTTAATAATATTAAAATAAAGGCTAATATTTCTTTGTGGAAAGGATAAACAACAAATTCAGAATTATCGTTATCTCTGGCAGAGAAAATGGGGAATGGGCCTAGGGAAGAAAATGCTGTAATATTTTATTGTTTTAAAATCGTATGCAGGCAATAATGGGGTCTATGAGTCGAACTTAAAAGTTTAAAGAATTTAAGTTTTCACCTGTGGCTTTAATAAATTTAATATTAATACATCTGAAGAATGTGGCAAATATTAAGCTTAGCTAAAGCTGGCTGGTGGATATATGGGTTGTAGTGAATTATTCTCTATTAATTTCTGTATATGCTATTATATAATGTTGCTTTTAACAATTCCTATCAAAACATGTGCTCCATAATCTAATAATCTCCATAATCTAACCTGCTCCACCCAGCCAGGAGTACATTCCTTCCACCCTAAGGCCACATCAGGGAGGGATCTGCTGATGGTGGGAACTTTCCAGTGGGTCTGGGTAGGGAAGCAAGGAGCGGGAGGAGAGGTCCCATGAAGCACTGGAGCCAAAAGGAACCATGAAGACACTTACCACGGTCCTGGAATGAAATTCATGGCAGGGGACACTGGGAAAGACTCCCTCTGTGCCAGTGGGAGAGCAGAATGGAAACAGGGGCAGTTCTCGAATAAATCCTCGGTGTAGGAAATTCATATGCTAGGATCCTAGCTCAGGGAATCCAGCCCCGCCTCACAAGGGAGGTCAGACTCAGAACAAGCACTGGGGGAGGGGCACAAGCAACAGAACCACCTCCCTTCCCTCCATTCACTCCAAAGCACTTTGAACACTTCAGTTTCATTAGCTCTCACAGGGCACTCGAAAGCAAGCAGAGACCACTACTAACAGGACCCCCATGCGTCCTCTCCTCCAAAGTCCCTCTGTCTACCACCACCCCATACATTTTATGTACTACTGTACCATGTGTAAGGCTCATCTTGGCAGCAAGGCCAGACGTGTGCCTTATCAAAGGAAAACCAAGTGCAACACTAAAGTGGTAAGGACAGATTTTAATCAGTAGTAACTACTGCATCAGGAAAAGAGAGTCCAGTGTGAACTGAACTCCCCTTCAATTTGTACACAATCACTGAGTGTTTTAGTAAGAGAATGAGGCAGTAGGGCAGGGAGCCAGTGGGGGTTCAGTCGAGAGTGAGGGAAGTGAAAAATGACACAGGGTCCTTCCACGTAACTGTGACCAGGCCAGCTCTGACTGCCGGCTGGCATTTACCAAATTCAGATTCTACCCTCCCACAGAGCCTAGGAGAAAAAGACCTATCTGTTGGCCAAACAAAAAATTTTGACAGCCTTGAGTTTTTTCAGGCAGGCGCTTTAGGAGGACTAGGGTCATGCTAAGAAGGTTGCCTTGAGCTGTGAGAACCTATGTTGGTGTTTGTTCGTGTCTTTATTGACTAAGTCTGAGGCCTGGTTGAGAAGGAGGGCTCAGAGGAACCTGGCTAGAGTTTGGTCAAGGAGAGACGCTCCGTCAGGCTTCCATTCTTTTATTATGTCACCAGACCCTAACCCAAAGGAGACGTTTTGATGTTCAATAATTGATCAGTTCTGGAATTCAGTTTGAACTAAGTTTTTCAACTTAGTCCATACATTTACCTCATCCAGTCTTCAAACCCAACAGGACATAAAACAATAAAAGTTGCCAGTTATGTTATGGTTGACTCTACAGCCTAATTGCTGAGTATGAACTCTGACCCCCAAAAACGATTCCATCGCTTATTCATGAACTCCCCCAAGTCTCAGTTTCCTCAGCTGTGAAATAGGGGTAAACTTACAGGGTGTTCCTAAAATCCAAAAAGAAAAAAAACCTCATACAGTGGACATTCAATAACATCAACTTACAAAAGTAAGAAACACAAAAAGCTGTATCCATAAAAATAAATGATAAGGGGAGCAAGAAATAAACTTCTGTTAAGCCACTGGAAAAATAATTAAATTAGGGAACACACACAAATACAATGAAATATTTGTAATCCTGTCACTGGTTAGATTTTGGATGTCATTATTCTTCCGTGAGTTTTATCCTTAGGAATCACATGAATGTTATAAATTGAATGGTCTGTGAGCACAACACATGGGAGGTTTTTATTCCTGCCTAGACCCCCATTAGTGTTAATAGGGAAAGAGGACAACAGATGGATTTAAGGCAGTCATTAGAAGGCACTAACATCGCACCATACTTGGTAGTGACTACATCGAACTTTATATAAATTCGCTTTCTGATGACTACCAAGAGCCTCTAAAAAGTGTGTTGCTGTTGGATTCATGCATCATTTGCTGCCTACAATTTAAGAAAATTAGCATCTGTCAACTGCATTATTCAGCTGCACAGGGTGGAAATTAATGGATAATACCATTCCTAATTTCTTGTAGGAGAGGTGAGCTTGCCTACCAATCTGGCTGCTTTATTTTAATACCAAATGGAGCTTGCTGTTACAACTGGAACGTGATCAGCTCTATGCTCTTTAGAAACACATTTATAAAATTCTGATATGTTTATTATAGCATTTATTACATATATTCTACTGACATAACTAGAAATTTAGAGGCAATAAATAGAGGTCCAGATTAAAACTGAAATCGGTTGGCCAGACTGATGTTAAGAACTTGTCAGGCTTCAATCATGGAGGTATGAGTTACTTGAATAGGCTTTTATATTGGTTATTGTTACTGTTTTGGTCACAGGGCCTCTACTTAACAGAATGGAAGATATGCAGCCTTTTAAGATTATATATTAAAATAAGTAGATTACTGAGCCTAGACCTACATTGCGCCTTGGTTGTATGAAGGCTACATATGGTCTCTTTAATGGGGTGTGTTTTCCTTTGTTTCCATCCTGATCCCAAGAAACAAGAAGACCTCCATAAATGCATGCTTTCAAAAATGAAATACATGTTTTCAAAGCCCCCCGAAGCATGAAGTATCCCTCTGAAGTAGGAAAATACCGGGTCAGCAATAATTTCAGCAGAATGGCTATATAAAGAATTAAATATAGCCTCTGGAGAACTACTTTATCATCTGGGAATAATGGTACCTGACTAGATTTAAAAGCTTCCAGTAAAAAAGTTCCTTATCACCTGAAGTGCAACATAGATTTAGCAGTCAGTCCACAGTCTTACATTTTGGGTGATTTCTCTTAGACTACAAACAAGCCATCAAAAGGAATATAAGACCTAGTAACTACTAACAAAGCAGTCCTTGGATACGGCTTCTGGCGCTCAGTTATACATAAAACTCTGAAAAAGTTTGTTGATCCCTCTAAGGCACCAACCAGGAACGAAAGGCCGTTGAGGGAGGAGCTATGTTGCTCTCAAGGGTTTTGGCGAGGGGGCGTGGGGGAGCCACAGGAGGAAGGGAAGGAGAATGGGCGTGGCAATATGGGAGTCAAGGGGCTGGGGACAAAAAGAACGATGTGAAGCTACCACCATGCTGGTGCCAGGAGCAGGCAGACGGGGCCACACGCTCATCTCCCTCATCTTTAATCTTTACATTTTGGCTACCAGCCTGCTGCTGACCTGAGCATCTGCTGAGGCTCTCAGAGTAGTTCCCTGAAAGTTCACGTCCACCACTAAAGTGGGAGGAGGGACATCCCACTATTTCACCCTCCCTGCTTCCAACTAAAAGCTCCCTTGCTCAATCCCACTTCTGGGTATATAGAGAAAAGAACTAAAAGCAGGGACCTGAACAGATATGTGTACACCAAGTTCATAGAAGTATTATTCACAAGAGCCAAAAGATGGAAATAAACCAAACATCCACTGAGAGATGAGTAGATAACCAGAATGTTGTATATACATACAATGGAGTATGATTCAGCCTTAAAAAGGAATGAAATTCTGACACATGCCACAACATGGGTGAACCTCCAAGACATGCTAAATAAGCCAAGCCAGGGGCACCTGGGTGGCTCAGTCATTAAGCAACTGCCTTCGGCTCAGCTCATGATCCCAGGGTCCTGGGATCAAGCCCCGCATTAGGCTCCCTGCTCGGCGGGAAGCCTGCCTCTCCCTCTCCCACTCCCCCTGCTTGTGTTCCCTCTCTCACTGTGTCTCTCTCTGTCAAATAAATAAAAAATGAAATCTTCTTAAAAAAAAATAATAAAAAAATAAATAAGCCAGACACAGAAGGACAAATACTGTATGATTCCTCTTATATGAGGTTCCTGGAATGGTCCATTTCACTGAGACAGAAAGTATAACCATGGATGCTGGGAGCTAGGGAAAGAGAGGATGAGAACTACCGTTTATTGGGTACAGAGTTTCAGTTTGGGAAGATGACGATGTTCTAGAGATGGATGGCGGTGACAGTTGTACAACACTGTAAATGTACGTAATGCTGCTGAATTGGACACTTAAAAATGTTTAAAATGGTGAATTTTGTTATGTATATCTTAAAACACACACACACACAACCACCTTCACTTGCTTAGCTAAAACTATGCACCTTCCTGAGAAAAAATAAGTCTGTTTTACTGTCTGGGAGGCATCCACATTAAACCAAGTCAGCACCTGCTCTTGCAAATTATACTTAAATAACTTGAGCCGTTTGAATCATTTACAAGTCAGAGGAACTGAGTTTTTCCCAGGGCACTCCCAAATTTAGAAATGGAGAAAGGTTAAAGGCCAGGAGAAGTCACTGGCTGAAGCCCGGGAGAATGCCTGAGTCAGCAGCCACTGTTCTCAAGTGTACTCCATCATCCTCAAGATGTTCTTCTCTGCTCCACTGCTCACTCCTAAACATTGGTTTCCTCATCATAGCGACTGTCACACTCCCAGCAATTAGAGCCTCCCTTTATTCATCTTCAGCTGCTACTACAACACAGAGACATGGTTCCTTCCATCTTCCCTCTCACATGGGTGGCTGACTTCCAATTTCTTGTCCCACTGCAAAAGAATAACTATACCTAGACAGCATCAGCAATGCTGCTACATCATTCTTCTTAATGGCACAAATAAATATAATTTGAGAAACCAACAGACCTGTGACCAGAGATCGAAGTTCACTGACTCCTATACAAGCTGCTATTCTTGCCTTAAAAGGAAAAAAAAAAAAAAAAAAAAAAAAACTGTATGTTTACTCGCACAAGGGAAGTCCAAAGCATAGCCTTGACCCTAAGTCCTTAAAGACATCACTGCCTCCTATACAGGGAGCTCTAATTGACAAGGAAACTGAACACTGAATGGAGAGAGTACGCATGCCTTCTGAGAGGCTGGTAGTCAAAGCATGGGATGCAATCCAGACACCAAAGTCTGAGCCCAACCAACAGCACGATGCAGCCATTTCTAAACCTCGGTGCTGTTGCAAGACTCAAATCCAATGGTGATGCCCAATCTCACTGCGTAGAATACTATCACCAGCATTCTATATTTAACAAAGGATGGCAAGGCAACGATATTAACCACAAGGGCCTGGTGAGGAAGTGAACGGGACACTTTAGAAGGATGGTTGCCACAAGCAGAGCAGGTAGCAGAAAGTAAGAGTGTACCGAGCCCAGACTGGGTACTGACACAGCTTTCAGGGAGTCGCAAAAGGCCAGTTTCACACCATGAGAACACTAGGGACTGTGGAAAAATAACAGCACACTCATGTCTACAATACAGAAGTCAAAGCCTTTGGACAAACCATCTCTGGCTGCCACCACCACTATCAACTACAGCTGAAGTTCTATATAAAAGTAACTTTAGTTGTGGGCAATACAGTAACAGGATTCAAAGGTACTCTCTTCACCCTCAATCATAGACAGCCACCATGTTGCCCTGGGCATTTTATGATAAGAGGGGGAAAATGCCAACACACTGTACATTTTTAAATGGAACAACCTGAATCTGTACTTAGAAATACATTTGTTCTTTTTCCTTTCTTTTGTTTTCCCTTAAATTGCTCTTTCAGAGGAAGTATTTCTTCTCATCCACAAAGATTACCACTCTCAAACTCTAATACAGGAAGATACTAGGATCAAATGAACTAATACATGAACTAGAGCTTGGTAAACTGCAATGTTCCTATTATTATAGGTACTCACAACACCCAGCAAATTCTCCCGTTCTGCAATGAGACCCAGCCCTAGCCAGCAAATCCCCGCTGCACCTCCACCACCAAAATGTCTCCATTCAGATGATGACTATCTGAATTTAAAATTCTTATAAAAAAATACATGAAAGTTTTGCCCTAAGCGCTAGCTGTATAGACCAAAGGCTAATGGGACAATTTAAAACTGATTTTTAAATAAGTATTAAACAGAGCCTACTCTAATGAGAACGTGGTCTCAAGAATCCGAGAGCAAGTGGTATATCTCGGAACAGCTGTCTGCACGAGGGCACCCAGGAGCTGGGTGGTGGCCATGTCTAGGCAACGCTGGGCATAGGTCAGAGTTAACATCTGCAATCTGGCCTCCCTCCATCCGCGTATTGAAATATAATTCAGCAGAATGAATTGCTAGACATGCCTAAACCCCCTGGGAAATGACAGATATTGATGAATGCTGTTGGGAAGATATATGGAAGGAAACGGCAAATAAATAGAACCATTTTTTCTCAGAGTCAGTTTGCGGATATGCGGAGCAGCTGTTAAACTACTTGTCAAGCTCCCCGTTCTCCCTTCCTCTTGCTCCTTCCTCTTCCCCATCTGCCTCCAAACCTTTCTAAAACCCCCGGGAGGACCAGAATCTTGTACGCTTCAAAACACCAACCAAATGAGTAGGAGTCATCCTCTCCTCCCCCGTCACACTCTGACTTCCCCACCCAGTTTGTCCAATTCTTTCCAAAATATCTTTCCATCTAAACATGTTCACTGCCCCCTCTGGATCCTGGAAATAGGTTCCATGTTTAAACTCATGAAACTGTTGAATCCAAGTCCATCCAGTCAGGAGGCTGAAATCCAAGATTCACAGCCTATGGCCACATAGTAGCTGCGTGGCCGTAGTCAGACTTCTTATTCTCCTACACCCCAGTTTCCAGCACATGTTCTGTAGAATGGAGATGACTGAGCAAGCCCATACTGTGGCTGTGAGGACTAACTGAGAATGTGAACAGAGAGCCTCTCAGACCATCTGGCAAAGAGAGTCCTGGGATACCCAGTGACTTATCCCCTCTTCTTTCCAGTGCAGAACACCTCTTCCTGCCAAGGGCACTCCTTCTTGGCATCATCCTCAGACAGAATCAAATTCTCTCCAGCTTAGGACACTTCAGGAATAACTGGCTCTCATTCCTTCATCAAGTGAACTCAGGAGCATAGAGTGAGAAACCAGGCAGACACAGGTTTACATCCTGGTTTCCCTATTTATTAGCTAGAGAACCCTGGATACATTACTTTTCCTCTCTGAGCTCTCTTTTCAGATCTCTACTGATGATGACAGTAAGTAACACATGTCAAGTGCCCAGCACAGTGTGGAACACACAACTTGTGTTCAGTGGTGGTTTAGGTCCCCATCCAGGATGCTTTACCCATCTTGGCATCATGGGTATTGAACCCATACCCCAAGGCGCTGCTGGCCTTCCCTGTTCCTATGTGGCTCCATGCATAGAGAGTCCCATTTATTGTAATACACAATCTGCTCTCTCCACTGTAAACTCTGTCACCCGGGACTGTACCTCATAGGCATTTGCAGCCCTACGTCACATCCCGGACACCGAAGCTACCAAACTTAGACATGATCACATGCTTAATGTCTGTGCATAGTAACTCTCCATTTTATCTCTCATTTATATTTCCACCAGGGTTCATATTTTTTCCATTACTGTGTGGTTCCACGTTGCCTAGAAAAATACTCGAATTTGGTTCGTTAGTTCTGTAACAATAACGGCAAAGACTCAGCAGCCTTACTTGTCACTTTTCTTGGTTTTGACTTTCACTTCTGAAACTCATCTCCAAAGAAGTCCGACACCTCCACAAAATACTCTATCTTTTCAAAACAAGCTGGTTGGCCTCAAAATACTAGACGACAATTTGTACTTACCATCTTGCTTTGGGAGAAATTATGAAGCCTATACAATTCCATTCTTTTGCACACTAAGATGCTTTGATTGACACACCCAAATGTCACTGGCAGCCCTGAGATGCTAAACATTTCTTACAACTGCCCTACATCTAAACACTTACGACAGAGGCCAAGGAGGAACTAGCCATCAGGAGCTTTACAAGAGAAACAAAAAGAACAAAGGCAGCCACAAGGTGATAAAACAAACTCTATGTCACAATCCAAGCAGAATTTCCAGACAAGTCCTAATTTCCCAACAAGTTCTGTTTATCCAAGGAAACTTTTATATACACAATCAAATTCACCTAACAATGTACTTCCACATATATTTATTTGGAACAGTTTCTAGTTCCAAGCCGACATTTCTTCCAAACAGATTTGAAATTCTTCCTCCTCAATAACAATGTCTATACTTTCTGAAGAAACTAGTATTTTTGTCTTCAGAGATGTTTATTGATACTGGTTAATGAGTAAGCAAAAAAAAAAAATCTAGAACACAACTGTGAAATGATCCTTCAAAAAGTACCATATAGTATTTCTCCCCCAGGGATTCCCAATGGTAGTGTGTTAAAGACTCCATTTCCGGGGAGAGAGACCTCCACCAGGGAGCGTATAGCCTGCTCTCTCGCCTCGCTTAGTAGGAAAGTTCATGTCCCTCCTACTGGTTTAAAAGCAACAAAATCTAACAACTGATGTTATCCAAACTGCCATCGATACCCCAAATTTAGCTCCAACAAATCACTAAGTGCTTTCCAAAACCTAACACAACACTGCCCTTGTTTTTAAGAAGAGAAAAATTAAAGCCATGATTATTATCCTCCTGACTGCCTAAGCACTGCTTAGAAATTAATGAGAGGTATAGGGCTGGAATTCACCCCCCATTTCTGGTCTATTCCTTAGTCACTGAATTCTTCTGAAAGCTTGGAAGGCATTAAGCAGCCTTGAACTCCAGGGTCAGTTCTTCATGCTTTGAAGTAACAATATCACTAGACTCGTCAGCATTCCTTTTTAAAGAATTCGGCCATGGGGGCGCCTGGGTGGCTCAGTCGTTAAGCGTTTGCCTTCGGCTCAGGTCATGATCCTGGGGTCCTGGGATCGAGCCCTGCATCGGGCTCCCTGCTCAGCGGGAAGCCTGCTTCTCCCTCTCCCACTCCCCCTGCTTGTGTTCCCTCTCCCGCTGTGTCTCTCTGTCAAATAAAGAATTCAGCCATGATTATGGGGAAATCAGTGTGCTTGGTGCTGAGGTGGGGGAAGGTAGCCCTTTGGTTGTTCCAGTCACCTTCTAAATAGCCACCTCTCAAGACTGACAGTCTGATCATTTTCTTCTAACAGTTCCATTAAATGCACTTAATCTCTCATTACATGAACCCACAGAGAAGGCTATGACTGTTGAAAGCACGGCAACAGCGTTGTATACAGCCTTGCTCACATCAAAGAGGAGATCAGTACCAGGTCTGCTTGGGGTTGTCCACAAAGATGGTCCTGTCTCTGAGTTGACTAACCAACCAGAGGGTCAAAGAAAACATAAAAAAGATATTGTACTAATACCTTTGTGTAAGGCCTCTAACCTCTTGCCTTTCTTACCACGCACGTCCCTATGAGAGAGCATGTCTGAGAAGGCCTAGGTACAAAACCATTCCAGCCTTTACTGAAAGACTTTGCAAATAAAAATAAAAGACGCCTAAATACTTTTGAATTCAAATAAATCTGAACACATATGCCCCAAATTTTATATTGGACGTAAGTATACTAAAAATATTATTAGTTGTTTATCTGGTATGATTAATTGGGTGTCATGCATTTTGTCTGGCAACCCTATTTACTGAGCACTTAATATGTGCACTGCAGGAAAATTTTGCTTTGAGGATACAAGAAAAAGTTCCTGGAGGAATTTATCAACTAGTAAAAGGGATGATAGGTATACCAAAAATAGAAAATGTAAAGTGACCCACCCCCTAAGAAGAGAGCAATGTAAGCAATGGAGGGGGAAGGAAACAGTTCAAGTAGGGCTGTTGAATCAGCAGGTGATATGAAGAGGTGTTTGGAATGGAATTTGAATGGAGTAAAGGATCGTGAGTTTCACTTCCCTGTTTCGTACACCTAAGTAGGCATCTCATTGTTGTGAGGTTTTGTTTTGTTCCGTTTTGTTTTGTTTTTAAAGATTTCATTTATTTATTTGAGAGAGAGAGAGAGAGAGCGCGCGAGCACAAGCAGGGGGAGGTGCAGAGGGAGAAGCTGACTTGCTGCTGAGCAGGGAGCCCAACGCGGAGCTCGATCCCAGGACCCTGAGATCAGGGCATGAGCCGAAGGCAGACGCTTAATCAACTGAGCCACCCAGGCGCCCCTTACTGCTGTGAGTCTGTACGTGTATCATTTTCCCTTTTTTAAATTATTTATATATGCCGCTGAAGCCAAAACCTAGTGAATGGCCCACAGCAGAAAAACAAAATGCTTTTGCACTGATGTTCCTGGTAACCAAGGCAAGCACAGTGGGTGACCCAACTCTCACTACTTAACCAAAGAAAAAATTCAAGTTGAGCAGACTAATTTAAGCCCTGTTTTCCTTGTTCTGAGCCCAGAGAAATTTGCTTCAGAATTTAAAAAAAAAAAAAGGACACTGACATACATGATTGTTCCTGTCCTCTAGAGTGATATAAGGCAAAACTACAGGCACATACTACATTATGGGACACTAAGTAACAATCGAGGGCACATAGCCACGCGCGCATGCGTGCATGTGAATGCAGACTGCATGTCCAGTTACATTACTTCACATACATACAGGACTCTCTTTCACAGGGACTTGCTGCTGGGAACTCTGCCACCTTATGCAAGATCCTTCAAGCCTAATTTGGTTCAGCATTCGTCATTTAAGGTGGGAATGATTCCACCGGTGTTCTTGTTCAGAAAAAGGGAACCAGACATTTCCATAATGCTGTACTTTCTTTTTAAAAGTTTCACCCCCAGCCGTGAACAAGTTAGCAATGGGTTAAAAGCAAAGCAGCGACTGGCCCTCCAGCTCTCCCTCTGGCCCTGGTGTGACGCAGGGCACCTGACACTGAGTCAGAGAACGGAGAAATGATCTGGCCAGGCAGGATGCTGGAAAATAAATGTAGCCCTGACAATATGCGTTGATTAAGTACTTGAATGACAATGGAACATGACAATGACAAATGCAGGCTACCACCACCGGAGTCATTAATATAGCAGAAACACTAATTTTATAAATCTTTAAACTTCCCGGTTGGTGGCATTTCCATTTCTTTGCCTACTCTTTCCACGGCAGAGCTGACATCAAGTCAGCTTCGTTTTCCGTTTCCACCCAGGAAGTTGAGAAACAGGTCTACATTCTTGATCTCTGATTAGCCCCTGGAAATGAGTTTTAAGCAAGAGACGGAGGGCCTGGGGTACTCGGTTTCAGAGGCCAATGACAGGACATCACTGGAATGTTCCCCCAGAGGAGACAGTGGGCTTCCGTGCTCAACAATGGAGCAAGTATTTATGTGGGAAGGGAGAAAAAGAAGGGCAGCCAGTCTCTGCAAAGATGTCCCCCCTCTCTCATCTTGGTAGCAAAAATTATTTACTACTCAAGCTCAAAGGGACTTTGAGACGGTCTGATCCAATCCACTCATTTTACAGATGATTAAACTAAGAACCAGAAACCAAGACACGCCTTACTTAGAGCTGTACTTCTCACTACAATCTGGGCCTCTGATCCCCATTTCAGGATTCCTATCACATCCTGCAACATCAGTGTGTAGCATATCAAGATGCTGACTCCACCCAGCCAAGTCACTAGCTCTCGATCTTTAAACCCTATTCAGTGTAATCCATGTATCCCATTCTCTTCCTGACACACGTCTCTCCAATCGCTACTGCATCACACCCAACTACCACGCCTGTAGTTTCCAGAAGATTCCAGCACATGCGCAGTTAGCACCTTGCATGTACCTCTGTGCAGCTGCACTGTGGTTTCACTGTACATGTTAAGAAAACGTCACCAGGAGAGCCACTAACCCATGTCCAGCCGCATACAGGTGCTCCAGCATGGCCGGAAATCTCCATGGCCTTCCCCAACCTTATCTCCCCTCCCTCATCATTCCAGGAGGGCTCGATGTGGGATTTAACAGGCAACACTGATTTTCTACTACTTCAATTTATATTTCATGTTAACTATAATATAATCAACTTTTGTGGCTTCCTCACATACATAGTGAAGTGTCACAGGGACTTAAAACCATTTCGTCTTTTATAGATGATACATATAAGGAACAGAGAGGATAAGCTTGGAATCGGCACACTTTTCAGAACCTAAAAGCAGACAATTCATAGAGGATAGGAAAAACTCGTCCAGCCATGCAGGCCTCAGTCTACCCTATTGGAACAAAACAAAATGTCAGGGATGTACACAAATATAAAATCAGCGGAGAGAAAATAAAACAGAACATGATTGGGCCCGTTCAAAAAAAATCAACCCCTTGATAAAAATGCCCCCAAACCACACACATCCCCGCCCCCTCCAGAATCAACTTTCTAGTCTAAAGAGAATTTGAAGAACAAACAACTTGAATCTTTGACATAAGGATTCAATAAATTCATTTTTCTCCCAGGAAGAACCAAAGTCCATTATTTATAGAACCACATAAGAACACAAAAAATATGGGGGAGACATTAAGAGAGCAAGAGAGAGACTGAAACGGGGAGGGAGGAAGTCTAGTGATGTCCATCTATCTTTCATTTGCTTCTGTAAAGTTTCTTCATTAGCCTAACTGATACAGAGAGCCTCCTTATCTATTTAGACACACACAGCTTTTAAAATAATACCAGCAGAAACTTTGATTCAGACACTCCTCCTTGGTGTACTTTAAAGAAGCTCAGGTACAACATTTGATTTGCCACATCCACCATACAGGAGAACATCAAGCAGGGGACCTTACTTTGCAAGTGAGAATGGTTCAGTTCTAGTATTCAGCTGCTTTTCCTACCCTAGCAACCTTGAAATTCTAGGTCAACCATGATGTAAGGTCCAAGTTACTTTTTGCTCTGCAGAAGGAAGGCACCTCAAAAAGCTTAAGAGAAACTGAGTCTTCTATCAACACCTTAATACTCAGAACTAATTTTTAAGTCCTTTGAACTTGATCTGGTACAAAACTGTCCAATGGCTCTCTGATGAGCCAGCTCCGCTACGAAGCCTGGCTCCCAGCACTCTCTGGAGCTCACATCACTTCAAAGCTAACAGCCTCGTCTCTCATCTGAATTCCGGTATAAGAAAACCACATTCGATTCTTCAAGTCCTCATGACTTGAAGATTCAGTATTCAAACTGAATTTATCCCATTTTCTTTATTAAAACCTACTTCTCTCTCAGGCCAAGCACAATGTTGTCACTGCCTCTTGTGTAGTTGTATACAGAGGCGACAGCCCAGCAAGGACCATTCTAGTGCCCCCCACAGCGGCACCAGGCTGACATGTGGCTGTGACCATGTGACAGAATCTTGACAGAAAGAATGTGAATAGACAACAAGAATGTGTCTCTTCCAGGCTGGGACTTTTAAGAAGTTGGAAAGCTTTCGCCTCTGTTTTTCCACTTCTCTCAGCTGGAAGCTCAGTGTCTTACGGCCGCACGGAAGAATAATACCAGAAAATGGAAGGAGCATGGGTCCCTGACTCATCATGAGGAAGACAGCTGCCTGCTAACCAGCAACACATACATGAGCAAGAAATAAATGAGTATTGTGCTAAGCCGTTGATACGTTCTGGTTTGCTTGTTATAGCATCCTAACACACACCACTTTGTCTAGGCATTCTTTTGATGGAATTATGACAATAAAGAAATCTAGGGCATCAAGGAGAAGATTCAGGAGCAGTATTTACTAAATATCAAGGCTTTCCAGAAAAAAAGTCTTATTTTATGTAAATTCACTTTAATCTCAATTCTTTGTCTCGCCCACTAAGCTAAGGAGGCATCTAGGATGAGAAACCCGTTAAGCTCTACGCAGCACTGAAACACAAAGGCCTCCAGGTTAATTTTAAAGGAAAAAAGTGTTTTCTAGGATTGTGCTGTTTGTTTTTCCCTTTCCCTCTTGAAGTAAAATCCCTCTGAAATGCTTTTAAAATTTTTTCAGGTGTCATTCCAAACTGATTTCCATAGTTCAAGAAAGAAAATGTCTCAATATTTCCCCCAAAATAGAACACCAGACCCTAACCGTGTTAGAAATCCTAGTTTATACTATCTACAAAGTTGGTTTATTATTATTAGAAGCAACTTGCAAACACATATAGAATCCTCTGTTTTACATTCCAAACAAGCCACTGTTTTGAAAAACACAACTTTCTTCATAAGGAAAAGGATCATCACTATTAGGGCTGCAACATACATCCCAGTTGTGAAATTCAGGACCAGGATTCAGGGCATTCCTTTGCCTATCAAGAAGGCAGCACTCAGGATCCTGAGGTTCTCCCCTTCACTGTGCAGCTTCCTTGCTGTGAACTGTCAGGCACCTTATCACATATTTACGCCTTGAATTAGGGGTCTGTAAAATGATTAGAATAATGCTCCTCTTACTCATTAGGGGGCTCCAAAGCTCAGTGTTTACTGGATGTTTCTGGGTGCCTATTTAGCAAGTTGCAGGCCATGAAGAGAGAAAATACCATTTGCCTCCAAAAAGAAAAAAAAAAAAGTTTTTTTTTTTTTTTTTCAGGCAAAGTTGGACATAGTAAGCTCTGGGTTTGTTGTTTAAATGCTAGCCCTGTAAAAAAGGTACTGATGGTTTTTTCCTTTAATCTAATACCTTTAAGTAATCCCAAATTTTAGTTAGGGAAGAAAATGCCAAAAGTTCAACCATGGCTATCAGTGCATGATGGAGGTAAGGGCTCCTCACTTTTTTTCCCCCTTCATTTTCTAATTTGTCTACATTAAACAGATATCACTGTTATAATTAAAAAATAGGCACATGCAAATATTCTTATTGTAAAGAACTGTTTATACTAAAGAGGTCAATTATGACAAATGGAATTACTGGTCCCAATTCTTTGCTCCCCTACAGCAGTGTTGTACATCTGCACCTTTGCCGAGGTATCACGTGGGGAGAGCATGCTTCCGGCCCTTGGCTCCGGGCTTTATAGTATGACTTGCTCTGGCCAATAGAAAATTTGCAGACATAATGCCCACAGAAGCTTGAAACGTGCCTGAGCTGATGGACATGCACTCTCATGCCATGGATTAATTGCATGGTTTTAATTTACTTTTGTAATTAAGGGACAAGGATCACCAACGGAGAGAGTCAGCCCTGGATTCCAAATGAGCATAAACTTTCCCACCTAGGATTCATTCCAATTAATCCTGTCAGAGTTTACTAAGTACCTTCTGTATTAGGAACAGTGCAGTTTTCTGGAGCCACAATACTCAGGTTCAAGTCTTGGCTCTGCTTTTTGTGAACACCATGATCTTGTGCCATTTATTCAAACTATCTGTTCCTCAGAGTTTTCATCTGTAAAATGAGCATAAGACTGCCTCCCTCACAAGTGGATAAATATGTTTAAGAACTAAGTAAGTCAATAAATGTAATTCCCTGCAAACAGTGCATGCCACACAGTAAGCTCTTAAAGTTAGCTATCATTATTATTAGTGATAAGAAGATGAAAACATCACAGATCTTCCTCTCAAAGAGCTGAGTTTAATGAAACTTATCAAAGTTAATTGGGTGACAAAAGTTGCAAGCTACAAGCCTTCACAAAAAAATTTGTTTTAAAGAAAGCAGTAAAAAATTACCAAAGTAAAGACTTTTAGATTAAAACAGGGCTAAGCAAGAGGAAGATGGCTGGTCTTTACCATACAAAATCTATCAGGCACAGACTTCTGATGGCAAAACCGGTTTGACTTAATTAAGTTCAGCAACAAGTATGTTCCAAGGTAAGATCACATGTGATTATTCATAGCTGCCTATAACTATTGGAAACTATGTTTCTTAAAGATCAGAAATGAGATTTTCTTTCTGCTCCAAGTGGACGCTAGCACATTGCCTGACACAAAGTAGAAACTCAGTGGAAAAGGTACCCAAACTGATGTTCAGAAGCCCAAGTTCTCCATCAACTGCAATTCAATTCATGCTGCACATAATACTAATAGGCACCCATCAGTGGCTAAGTGCTTTGCATAAATTCTTTCATTAAATCCTCAGCTAAGCTATTTAGAGGACCAATTAGAACGTTTTCTTCATATTCCAATAAAACATACAAGCAACTGTTTTTAAAACCAAACTGATGTTCATGAGATTCTTTTAAGCTCTCTCTCCCCTAAGGGCTAATAAACATTTTTTTAAATTATCTGACCTAACATTTAACTATCTAAACTAACTGTATAGCACACCAAATTCTGTAAGAGTAAAAATGCCAGAGCTATTGAGATTATGAAATGGGAATCAACTGCAGATTTTCTTTTTTTAAGCTGTAAGCCAAGTGTCATGATATCTACATCAACACCTACCCCTACATTGTTTTAAAGCTTTAAGTCGACTCCTCCAGCAAAAATTGGAGAGTACCATTACTGCCCATGGCCCCTCCTTTTGGTTAAAATAGTTTAACCAAAGTAAGTAAATTTCCTAAGTGAAATTAGTAAGCAAAGGGATGAGTATTTTAACCATTAATATTTAATTCCCCCCACCTACAAAATAAAGGTTGGACTACCTAATTTTTAGGATCTCCCTGAAAAAAGCAAATAGTCTGAATCTATAAAAGGAAAGCAAAGAAAAATTCCCTAACAAGCATTAAAAGAATACCAGTAAAACTCAGGCATGAACATTTACTTAAACTTAGTGAAGTACAGCAGGTTTGTTTTTTGGGGTTTTTTTTTTTTTTTTTTTTTTTATGAATTTCTTCCCTTTGGCCTGAGGTCAGTTTCACCCTGCATTCCAGCAGTATGCCACAATGGGTCAAATGTTCTAGACTCTACTGAGCCTAATGTCAGAATCATTTCCGTTCCCAGAAATTTCATCTCCAGAAAGTCAAAATCCGTAATTCTCCAAAAAATGTGAGTAACTCAACTTATTTTTCAGACCATTTAAGAACTGGCACAGTAGACCGTCATGTACAGAGAAAACTCTGCTTTGGGGTTTAAAAAACAGTTTCTCCAAAGATATTTATACTTAGAGGAAAAAAGCACTCAGAATGAAATAGAAATTTAACCTCCAGTGACTTAAAGTCACATAACATGAAAATTTATACAGTGAGTTACTAAAAAATGCTTAAAATTATCTTAAGTTGCCTATCTTTCAAGTCAACACAAGTGATTTGTGGGTTCTCTGTATTTGAAAAGTTTTTAAATTAATTTTTACAAAATGATGAAAAAGTGTGTGAAAGGAAAAAAAGGATGAAAGATTTGAAGAGATACTTCACAGAAGATAAATGCCCAACAAGCACATGCAAAGATGTTCAACATCATTTAGTCGTCAAGAAAATACAAATTAAATCCACAATGTGATAGGACCATCCATCCATTAAAATGGCTAAAATTAAAAAGGCTGGCAAAACCACAAGTTGGCAACGATGCAGAGCAATTAGATCACTCATCTGTTGCTGGTGGGAATGTAAAGACGGTGCAATTCTGGAAACAGTTTGGCAGTTTCTTATCAAGTTCAATATACGCTGATACATGCACCAGCAGAGATGAATCTTAAAAACATACTGAGTGAAAGACGCCAGCCACAAAAGAGCATGTACTGTTTGATTCCATTCATGTTAAAATTTTAAGATGAACCTAAGCTGTGTGACAAAAAGCAGATTTCTGGTTGCCTGGGGCCAAGAAAGGAGGAGGGGGGTGAGAATGAGATCAGGCCAAGGAACCACTCGACATCTCGACTGTGGTGGTAGCTTTTCGGCAGTATACATTTGCCAAAATCCATACACATGGACACTTAAAATGGGTCCATTTTATTGTACATAAATTTTATTTCAGTAAGAAACTTCATTCGTAAAATCCTCAATTTTACTGCTCTCTGGATTAGATCAGCTTTCACCAAGCGGTCTGCAGAGGGGCAGGCCCGTTCTGAAGCAGGCGGGTTTTCACACATGGGACTCGGGCACCTGTCAGGACCTGCTGGTGGGTCCATGAGGTTCCTCCTCTGTTACATCTGTCACTCAGGACTCACCTGTCAGAGCCCCTCCCAGGCTGCCCCGCCGCAGCTCTCGACCATCCTCACTCAGCTGTCTTTTAAACCTCAGTGACTTTGCAGGGCCAGAAGTCACATCTGGGTTGCTGCATTTCCGAAACGGCATGGGTGGCGGGGAGAGTATGTGGTCAAGCTGCAGAGAGAAAGAAGGGATGTCACTCACTGAGGACACTCTCAACACAGCCAGCATGCAACACCAACCAGTCCTCGGCTCCTCTTTTCTTATCCTTCTCTAAATCCCTCCCGCCCAAGCCTGCTGCTCATTTGGTTACTTTAGACAATTCAGGGTTTCACTGTCATGTCCTGCATCTGAAAAACATTCTGGCGTACTGCAAAATCTCAATAGCAATGATTTTTAAGCTGTGGGTCACAACAAACTAGTGGGTCATGAAATCAAGTTTAGTAGACCTAAGCAGTATTTTTTTTTTAATACACTAAAGTTGTTAGAGTCCAATGAAGGAAGGAAAAGTACCATTTCATGAAATGTCTGATAAAGCTATGCTTGCACGTGTCCTTAGTCACTGTGTCAAATATATGTCTTTCCATGGGCCATGATCCCTCTAAAAAATGAATAATATTGTTCTATAAAGAATCAATAGATCATTGCTTTAGCTGTTCACAAAAGAAAACCCACAAGCTTCTGGTGCTCACAAATATGCACAGGGAAGGGCAATTTCTAAGCACCACAACCCTTAATGCAAATCAACACATCCCTGTATCACTTTATCGCTTTTTAAAGGAATACTTGTCACAAGAATCAGAGGAACTAAAACCACTTCAAGCAACAGCTTTCTACAAAGGAATCCCTTGTGTCGCAACACTTATTTCAAGATCTGTCCTCCTTTCCTAAGAAAACCTTTCATAGTTGAATAGGGCCACATCTTCTAAAATGTTCACCTTCAAAGTATAGATGCATATATATGTGTCTAGATGGTTATTAAGGACAAAAATATTCATATGCATATATCTATATCCAGACAGTTATTAAGAACAAGAAAGAAGTACAAAAGGTATTCATGGAAATCCCAAATGCCACACACACACACACACACAAACTCTGTAGAAATTTAAATTCAGACAAGACTTCAGTAGCACTGCTCAAATCTGGGCATTTTGAAGGATGCTTCATTGTGACTTGTTTTGTGTTCCTGGGTAGAGAGAAGGATATCCGGTTATACCTGTCAACATTTTTTCAGATTAAGACGATCAAGGATATATTTTATAGGAAAATGAAATTTAGGGGCAAAATCATCCATTTGTCTGTCTTTGTACTGAAGCATATTCAAAATCACGGCACAAAAAGAAACTTAACGTTGCCTGTGAACAACTCCTCCCAGGCACACGGAGATGGAACAGACCTCATTGGCTCACCTATCCCAAGATGTCAACTCTCCCCCAAGCTCACTCTATTCATTAGTAACACTGAATAGCTGGATTTCAAGCACTTGTCAGTAAATGCCCCCTCCATTTCATTGCCCATCAGTTATGTACTGTACCTCATTGCCACTTAGTATTCTTGTGAGAGGTCCCAAAAAAACTTGTAGGGCATCCACTCCGGGATCAAGCCAGATCAGTAGGGAAAAGGGATTCCAGATTGCACTCTTGGAAGATTTTGTTGAGTCCATGGTTCATTACAACAGTGTCCTTCTTAGGAGGACCTCCAAGAAGGAACTGTATCTAGACCCCTTGGCCTTAAACCTTATGGACACCAAATTGGAGCCAGGGAACACTGGTCAGTGACACATCAGCTTCTGGAAAATGCAATCAGTGGTCCAAATGTAGTCTGATCATTACACAATGTAGAGGATATTTTGCTTCCTTCTTGGCTCCATTTTAGGCCTTTACCCCAGTTTTTTTTTTCTTTTTCCCCTGCCAATTTTTTAAATATTTTTCATTTTAAAGTAGGCTCCACACCCAACGTGGGGCTCAAATTCACAATCCTGAGATCAAGAGTTGCATGCTCTATCGACTGAGCAGCCAGGCGCCCCTCCTGCCAATTTTTTTTTTTAATTTGAAAAATTTCAGAATAAAATTTGCAATGACAAAAAAAGTTTTAAGGACAGTACAATGAGCTCCCTTATTCCCATTACCCCTGGTGAATAGTTAACCTTTTGCCATACTGCTTTTGCTCTCTCTTTTTCTCTCTCTTTTCCTCCCACCCCCACACAGTGCAGAGTTCCTTGCAGACATTATGGGTCGTCCCCCACTCAAAACTTCAGCAGGCCTTTGCTAAGAACAAAGACATTCTCTTCAATTCTCCTACCCTGTATTATATGTAACCTTTTAAGAGGTCTCAAATCTTTTGTTACCAACTTAAGTTATAAATAGTAGGAAAAAGGTCAAATAAGACTGTATCATATAGACTTAATATTAGAAATATGTTCTTTTGCATTAAAAGGAAAACTTTCAGCCACAAGGTGGCAATGTGCCACAGACATTCAACAACCCTAATGGCTCCCTACCCGGTTCTCTAAATGCACCAAGAACCCCTCAGAGGATCTGAGCAATTTCAACTCCATTCCACTTAGTTATCTTCACCTAATTACTAGTGGCAGCTGCATCAAACACAAATATTTATTGTTTAAGGTTCATCAATTTCTGCTACTTATTTTTCACCTGAAGTTAAATTTTTCAGCTTGCAGAATTACAATTACTCTCTCTGGGGAGGACTGTTATATCACAAATTAACAGAGGGTGCAAAAAATAAGCAGAGGAAAGATAATTCCTAAATAAGAATGATGTGATTTCCTTACCTATTTCCAACAAAGCCCTCCAAGACAAAACAAAGGCAGGGGAAGGAGAAGGAAATCAAGGAGAAAGTGTAAGAAAATCCATTTCATCACATATACAGCCACAAGCTCTTAGTCCATAAGCCAGCATTTTTAATCAGAATCAAAACCCCAAGAGGGGAGAGTATTATTTTAAATCTGGGAAAATGGAGTCAGTGAACTGTGAGGGCTGTAAATGTTTCAAACCCAATAGAAGCAGAAAAACCTGTAAGCATAGGGCCATGTTCCAGGATCCCATTTCCTTCTTCACGTCAAATCACAGTCCCAACAGGGCTCTCTCTAAATAGATCATTTTTCCAAATTTGCTGGGTTGTCAGTGGCTCTACTTTTCTTTCTACAATTAGTCAAAGCTTCTCAAAATGGTCCACTGCAGCCCTGCAATTTATTCTTCATTTTTTGTCCCGATTCAAACACTCACGCTCCATTTACAAACATTTCAGCACACCCTAGAGCTTATGGTAGACATCAAACCTATCACTTTGGACGCTGCCCTTTAAATGATTCCAGTTTAATGTTTGCCAACTTTTCCAAACTCCCCAAGTCTTCATACTACAAGAAGCTCAACTAATGACAGAGCTTGTCTTGAAACTTCCAGTGATGTTTTAAGGGCATCTAAGCCTGAACTTGGCACCCTTGCTTCACACACTTCAAATTTTCCTCACTAAACAGACCATGGACTGCTGGAGAGCCAGCCCTACTGCCCTGTCACATATTTACCTCACCTGCTGCTAGCCACAGAGTAGCCCCGATCGACACACATTCTCCAGAGATGCATCCTCACTTCATTCACCAATAGCAAATACCAATTCGTGGTGCACTCCGTTTGCTCCAAATTTCCTAGGTCGGTTTTCTTAACCTCCTTGTAGTTCCAAGCGCCACAAAATTTTGAAATCAGACCAAAAGGGAGCAAGCATTCCACTTACATGGAAACAAGTGCCGTTGCTGGAGCAGTTTATCACAGCAAACACAGAAGCATCTTCAAGAACAAAAGGCGTACAGACACTCTAATACAACTCCTTCAAGTCTAAGGTGTATTTGGGGCAGCGTTTCCAAAATTCTCAGTCCTACAGAAAAACTAATCACCAGAATTCCATGCCTGTGTTTTCTTTATTTAGCATATCCATCCTCCGCTGGATGTTTTCCAATGATCATGCTGAGGAAAACAGAAGAACCCACCATAATCACACTGTGGCTTCTTCCATCGGCAAAAAGTACAGGTAAAGGCAAATCACTGAGGAGTCTCCATCTTATTTTGAGTGTCTCTGCCATCCCCACCCCCGCTATTTCCAAACATGGACCATGGGTTTCTTCTTCCATGGCTATAGCCCCCAGGAATAGTATCACCTCCTTCTAAAAGGGCACATCCTAATTTTCAAGGAACATTCAACTTGCACCTTTTGAACTGATCATTTTCCCCAAATTCCCCTTCTAGACTTACATGCTTGAGCCCACAAGTTCTCTAGTCTATAGTTTTTAAATAACCCCAGTGATCATATGAGCATAGAGGTATTTTTCCATGTTCAGCAAATTGCGACTCCTTTCTCAAGCTACTCAAGTCTCAAACCTTACAGTTATTCTGAACTTCTGTTTTCACCCATATTCAGTCCACAAATGCTCTAACTCAACCTCCAAAATACATATATCCAGAATCCAATCACTTCCCCACTTCTACTGTTACTGCTCTTACCCCTGCCATCCGGGTCTCTCTGTTGGCATCCTTGCCTCAGCCCAGCAGCCAGGGACCCTTCTAAAACACAAGCCAGATGTTCCACAACCCCTGCTGGAGTTCCCCATGGCTTCCCTTCACCCAGAACAAAACCCAAAATCATGGCAATGCCCTACAGGTCCTACCACCTCTACCCACAAGTCTCTGATCCCGGCTACTACTACTCCACTCAGTCCACCTTGGTGTGTTGCTGGCCCTCTGGTGCCCCAGGCATCCTGACACCCAGCACGTTTACTTTTACCGCAGCCTCTGTCTGGGACTCACTCCAGGTATTGGCTACCACGCTCCCCTTCCCCATCACCATCCACCCCCATCCTCCAGGTCCCTATTCAAACATTACTCTTCCAGGGGCCCCTCTCCAACTGCCTGATGTAAAACAGCATGCCCACCACTTCATTCCCTTCTTTATTTTTCTTCCTAGCATCTATCACCCCATGTTAGATCTTTTATATCGGTTTATTGTTCTTCTTCCACTAGATCCTAAGTTGCATGAAATTACACACTAGTCTGTTCCATTTGTCCACTGCTCTACATAAAAGGCACCGTGTAAATTTTGGTTGGAAGAACAAATGAATGGCAATCTCTGGTATTTAGTTTAAAATACAACAGCAAAATAAAGAACACATGCAATTAAGGGCTTTTATTGCTGGAAAAAGCTGAATAAAATAATATTAAATGTTACTCAAGGTGAAAATGCTCAACTGAGTCTCGAGCATTTTGACAAAATTGAACTTTTCATGTATGAAAAAGACCCTGAGGTTATAGCAAATGCCATCTTTTTAAATAATCTTTTCTATATACAAACTAATATGTTAATTTTTTAACACTGCTCTCTCTGAAGGTGATTCCTAAATAATGAATTATTCGGCCTCCTAACTAGATCCTAACTAGCATATTCAATTGTGTCTATCAATCCATGCCTTTCCCTACACTCTTTTCTCTTTTCTGTAATTCCTCGCTCATTCCTAAGATGTGGCACATGCATTTTAAAGACCCATCCAGAATGCATGTGCCCTAAGGCCAAAGTTCATTAGTTCACCAGGATCATCAATGTCACGTGCATACACAATGAGGCTCACCAGTAAAGCCTTTTTTATGTTAAAAAATGAAAAAAGAGAAAGAGACTGACTAGTAACATGGGGTTATGAAGACAATGTTCAGTTGTTCTGTTTCTTGGTATTAAATATTCTAAAAAAAAATCATAGGTATGAAAATGAATAATTAAAAAATTGCATAGACTATGCCCATAATCTTAATTAACTGCTCTACTGCTTCCTTCCAAAAAGGAATCCAATGAGCAACCTGAAACGACTTTATTTCAAAACAGGATTTTATTTACTTTTAAACCAAAACCTATAAACATTTTAAAATTTGATAGAGTTCCATCGTTAAGACAGTCATTACTGGATTCCTACTAATTTCGCAGTGGTTAGAAACACCAACACTTACTACCTAATTAAGACAATTAACTATTTCTATGCCTGTTTCCTCATCCACAAAATATTAGTAATAATACTACATATGTCCTGAGGTTATTGTGGATATTAAAAGAATTCATATATGCACTTAGAACAATGCACAGAACATAATAAGTGTACAATAAATGTTAGCCGGGGTGGTTATTAAAATTGCCATATAGGAAGTCACCCCATTCACAAACATCTCCACATGTGTACTTCATCACAAATGGCTTGCAAGGAAATTAAACGGATTACAGTTTTACTGAGTTGTCTTATTTTCCTTTACGGCTCAAAGGAGAACTTGGCTTGAACTGTTTTACAATTATTTCCGGCTGTTATTCTCATGCTGTAGGGTGTTCAGCATGCACGAGGCAGAGCCATACAGAAGTAAGGAGCCTAGCCCAAATTTGAGCTGTTAGGTGCAGTACCGCAGGGTCATACCTTGGCCAAGCTACTTGACTCCTCTCTGAAGTATGGGCCTCAGAGGTAGGGAGGAGGCAGGTAGGCGATGGATGAAAAGGGTTCGACACAGTGCTTGGCACATTTAAGCACTCAGTAACTAATAATGTTGGTGATAACTGTCACCCGAGCTGAGCTCAAGTTCCATGTTCTCTTAGCCTGTTGACTGGTAAAGCATATGGCTATTCACCTGACCCTTCCGAGTGGCATCTCTCAGGCATTCTTACCTCTAACTCTACACTACTCCAATAGAGAAAAAAACATTTAACATGCTCACCACTGCATGAAGAATATGCACCTCCCTTTCCCCAGCATCCTAAATTCTAACTATACAGACTGAGTCAGACATTGACAGGGCTATAATCATGGCCCACATTGTAGTGGGGCTCATTTAATTGACTTTGCTGACATTCACTGTGGATTATGCCACCCAGAATGCATGCTTCCATTTAAGGATACTCTAAGAAATAGCCATTAAATCTGGCCACGATGTTGTACAAACAAATGAAGAGGAGCCTCTATTAGATAGTATCCACCTTGTCAAGGTATGCCTCTGGGCACAACAGGGGACAAAAATCCCTGCCCGCCAGAAGCTTCCTTCTAGTTGGGGAGAGAGAAACCTGGAGGAAATGCTGTCAGTTCTCTGTAGTGCAATCAAGCATGTTTCTGCTGGGTTATGTATGGCCTGATTTTACCCTGGGAACCCCACAAAGCACAGAATTCAACACATTTCTCTCATTCAACCACTGGAAATTACACGGAAAGGTCTATGCAACCCACCACGACCAAGTGTGACCAGTCCAATCTCCGTCAAGACATCCTGGGTCTGCTTGCGGCACCAACCTCACGCTGGATTCCACTTCACCCCGTGCTGGAGACTGAATGTTTGTGTTCCCCCCAAATCCTAATGTTGAACACTAACCCCCAGTGTGATGATATTTGCAGGTAGGGCCTTTGGGAAGTGATCAGGTCATGAAAGTGGAATCCGCCTGAATGGGATTAGCACCTTATACAAAACATCCACAGAGTTCTCTTGCTCCTTCTATCATGTGAGGACACAGCTATAACCTCTATGAACCAAGAAGCAAGCCCTCATCAGACAACGAATCTGCCGGTGGCATGCTCTTGAACCTACTGGCCTCCAGAACTCAGAGAAATGAATGGTTGTTTCTAAGTCATCCAGTCTATGGTACGTTGTTATGGGAGGCTAGACTGCCTAAAACACCCTCTACAGCGTGGTTCTCGGGTCGTGGTAATTCTGCCACCGAGGGGACATTTGGCAATGTCCGGAATCATTTTTTGTTTTCACAGTTTAAAGGGAGCAGGGATGCTGCTGGTATCTACGGGCTAGAGACCAGAGACACTACTAAACACAGGACAAGGCACAGAAGAGCCCCCAACCAGAAAGAATTACCCAGAGTAAAATGTCCATCATGTCACTCGTAAGAAATGCTGTTCTGTACTTGCTTTTCATTTGTGTATCCTCACTTATTTTTAAGTTATTCATCTTGCTGAGTTGTGTGTTATTTCAGGTCATCTTAAAACCTTCTGAGAACAAGAAAAGGGACAGAGGGAGAGCACAGATGGAGTCGTAGCAAAACTGATCATGTCAATGAGTCTGTTAAGCAAATAATTTCCTCAGCCACATTAATTTACCCAACCTACTTAGCTGGTTATTGCAATTCAGTTTCTCCAATGAATACCATGTTTTGAAAAATAAAACATCAATCAAACGTATTTAAACTGGAAGATGTACCAGATACCAAGATCATATTCCATCTTCAGTTTTTAATTAATTCTTTGAATCACAAACTTCAATTAGCAAAATAAAAAGTGTTTCAGAAACATCCTAAAATACATTATTAGATCAAACTACAATGGCATTCACCTAAACAGAGCTGCACCACTGGTTTCATCTCTTATGAGAATTGATTTTCTTTCTTCCCTTCTGAGAGAAATATGTAAATTAGCACTTTGATACCACCATCTCACTTTCGTCTGTCAACTCAACTTCAAGAAAGTCAATTCCTTTGCTTATGAACATCTCTAAACACATACACGCACACACATGCCCCACCAGCAAGCAATATTATCACAACCCCAAGGAGAGAGCACCTCGCAGCAGGCATTTAACTGTGATGTTTACATTAAGCAATAAATTCAATAGTCTACAGATGTAAAAAAAAAAAAAAAGGAAAAGGAAAAAAAGCTAATATTATGTTAGTTTTTTTAAAACATAGCACTTTTTTTTTTTTTTAAGATTTTATTTATTTATTTGAGAGAGAGAATGAGATAGAGCATGAGAGGGGGGAGGGTCAGAGGGAGAAGCAGACTCCCCGCTGAGCAGGGAGTCCGATGCGGGACTCGATCCCGGGGACTCCAGGATCATGACCTGAGCCGAAGGCAGTTGCTTAACCAACTGAGCCACCCAGGCGCCCAAAACATAGCACTTTTCAAAGTTTAGTTGAGGAACCACGACAGTGGGGAAAGCACAGGGAATATGCTGATTTGATTTCACATATGTATCACCTGTTTTCCTGTCACTTTAGTATTCTCGATCTTTTTCTGACCTTTATTTAGGGATCTGATCCATGCCTGCAACTGTTTACTTATCTGAAGTCATTAAATTCCCCTGGTACCATCATGTCTCCATCAGCGACCTAACTCAAGACTCAGACCATAGTTAACCAAGCAGGAAGAGAATACACTCCTCTAGACACATCTATCCTCCATTTCAAGTCAGACGGGGAAATGCTCATCACTCCACACAACTTTATGTGATGTGCCCACTTTCCCCTCAGGCAGAGGGAGGAGACCCCCAAGTAGGCAATACTGTTATTCCCATTTTACCAATGAGAACCATATTCAGCAAGATTAGCCCCTCCAAACGGATCAGCTTCTTGGGCAGTACCAAAGGCAACAAGCCCAAGATTGCTTCTGCCAAAGCCCCTGTTTCACTGTTCCCAGTGGTCTCCTAGAGAGCCCCTAGAGAGGGGCTCACAGTGGTGAAGCACAGCAAACCCCAGAAAGTTCACTTTAGTTTTCTCTTCCATCTCTGGTACAAGACAACTCCCTAGGGACAACAGATCTTAGAGTTTGATGTCAACAAGTCTGAATGCTCCAGTTCAATCCTAACTAGCAATCTACACAAGCGGTTTCTAGGGCTTCTACAGCTGAAATCCTTAAGCCAGAGTTACAGAATCACAAAATATGAGCAGCACGAAGGACCTAAAAATCACCTCTAATCTAATTTCCTGCTTTTTGGAAGACTGAGGCCCAGACAAGTCAAGCCAACTGCCCAGGTTGAAAGAGACAGCTAGTGCATGAATGTAGGCCAGCACCCAAACTTCCAGACCTGCCATCTATTGCCTCTCACACCCTGCTCTCTTACCGACTTGGCTTCCTGCCACCTGACAGATATTCCCCACTCTGTTATAGGTGACTTGTAGGATTTCCTAGGGGCTTTTTTTTTTTTTAAAAAAAGATTTTATTTATTCATAAGAGACAGAGAGAGAGAGAGGCAGAGGGAGAAGCAGGCTCCCCGCTGAGCAGGGAGCCCGATGCGGGACTCAATCCCAGGACCCTGGGATCATGACCTGAGCCGAAGGCAGACGCTTAACCATCTGAGCCACCCAGGCGCCCCTTCCTAGGGGCTTTTATTCATACATGCTCTATTAACCCAGGGTTGTTTTAAATATTTTTTTTAGCCAAATGTCTACTATGGACTGGGCACTGTGCTAAGGGCTGAGAAGCTGAGAACAGAATGGACACAGTCACCTTCCTCAGGAGACCTCCACCCAAGTGCAGGAGACAGACACAAAAACCCAACCATAAAACAACATGTCAGATGCAAGGATGGAATGATGCATAAGGGACTATAGTGGCTTGGAGCAGAACTAGGGTCTGGGACCTAATTAATTTCATGTCTGTGTTGGTTGAAAATGCTGGTATTACTTTGCCTGAAATGTAGTGACTTGTATGTACTCACATAGACTATGGTCTTCTCAGATACTCAGAAGCCAGTCCAGGAGACGCACAGAGCAGTATGTAAACACTGGGGGGCTCATTTTGTTTCTGGATTGGCACTTTTCAAACTCAACCACCATGTCCTAGGTATAGGAGAGACAGAGCAGAGTTCTTCCCACCACCCACACCACACCATGACTGGAGCTTTTCTGATCCTCATCACCTATCCTTCTTGAGGCGCCAACTACCCACCACAGGCCAGGTGCTCTAGCAGTCATGTGGGGCATCACTTCCCATTTCCAGAGAGAACCAGAAAACAGAGGAGAGGAAGACGACAGTGGTTTGAGGCAAGCCCACAGCCAGGAGGGCATTCAGCTACTTGGCCATAGAAAAGGGGCTCAATTATCATTTCGTCTATAAAATAAGGGTAATTTTACTTCCCTCACAGGATTTCTGTGGATTAAATGAACTGATTAGTATATAAAGCTCCTAGCAAGAGGTGACTTTCTTCCCTTACCCCTTCTTTATCTTAGCCTAGTTCATTTTGTCAGAACCAAAAAAAAAAAAAATCATCAAGAACTAGAACTTCTTTTCAAATAACATCTATTAAAGCTAAAAATAAACTTGATACAAGTTTCTGGGGGAAAAAAACTTCAAAATATGCTTTTCCTTGTAAAATAATGTTTAAGCTCTTTAACTGAACAAACATATGAATGAATATTCATTTCATGTTTTTACATTAAGAGGGAAACGGGATGTTTGAGCAAGTCTGCATGGGTAGCAGTAACAAACCCAGCTCTGACCCAAGAGGCAAAATAAACATTCTTAAGAAAAATATTCCTAAGAATCCTGAAGCATGAGTCCTCAGAAGTCATAAGGTCTCACCTGGTTAAATGGAAATCATTTAGAAGGACAGGGACAACTGTCACTGAGAAATTGGCAAATAGTGGGGAACTCAAATGAGGGCTATGGGGATGGTGGGGTGGTAAAGGTCATGCTAACTGTTTTTACCCCCTTTATTTCTTCTTCGAGGGAAAAAAAAAATAACCCAGGAACATGAGGGAAAAGAGAGAGAAAGAAAAGACTGAGGGAGAAAGGAAGGGAAAGGAAGCTGGAAACAAGCGTAAGTGATGTCGCAAGAGCTTTGGGGAAGTTACTCCCCTGTAGGCCCCCATCCTCCCATCATTCCCCCTCTGCTCTGGGCTGTGTCCCGCCACAGAGCCTAAGATCAGTCTTCTTTCTTAGCAAAAGGAGCAAATAACAAATAACTACAATAAATAAATAAATATATTTGTTAAATAAGCATCAATAAACATATTCCATAACTATAAACTAATACATGCTAAGACCTTCAGTCAGTAGCTCCTTCTTAATCCTGGATTACTATCTGACTAGGTTCCCGCCCTGATGCCTACCCTGTTTCTCTGGACTGAATCTCTGCTTCTCAATTGCTAGTCTCCCTGATGTGTGCCCTCCAAACTCAAGGTCTGGGGGCAGCCTTGTGCCCAGGGTTTTGCCCTTACTGGCTCTTGCCTCTGAAACACAGCCTGCTGGGGACCAGATCCCACCATGGTGCTAGGACTCAGGACTCCCTGCCTGCCTGTGGCCTGATCAAGTGCAGGACCTCTGCCCTGCCGCTGCTGGGAGCCACATGCTGGATTTAGGGCTTGCTTTAGAAGTTTAGGTAATGCGCCAATATCCCAGATTTCCTTAGTCCAGTTCACACCTTCCCAGGGCTCAATCCAAAGCCATTGTCCACCACCTCAACTCCCAGTCCTCAAGAGTCAGACCAGGTGTAATCTGCCAGCCCCCCAGGAGGACATGAACTAAAACTCTCAACATGGGAAGGAGAAAATGCCACAGAAAGACATATAAGAGGAAGAAGGGAAGGGGTGGGCAATGCAACAAGAGACATAAGAAGGAGAAAAGAGGACAATTAATAGCTTGGTAGATTCTGCAGAAAATGTATCCATCTTAACTTTTCTTCCTATTCTACTATTCACTTGGGTCAGGAATAAATTGATCACTCAGATCCTATGATTACTGACCACACCGTCTCTGACACTCAGAGTGGCTGACCAACCATCAGGGGTCCTCTACTCTGATTTTCTCCTTACTTGCCAGGAAGAAAACTCTTCTCCAGGTTACAGGAGCAAAGAACAAATAAAGATGTTCCCAACAACCACATGAAATCAAGTAAAGATTTTGCCTTTGGGTAGAGGTTCCCAACTCTACTAAAGGAGGTATTCATCCAAAGCACAGTGCAGTAACAACAGACAGAAGATAATTCACTGTTCAGAATCTCTTGAGTTCTCAAAACTGCCCCCCAAGGATTGGGCAGAGTTCCATAAATAAGATACAGAGCTAAAAAGGTGTAAGTTTCATCATGTTCTTTTTTTTTAATGATGCCTGTAAACAATAATTCTAAGACTATTATTTAAAATACAGCCAATGTTAGCCAATAAAAGGAAGCAATTCCGCTTCCCTTCCCACCAAAGAGCAAAAACAAAACAGCCAAAACTCAAGAAATCCAAGGAAGCACCTGACAAGCTAGAATGCCAACAAGTCCCTACCTAGGAAAGCATGCACACACTGACATCTGACCTGTCCGAATGGGCAGATGAACCCGGGAACCAACTTCACGGTCAGCATCTGACCCAGCCTGGCTCTCACATCTCAAGTCTTTATTTTCCCCTTCTTGCCAGAGACTCACAGGTGGAAGGGAGAAGGAGACTCACAGGTGGAAGGGAGAAGGGCTCTGCATTGAATAGATGTGGACCTAAAGGCTGGAATAAAGTACACGCTGTGTTAGGGCAACTTTCAAGTTTGAGCTTGCAATCTACCTGAGAAGAGAGCAATCCACTGTGCAGGGAGAGACTGTCCCTTCCAAAATATCTATGGCTCTCGTATCGCTTTCTTTCATTAAAAGTTCCTACACGTATGTGTAGAAGCATATGGGAAAAGCTGTATGCTTATCTCACTGAAACGACACTGTTATGTATAAACTGCCATTCAAGTAACCTCTCCTTTCACTGACAGGTATCTGTAAATGGATGTGACGAAGCATGTGGGAATAGAACTATTCTTACCTCAATGAAACGACACGGTGTATGTGTGTTCACCTTCTTTCATTAAGATGTAAGTGTTTGCAAATCTGTGTTAGAAGCATGTGGGAATACCCGCATGTGTAACTCACTGAAACTGCACTGTAGACAAACCTTCTTTCAAGTAACCTCTTCTTGCACAAGATGTAAGTATTTGTAAAGTTATGTATGGAAGCCTACGGGAATAACCGCATGCTGAACACACGTTAAATACACTGTGTGTAAACTTTTGGGTGGGGGGAAATCTACGGCTCTTATAGGTAAATAAATTAGATTTCTTCTCCTTACGTGGGGATTTTAACCAATGAACTCCTCCATGTAAGTGTTTATCTAAAGATTAACAAAAGCCAGCTCACAACCTATGACAGCACAGCGGTCATTCACAAGGCCATACCCACTGGACTCGTCTGGTCTGTGAAGCACATATCCCCCCACGCATTTGTTATTATCACTGCTACCGGGACCAGGCTGCCTCCCCACCAGGCCTGTGAGTTTTGTCTTCCAATTTCATACATTCCTCTCATGCTTCCAGTCACCCCCTACTGCTTAGAGGATCCATTCTCACCAAGCTCAAACCTGCACAGCCCTCAAGGTCCATTCCTGACATTCACCACTCACTGTCGTCTCAGGGATCAGCAAACTAGGGCCCACACACGCCAAATAAAATTGTACTGGACCACAGCCATGCTTCATTGACAGACTGTCCACACTCTGCCTTCCACAGCAGAGATGAGCAGTCGCCACAGAAACCATATGGCCCACAAAACCTACAACATTTGCTCTCTGGCCCTCTACCAAACCAGCTTGCCAGGGCCTGATTTCTTCAATACATTTACCAAGCATCTACTACATGCCAAGCACGGTCCCACAGCCACAGGGACCTGAAGGATGGAGAGGAGGGAGCCACATCAGGGCCAGAAGTGAGAATGAGCTCAGCACGTTTGCGTAAAAGCAAGCGAGATGGCTAGACCATGTCCCCTTTCTGCACCGTCTCAATCCACCCATCCCTCCTCCAGCTAGGCGCAGCACCTCATACATGCCAGGCACCATCCTAACTGCTTTAAGCACGTATCTCATTTAATCTTTAAAACCACCTTCCGACACGGTATTGTTTTCATCCCCATTTTACACATAAGGACACTGAGGCTTAGGTCGGTTAAGTGACTTAGCCAAGGTATCAGAGCTAGGGACCAATAATGACACTTCCACCCTGTTTCCGCTGTCTCTTTTAAGAGTTTGCATCAGACTTTAATGCTTTGCTCATAAGTGATTAGTCCTAAAACCACTGTCTACCCACATGCATACTTCGATTCCAGAGGCCTGGGAACCTGAGGCAATTAAGACTTCCGGTGGCTTACCCACCAGGATTTCCCAAGCATTCCCAAAACAGGTATGTGGATTAATCCCCGGTGTAGCCCTCATTATCTACTACTACTAATCATTCACAACAAAGTTCCAAAGCAACATGCACCAGATAGTGTGGAGCATACTTCAAGAAATGCTAGCAGCAAAAAACACAATGGTAAAAAAGGCAAGAGTAACTGAAATTAACTTCCGCTGCTCAAAGGAAAAAAAAATCACAAAAATGCTTTGCTAATTCCTCTATTTTAGCATTTACAGAAGAAAACAATCCCATCCTCAGTTAATATGCCTGTGCCCCTATGAATCCTAATCTCTTATCTGCTCCCCCAAAACTGAGCAAAAGGCTTGACGTGATCAACCCATCACAAAAATGAACGTCTACTTACAGGTGAAGATATTATTAGCTGACAAGTAACCCAAGGAGTTAAGAGATATGTCACTGAGAAGGAATGAAAGGAAAAGTGAAATAAGGTTAAAATGTGTCCATAGGGGCGCCTGGGTGGCTCAGTCGTTAAGCATCTGCCTTCGGCTCAGGTCATGGTCCCAGGGTCCTGGGATTGAGCCCCGCATCGGGCTCCCTGCTCAGCGGGGAAGCCTGCTTCTCCCTCTCCCACTCCCCCTGCTTGTGTTTCCTCTCTCACTGTGTCTCTCTCTGTCAAATAAATAAAATCTTTAAAAAAAAAAAAATGCGTCCATACATGGAAAATGACAGGAGGATGGAGTGTGTGAAAAATGCCCTGGAACTGGGTGAGGAAGGGCCCCGTCATCTTATACACCCTATTGCTATTCCTTTCTGATAGACCCTTCTCCTCTGTTTTACCCAAGAATTCCTGCCCCAAGGAGTCTAGAGGTCAAAATAAGTAAACAAGAATGGCCTCAACTCCAACAACTGGAGAAAGATGTGGCTAAACAGGTGGGAGGGAGGCAGCAATGTCAGAACTAACTGGAAGGGAAAAATAATTTCACATTTTTGTTATGTATAAATGATATTTCACTCAAAATGGGAAGCCATGCACCATCTCCCCACTTCCCAAACAATTCAGAATATAGGAAAAAACAGGAAAGTCAACTCTCAGAATCATTTTTGGAAAACACAAAAATGACTTCATACAAATCACCCCATGTAATTAAGTGACGGCATATTTTACTTCATCACTGTAGTAATTAAATCCACCAGGAAAAAAAAAAGAAGGAAAATGACAATGGAGGTATCAATAATTCAGGACTTCAATGAGAGGGAAGCGTTGGAAGTAAAACATTTTCAGGATTCTTACATTTCAGAATTTTGTGTAGTCACAATACCTCACTACCAAAATCTAATCATCAACAATGGTATATAATTAAGTGAGGAATAAAAGGTCAAGGAAGTGAGATGAAAGGAACCTATGAACAGCCCATGTCGATGATGCGGCTCCCAATGCGGCTCCCAATGCCTGCAGGTAGCTAAACACTCGCCACCATCATGAAGTCAGAGGCATCCCTGAGTCACAGCATCGTCAAGGTGACCTTGATCCTCCTGCTCCCTGGAAGGCCCTCCTTGACCGACCGCAGCCCTGGCTGCAACCTCACTAATGACCCTGAGCCACAAATGCCCAGCTAGGCTGCTCCTGAATTACCAAGAGAGCTTCTGAATGTTAGCTAACATCCTAACATTGTTGGCTCTGGCTTTGTGTTCATTTGTTCTTTAAGCTGCTAAACTTGGGGGACAATTTCTTACACCGAAGATAACTCAATGTCAAGCGTCCTCTGGCCTGGGTGTGTGGGGGAGTGTATGGAGTATGAGTGATCTGTTCAGTGACCTCATGTGATGAACTACACACTGACTTAGACGGCCCAGACAGAAGGCAGAGGACTCCAGCATGTTTGACCAAGTACAGCATTCCCTGGTTCCTACTCGTAGGTTTTCTTGTTCATGATATTCAAGTAGAGAATATAAGCTTGGTTGCTATCTTGGTCTTTTGCCAACAGTCTTCCGTGTATCACATGTGAAAACCAGTTTCATTTCTTTATCACACCATCTATGATAGGCCTTTCACTCTAGCATGACTCAGAAAACTCGAAGAACAGCAAAGAATGGACCCCTGTTAACAGTACCTGAACATAGATAGGACTGTGGAATGACTAAATCTTTCTTTATTCATATTCTAACTTTGTCCAAGAAAGACTTAAAGTTACTCTAGTAGAGGAACTCTGGTAGGGATTCTTCCCTGACACTTAACAACCCACAGCCAATTTCAACAGCTAAATAGTTACTCTTGCCTTTCTACTTCTGTTCAGAACTTACATTTGATTCTCTGGGTCATTTAATCTTTTATTCAACAATAATTCAGTAATGGGCCCAGAGTAAAACTACAGCTTCAGTTGTGTGAGTGTGTGAGTTCATCAGCAGGCTGGGAGGCACAAGTAAGCCAAGGCACGCGTGTGCACGCGCACACACACACACACGGACAACAAAAGACAACATACAGTTACAAAAGAACTCTCCATCTCCTAGCATTTTAGTCTCCTGCCTCTTTCCTAATCGGGGGGGTATAACTCATAGCAGGGAGATATCATTAAACATTCCAAGGTTTAACTTCTGAGAAAAGGTTAAGCCACACACCCTGGAGGAGGACTGGAATGGAAGGGAGGATGGTTCGAAAGCCAGGTAAGATTAAAATACAAAGGTGCTGGGGCACCTGAGTGGCTCAGTCAGTTGGGCATCTGACTCTTGATTTCAGCTCCGGTCATGATCTCAGGGTTGTGGGATCAAGCCTCATTCGGCTCCATGCAGAGTCTGCTTGAGATTCTCCCTATACCTCTGCCCCTCCCCCTGTGCTCTAATAAGTAAATAAAATCTTTAACAACAACAACAACGAAAGAAATACAAAGGTGCTGAGGCTTGCACTTGAGTCCACTTCAACAGAAAGCAAGCAGTAGAAATGGGAAAATTAACTTCTCCAGATCCCCCAAATCTCACTGCTGTCTCCTCCAGGGTTAAAAGTTCCATATCACCCTATCAGGTGGATAATGGAAAGCTAAGATCAGAAGCACTGAAAAAAATAAAGGTCATCATTGATTTCTCTTGCCTTGATAAAAAGAAAGGTAGTGTCTCACCTATGGAAGAAATGGTTTCCAATTCTATTCCAACAGTATTTATCAAGTGCTTACTCTATGAAGAAGGTACTATGGAATGGGGGTCCTGAGAGCTATCAGGAATATCTTACTGTAATAAGTGACTCAACCTTTGATGAGCTGAACATATTTGTGAATCCTACAAAAATTATACCTCCTCTCCCCAAATACATGTACAAACATAAAAATTTAGTAGTAATTTCAGGCTATTCATATATCTTCAAGGCCTATGACTCCTAGGGCAAGCATTGTTTGATCTACTAGGAGAGAAAAAGATGCAGAATTTTATTTTATAAATTTACTACATGATATGTCCCATTAGATATTAACCTTTTCTTCCAAGCAGCTGAAAACCGACCTTTTTGTCTTCTGTCTTCTCAAGTACCAGAAATTGCAGAAGACAAAATGCATACACACGTGTGTAAGTAACATTTACTTATGTATGTATAAGTAACATTTATGGAAAAGTAACCTTTACTAATATTTCTGGCATCACTTTTTATAGGTAATAGTAATTGAACTGAAATAAAATTTGCATGAAACCTAAATTTCTAAAACCTGAATTTTTAACCTCATCCTTCTACTAAATCTAGTTATTTTGTATGATTAATTCTGAATATAAAACATTTTCTGTAGTTGCAAGATAGCAAGCTGAGTACTTGTCATTAGTTTCAATGGTTTAAATAATTTTTGCCTATGATATTTGTAGGAAAAAAGATTCACTTGAATTTTTCTTTTTTTAAATAAGCTCAGTTTCTCTATATAAACTATTTATGCTGTCAAAAGGGAAACATGAATGACAACTGAATTAGACACCAGGGGTGTTTTTAAAATTTCTCTCTCGTGGTCTCCAGGATCTTCCAAGAGCCAAGTTCTTAGATCCAACCCAGAGGATGTTCTTTAGGGTGGACTCAAGTGCAAGCCTCATGCCATGCCATGCTAAAAGGGTGTGTCTGATGAAAGAACTGAGAACTCACTAGAACAAAGAAAGAAACAATGTCATTGCAAGGGGTGGGGAGGGAGTGAGGACACAGATAACGGGACAGAAATGGACATGAACTGATGTGTTTTCCAGCTTCTAGAAGTGTGCTGTTCAATACAGCAGCCACTAGCCACAATTTAAATTTAAATGTAAACAAAAACTTCAGCTCCTCAGTTGCACTAGCCTCATTTCAAGAGCTTAAAAGGAATCTGTGGCTAATGACTACCATAGGGGACATTGCGGAGTAGAGAACATTTCCACCCTCTCGGCAAGTTCTAATGGACAGCACTATCCCAGAAAGTGCCACCTCAGAAAACACTGAGAACCTTAGTGTTAACCAGAACATACACAGATTCACAAACGAACTCTCTTCAGCTAAGTTCTTTCAATTAAACAGGAATGTGAATTGATACAAATCAGACAGAACAGTTAATATTAAGAATTTCTAGTGTAACAGAGAACTGGTCCCACATTACACAATAAAATCCCTAACATTCTGGACTCCATCTGAGATTCAAGTGGCTCAGGAGCTGCCAAGCCAGTGGAAGGTCTGTGGATTATTCTTCCTTACAAGCCAATAACAACATTTACTGAGTGCCTAATATCTATATATGCCCTGCGGAGAAAGAGAGTGCTAAAATAATAAGACATGTTTTAGGCTTCAGGAATTCAGTGGAGAGGGACAGGGAAAAAAACGTTTGAAATATATCTATGATTCATGTATTTATAGCCCACATATTTTCCATAGCCACATATCAAAGGCATGCTGCATTTAATCTTAAGCATTTAAGGAAAGGCATAACATTATTGCTGTGAGGTATCATTTTGCTTTTCATTCAATTATTATCTTTTCCAGAGACTCATTTTCATTACATGCCTCCTAATTTCTTTCGGCTCATGGGTGGAGATTAGGTCAACATGAAAATAGGACCTTTCTAGAAAGCCCAACTTTCTTCACCGGAAAAATCAAAGACTGGACAAAAATCATCTAAGTTTGTTTCTCCTTTTGGTTACCTAAGGTCTATGATTCTAGTGGTTGCTCAGAAAGCTCTAAAAAGTGGAGAAAGTTTTTAAGTTGGGGAATTGGGGAATTATGAAAGACACACATAGGAACTACAGAGGAGTTACACAACATGTGTGACTAAACAGAAGTTAACACGGTGACAGCTTTTCATTTAGAAAAGGTGACATAATGGAGAAATATGAAACTCAGTTTGAGCCATTTTTAAAAACATTTGTTAAAAAGAAAGCCAAAGGCAATGCTCTTCTGATGGAGTTACTGTTATGTCACAAAAGGGTTCAAGAGGGACACCTGGCTGGCTCAGCTGGTAGACATGTGACTCGATCTCAAGGTCGTGAGTTTGAGCCCCACGCTGGGTATAGAGACTTTTTTTTTTTTTAAAGGATTCATATACGAAGTAATCAATTCATTAAATACTGAAGAAAATATTTGTTTTGTATTACTATATGACAGTAACTTTCAAAATTTTGGCCACATATGTAAGACAATGCAAACTGTTATCCAGTAGGCTACAACAAAAACATTTCAGAGAGTAATAACTGAGCCTCATTTCAATGTACATGTTCTGATATTCCCCATTGTAACTTTATTCAAAAATGCAATTATGACCTATTAGGCTAATTTTATGGCCTACTTATGAGTTCCAACCTATAGGATAAAAAATACTTCTTTAAGGGATAAGAATTTCTATTGCAGGAATTTGTAAATGGTTGGCTGGAAGAAAGGGAGCCATATTTGTACAAATAGGATCAGAAACTGTGTGTGTGATACAGAGAAAGAGAGCAAGAACAGGTGGAAAAACATGTTTAATACAATGTTTTGAATTTCTACATTTGAATTTCTACATAAACATGGCTGTTTACGAAGCATAAAAACATAAACCTAATGAAATGAAGACCTGGATATGATAGAAAAAGCAGAGGAAGGGACCACTGGGGAACAGCAGGACTTCCCAATGGGAAGAGAAAAAAGGATTCTCCCATTTTTAACACAAGACGAGCTTTGGAAACCAAATGAAAGAAATACCAAAGGAAAGATGTAGGTGGGGAGGAGACAGAAAAAAGTTCACCAACTCTCTCCACAAACCACACTGGTCCCATTTGATCTGCTTCTTTTCCTAATGAGCTAGAACGGGCCGTGGCTAACCACCCAAAGTGGAAGAGGGACAAGCTCTGTCCCCACAGCCCAACACTGAGCCCATCTATACAGTCTGTATCCATTCAGTTGTTCATGCAATGAGTCAAACGATGCCCACCTCCCACGTACCAGGCCCCAGAGGTACAGAGCTCACCAAGCATAGTCCCCACCTTTAAAACACCACAGTAAAAAATCAGCTTCCTAAATAACGACAACACAAAGTGGCAAGAACTCGATGTGTGCACAAAGCACTACAGGAACAAACAGCACTCAGTGAACAGTTCTGTTGGGTCAGCAAAGGCTTCCAAGAAGAAGAGGGAGTATAACAACCAAGCTTTTCTATCAGGGGCCACAGCGTAGACAAAGCAGGGAAGCGAGAAAGTGCCTGGTGTATAGGAGGAACGAGGGCTACAGAGGACGGAGACAGGAAGCTGCTGCTGGAAAAGGAGGGGTACCAGTATGCCAACGATCTTGCGTGCACTGGTAACAATGGCAAGCTGTATTGTGAAGGCACCTGGAAACCAAACATTTTTCAGCCAGGAAAGCGAACAAATCAAGCCCATACTTTAAAAAGCCAACACAAGCAACTATCTAAGAGGTGAAGTGGATGGTCCAAGAAGCCACAAGGGGGGCCAGCAAGGAAGGCTGTTGATGAAGCAGGGCCTGGGGGAGAGCACCATCAGCACTAGTGGGAAAGGGCAGGTGGGCAGAGGTTGTGAAAGCAAAATGGCACGTGTGTGTGCCAGACTGCACAGAAGGCGAAGGACAACAGGAAGTCACAGATCCCTTCGGAGTTCTTATTGGGGGGGAGTAGGGGCAGCTTGGGATGGGGAGGAAAGATAAGAAAATGGGCCTTAAACGAGTTGAGTTGTGGTTGCCTCTGGGACACTCTAATGGACTATGTCAAGAAAGCAGGTGCATCTCCAGCTGTGAGGAACAGGAGAGACATCGGGCAGAAGCAATCCATTTGGGAGCTGGCAATACAGAAATAAGTGAAATTAGAACACAAAGAGGCCACCAATAGTTAGGAGGGGGGATGACTAGAAGACTGGGAACCAGAGGAAAAGCTAACTTTTCTTATTAGGAAGAGTTGAAAAAAAAACAAAAACAGGACAAGATGGTTTTAAAGAACAAGGTTAAATGCCACAGGGAAGCTGAGTAAAATGCAGGGCACATTTTTTCTCTTATGTATGCTTTAGAAATGAGCAGATCTAACCTAGCCAAACAGTAACAAGTGAAGGCTGTTAAAGAAAGAAAAATTGGTAGGTTGCCATCTCACTGGATGTTCCTATACCAGGAATCAAGCAAACTCCCAAGAAAGGTGATGTAATTAAACTATCATGACACATTAACTGGAACACCTTGTTCTATATGCAAATGCCTGACAGATACACCCCAGTGGCTCTGCAGATAACAGCTGCTCTGATCTTTGGATACCACAAAGCTGCACCCAGTGCTGCTTTATCATAAGGCATGTCAGCATGAATCCGAAGTGTTATTATGCAATTGTGCATCTCTTTAGGAGCTCCAAAATGCCTCTGAACAACAATTACTCACCTGGGGGCACATCCACGGTGTTTTTCCACAAAGGAAAACATAACCACCCCAATAATTTTCAGAGGTATGTTAATGCATATTTTAAGGAATATGTGTAACTACATCATACTGCTAAAGACACACTAGATTAAAGTTCCAATACCTATTTCTGTTGCCAATATCGTGAAAATCTTCAAAGTCAACATGCTATTCTAGTCCCAGACTTCATTTTCTAAAATGTGTTTAAAAATACTTTTCCCTTTGGGGCACCTGGGTGGCTCAGTCAGTTAGGCACAGGAGACTCTTCATTGCAGCTCAGGGCAGGATCTCAGAGTCATGAGACTGAGCCCGGCATTGGGCTCTGCACACAGGGGGGAATATACTTCAGAATCTCTCTCTCCCTCTGCCCCTCCCCCTGCCTCCCTCAAATAAATCAATCTGTAAAAAAAACTACTTCTTTTTTTGAGGGTGTATATGGGTACATAAAGTAAAATGGCATGTTGTTAACCCATGTCTTACTTCATGATAACATGATTAAGCAGGGGGACAAAACACAACCAGTAAGCATAGGATGTATGCGCATTCACACACTAGCCAGCTTCTAAATCTGCATTTTACTCAGAGACTTTGAAAGGTACCTGTAAGTTAGGCTACCTTGATCTTAACTGATTAATGCAAGGAAAATGTTCTACCCTAACTACTGCTCAGAATGTCTTTAAATTGCCAATGATCGGCAATCCATCATCAGCAACTATGCTTATGTCAAATGCCCTTATAATGAGCTATCACATTTTCAAATATTTTCCTCCATTACCTTACCTGGAGATTAACACAATGTGTACAATTTACAGAGAGGAGAGTGAATGAATTACTGGATCTTGGTTTAAATGAGCAAACCCCATCCAGAACAATGGGGGGGAAAATGTATAAATTGAGAAAAGAACGACTTATTCATCTTCATCAATACTTGACACCATCATCATTTGGCCTCTAAAAAAAAAAAGATGTTTTAATTTGCTGGGAAGAATACATCTCTTCAGGGAGGAGATTTGGGGATTTGACCATGAATAATAACGAAGTGAGCCGAGTTTTCTTCATATGTAAAATCGAGCTCCAGTCTTTCAATCCAAATGAGATTCTAAAAGTTGCAGGTGGAGGGCAAGAGATTTGAGTTATTTATGCAAGTCCATGTAGGCATCCTTCATCCACATCAACCAGATCTACATTTCCCTCTCCAATTAACATTAAGACAAAAGGAAAATAAAATAAAATAATCTCATTTGTATTGGCCAGGTTGTAGCAAAAACCCTAGGTTCAAAGAACGACCACCGCTCACGAGGGTGCTCATGGCCCTGCCTAGAATGTCCCCCCATGCAGGAAATTCAGGCACCACCACAGCCCTCTTATCACTGCCCCTCTCCTTTGGTAAATGCAAAACATTCTCTTGGCATCCGCAGTTTGCAATAAATCATTCAGACTTATGCCAAAGTGGAAACTCGGCATTCATTAATTTTAAGTAAGTTCTGATACTCATTATCAGTTATGGACAATGACAATATTTCTCTAATGCCATTATTTGTTCTCTGCACCTCAGAAAACTGAGAGAAAGCAAGAAATGGCTGACCTTTTGTGGCTCCCTAATCATGACTGCTTCCCACAGGGGGGAAAAAATGCGAAGAGCGTCCCAAAGCATTATGCAAGTCAGGTAGAGAGAATGAGAATCTGAGTAAAGCAGACTTAGAAGAAGAGACCCTCAACAGGCAGCATGGAAGTGATGGATAAATCAATAGAGAATGATTAAAACACCACTCCATGGAGAGCCTGCATAGTTCATATAGGTTTCATTATGAAAAAAAGGGATGTTGTAGGCAGACCGAATGCCTGGCCATGCACTATAACATGTGCCAAATTGTTTATAGAGAGAATTCCTAGGAATAGAGCTCATCAACACCATAATTTCTTGAATTTCACTCAAAGCTCCTTGCTTATTTCCTTGGTGATTTAAATGTCCATGTTCACACACATACATCCCCTCACAGCCGATTTCTAATGTACTCCTTCATTTAACAGATACACCCCCTCCCCCGCCCCAAACCCAGCACCGGTAAAGATCCTACCATTCTTACTCAGACTGCAGCACGAATTCCATAACTAAAATATCCTCAACTGCATGGTCATCAGACTCACTGGAATAAAACACACACTCATCTTCTCCTTTTTCAATGGGTCAGTTAAGTGCTGCTCCCTTTCTCTTTTCCAAAAAGCATATTTAAAAGCTAAATATTATGTTTTTTGCTTCAGTTACCTTGACTCAGAATATGGTACTGTTTATGAAACAGAAGAAAAATGACAAAAAGGCAAATGGTGCACCAGGAAACCCAGGAACCATGGAGCACTCAACAACCCCCTCTCCATCCTCCTCTCATGGCTCACCCTTTCCACCCCTCCTCTGGACCCAAATACTGGGGCCTGACTTCCATTTTAGACAGCTCTATGTATCACCTACTGCTGTAAAGAAACCCATCATGACTTTTGTTAAGGAGTATTTTGCCAATTCCTTCCAAAAGAAAATGAGCTTTCTTCAGCCTCTTTTCTGTATTTTACTTGAAAGTAAAGTAAAAAATTGGTCCCAGTAAAATTCATCTGATGGAGGTGCCCTCTGTTACCTATTTCCACAGACTTATTCCATTGAGTTCATTGAACAAAACTCTTTCACTATTCAAAAGGAATCTCTAACAGCCATGACTTTCCCATCGTTCAGAGAAATCGTATTTTCAAAAATTCAAGCTTCATCATCCAAAATGCAATGGAAACCTACCAAAGGACTATAGCAAAGATATTAAAATATTCAAGTGGATATACATACATATACATATACAAATATAAATAGACATATAGACACACATGTGACCTACATGTGTGTATATACACATGTACATAAACACATATACACATATCTGTGTATGTCATATGCTAGTACTGTTTGAAAGCTCTCTCCACTCTAAGCAAAATCAGGAAATGCTATTCCAAAGAACAAAGTTCTTTCAGAAGCCACCACTAGAAGAGTCTCAACTTGGATGTACTTTATTATCTTTCCTTCTAGAATTCAAATGCATCTTTATTTTTCATGAAAATTTACATACTCCTAAAACTTCAGCACACACCAACAGAAGAACTTTAATTTTAGCTTGTTGTATTTAGAAAACTCAGCAAGGTTCCCCAACTTTCCTAGTGCTCATGAACATGATCAAAGTAGTTCTGTGTCAATAATACTTTCGTTATGTGAAGAAAATAACAGTAGCCATTCACTTAAAATGTTTGTGTTTCACTGTATTTTCTACATGTTATCTCATGCAATCCTCATGAAACAAACCAAACAGGTAGTATTATCCTCCATTTTACAGCTTAAAATTTTGAATTCTTTGGTCAGAAAACCAACAATGGTTTCAAACATGAGCTTAATTCAGGGTGCCACAGGCAAATACCATACATGAAGCATTCCAAATTCTGCCATTCTGTATCTAATGAGGACACCCATTTTAGCAGCAAAGAAAGTTGAAAAAGATGACTTCCTTCTCCTTCCCCACTCACCCCACTAAAAAAACACCCACATAATATTTCCAGCACAACTAGCCACCCTCTCAGCAGAGATACATTATCTAGGCAATTGGTGATGACATATTGTGTGTGTTCCTCTGTTTCTGTCTTACTGAGAGGCCATCAGTTGGCTCAGCACACTATTTCCCCAAATAAATGTTTCTACAGTGTACTGAAATTGGAAATAATTCTTTGTACCACCTTCACCCTCTCCCTCCTCCACCAAGTGGAAGGTGTCTGCAGACATGACACTGTAAAGAACTCAAAGTGGGGGGGAACATCCTATCTATTAGGAAATAACCTAAAGAAGCCTGTGCAGGTGTTTTCTACACTGTGGGTCATGACCCACCAGTGGAATCAATTTATCAAGTCAAGGCCAGCGTTTTAAAGACACCAAAATAGAATGAAATAGAAAAGATCAAAATATACTACACACACTAAGGTAAAAAAACTGTTTTATGAAACTCTGTTTCAGCAACATGTTCTATAATCAAATAGGTGTGTATTTGTAGCATGTGTACTAGGCTGTAATATGAAACATATATCTTAGTGTAGGTTAGCAGAGTTCCTTGACTCCTCTCCCCTTTACCTCTCACATACAACTAACAAACTCTGCTGAGATTACCTGGCAAATATATTCTGACCTCTATAACCCCCACGCCTCAACCACCCCCCACCATACAAATTCCCAGGCAAGCACTTCTCACCAGAACCATTACAAAAACTTCCAAACTGACCTCTACTGTCATGCCCACCCCCCAAATGCAGATCTGACCCCATCACACTCTACAACTTAAAGCCTTTCAGTGCCTACACAATCAAATCAAAGCCTCTCAGCATTGCATACAAGGTGCTCTGCAAACCAAGCCCAAACACCTTATAAATTCATCCCCTACAACTCCAGCCTCTGTCACCACTCGGTAGGAAGCCCCCAAGCAGCTATCACACCCTGCATAACCTAGCTGCTCTCTGCTCAGGCTCTTTGTCTGAGACCCGACGCAGAGGCCTTCTCTTCCAGGGTCTTTCTGGAATCTTGGAATGGAATTAAACGCACCCTGTAAAATCAATGTCTATGTGAACTCTTACCCATGAAAATTAGATTTCCTGTGTGCCTGTCTCTTCCACTAGGCACGAAGGATTTTATCTACCTCTTCGGGTCTTTATTCAAATGTCACCTTCACACAGTGACAGCTTCCCTGCCTTCCCTGACCACCTTATCTAAATTTATACCCCGTCATTCCTTCCCCACCCCCTTCCCAGGGCCCTCCACTGGCTTTTTTTCCTTATCACTCACCACTATCTAACTCATGTCTAAGTACATAAATATACGTAATGAGTTAGTTATATGTATACATATTACACATATGCACATGCATGGACAATGTTAGTATACAATACATATTTTTAACCTAATACTTTAATATCTGTCTCCACATATAGGAACGCCAGCTCCATCTTATGTCTTCTATTATTGCTATATTCTAATGCATGACACATAAAGAGGCACTTGATAAATACTTGTTTAATGAATAAAGCAAATACCATCAAGATCAGAGGTTGCAACTAAACTCAACTTTGAGTCTAAAGTTTTGCCCACTATGGGGTTGGTACACAATAAATGCTTCCATTTAAAAAGTAAAAAGAGGGACGTCTGGGTGGTTCATTGGTTAAGCGTCTGCCTCAGCTCAGGCCATGATCACAGGGTCCTGGGATCAAGTCCCACATCGGGCTCCCTGCTCAGCGGGGAGCCTGCTTCTCCCTCTGCCTCTGCTGTTCCCCACCCTTGTGCACTCACATGCTTGCTCGCTCGCTCGCTCTCTGACAAATAAATAAATAAAATCTAAAAAAATAATAATAATAAATAAAAAAGTAAAAAGAGAAACTCTTATAAGTTGTATTCTCTATTTTGCTGCATACTCTTTTCCTTTTAGCAGAAACGAGGACACAAAGAAATAATAAGGCTAGATAGACCAGTTAGCTGACTGAAAGGAAAGCGGAAATTTTAGAGTATCACCATACCTTGGATATGGGCAGGGCATCTAAGACATGTTTAGAGATCTGTTGTCTTTTCAAAGTGAATACTATTTAAAAAAAAAATACATTCCCTGAAGTGGTATAAACACATAAAGCTTAAAATGTTCTAATATGCTTATTTTCAGCACTCCTGTTTGTTGACATTAGAACAATTAAAACTCTAAAGGCATCTTATTCTTTGGGGGGAAGAAGTCTTTCCCATGCTACTAAGTCATGGGCACATCCAATATTTATAATCATTTTAAAAATCAGATTAAGAATGTAAGGAGAATGATAAAATATGCATATGTTCTTGAAGCCTGTAACTATAGCTCATACATGTACTATAGCAGTTTCTGTTAAAATACAAATTTGTGACCAATACTTGAAACTAGAAAAGAAATATGAAGCCACTTAAAAAATATTCCTTCTGATCAAATGAAAGATTAATATAGATGTTCTAATAAGAAAAGTGTATCACTTCATCCTTACAACATAAATTAAAACTGGCAGAAACTTAAAAAGAAAAATAGTAAAATCCTGTAATAGAAAAGTAGCATTATTTCTTAAATACGACGTAATATTTCATTAAGAATAAGGCAGACTTGGATGAAAAAATAAGGAAACAACCACTTTTCGGTGTTCTAAGAAGAAAATGGAACATTTAAAAAGAAACAAACACATGGTTATAAGCCTACAGAAGAACCACTGAAGGTAACACAGTGTGAAAGGTTTCTACATTTCCTAAGACATAGGTATACTCTCCGGTAACTAAGTGACGGCAAGAATGACCTAAACCCAAATCCCTAACTCATCATTAGCAGTCAGAACTCCACCTGGATAGATGGCTGTATTTGAGTTTAAAACTTGCTTTGACTGTGACATCCTCATTAACCAGGGAGACAGTCCAATACACAAACCCCTGCCCCGGGTTTCTGTGCTCCACACTTTACAAGTGTATTTTTAAAACAACATCTTACAACCAAATATCAAGAATTAAACATTGATCTAACTGCTGTAAAAGCAAAGAGAAAGGGATGAACAAGAACTCTTTCCTCTGCCAGGAAGAAAAATAATACCTTACTTGTTAAGATGAGGCAATGTTTCTCATTTCCAACCACCTCTGCTTGGAAATTAAAATAATTCCATTAAAACTGACACTTTCTATATATATTCATTTATATAATAATATATATAATATATATTACATACGTATTTTATATCCTCGAGTCAAACTTTGAAAATCTCCCTGCTTACCTTCAGCCACATCACCAGAAATATCCTAGTCATGTATTTGGCAAAGGCAGAAGGCAGGGAGGTGTACCGGTAATAGCTTCCAGAATAGTATGCCTGGTATAAATTTGACCATCACCAAATGTTCTTCCCAAAGTTGTGTTGTTGTTGTTGTTGTTGTTGTTGTTGTTGTTGTTCAAATAGGAGACTAAGAGAAGTCAGCTTCATAAAGCATAATGTAATCAAACTCTGATTTGATTTTAAGTAATTTGGTCTTTCCTCTTAAATGACCTGGTTGAAGTGAGAAAAGTATTATGTGGTCATCTCATTAAAAAAAGAAAAATGAAAATCAATATGAAATCATTCCTGGGAAAAGCACACAGGTATCACCTTTGAAGATTCCCATTTTCTCAGAGTCGCCCAGCCACAAAGAAAGCTCAATTTTTTCATAAGGGATTAAGCGCTTCACCTTATCAAATTCTTTATATTTCTATGCCTCATCAAAAGTGAAGAATATTTAGCCTTTTTCTTCTCGCTAAGGTTCTCCCACATTGTAAAGAATTCTAGAAGGAAGTACTCGAAAGGGCAAAGTCAGCAGTGCCGCAGCTAAACCTTCTTTAGCAGTGACGACATACAGCAACGCCCTCGCCCCAGCCGTGACACTAGCTCCGCTCTGGGCTAGTCCTCATCCACTCAATAAATCAAGCTTAATGGGAGAGCTAGAGTAAAGACTTCTAAAATAGATCTCATCATGTTTAACAAGAATCCTCTGAATAACCAACAGAACAAATCATCTTGTAAACCTTAGAGATGATCAACCAACATCTGAGACAGAGGCTTCCACAGACTCACATCTTAGAGGAAGATATATCTGACTAAAAATGGTGTCCGGCTAATTCCCTGGCACCCCCTTTCCTAACTTTTCATTCAATGTCACCGAAGTTCAGAAAGAAGTGACTATTCGTAGTACCTCCAAAAACCAAGCCTGCCGAAAACACAAAGTACTGTCAGAATCTGGGAAGTATCCACTGTATGATAAGATGGAGATATCGCACCTCTGCTCATAGCACATCCTCACTTGAATTCATTAATAGATTTTCTTTACAAAGCTGGGACGTTGCTTCCTAATTTTTCTCTCTCTTTTTTAAAGATTTTATTTATTTGTCAAAGAGAAAGAGAGCACAAGCAGGGGGAGCGGCAGAGGCAGAGAGAAAAGCAGCCTGACGTGGAGCTCAATCCCAGGACCCTGGGATCATGACCTGAGACGAAATCAGATGCCTAACCGACTGAGCTACCAGACGCCCCGTTTCCTAATTTTTCTACCACTTCTCTGACCCATGCACATCCCTTTTCAGCTAAAGTAGATGGCAGCTGTCCCATCCTGTGCCTGAGACACTGATCTGGGATATAAGGAAGGCACTACTCCCTGAATACCTCCCCTTGCTACTCAAAGTGTGACCACCTCCCTAAACACTAAGCCCTCTCCATTCAGAATGACACTACAAATCCCAGACAACTATTTAGGAACTAAGGACAATGGGTATGTTGAACATCAAAATTGATGAGCTGCGGCCAGTAATTCTCACAGCCAAATCACAGCCTGCACTCACCAGTCATTTGACAAATACTCATTGAGTTCCCATCACATGCCAAGGACTGTTCTACGTGCTTGAGAGACACTAGTGGAAAACAGAGACAAAGATCTCCGCTCTCCCAGAATTTATATTCCAATAAGGGAGGCAGATAATAAACAAATATAGTAATATAATTTGGTAGAATATGAAAAGCACAACGTCAACAAGAACAAAAAAAGCAGAGAGAGGTACATGGGCTTGAGAAGGGAGGGGAGGGACAGCAGTTTTAAATAGGGTGGTCAGTGTAAGCCTCAAAAAGAAAATGACATTTGGTGAAGACTGGAAGGGAATTAGCCTCCTGGATATACAGAGGAAGAATTTCTAACAGAGGCTGGCAACAGTCATAGAAGAGGTAGAGAGAACGCCATGTCTGGCACAACTGAGAGTAACAAGGAAGCCATATGGCTGGAGTGGAATGGAGTGGAGGGAGGGAAAAACAGGAGTTGGTTAGGTCTGAGAAGTAACGGGGGCCACGTCATGTGTAAGGACTTCAGCTTTCACTCTGAATGCAATGTGGAGCAACTGCAGAATTTTGAGCAGCAAAGTGGGTGGATCCGACTTACATTTTGAAAGGATCACTCTGGCTGCTCTGCTGAGCAGAGACCATAGTGAGCAGTGATGGCAGCAGGGAGACCATTTAGAGACCACAGTAGTACATACAGCGAGAGACAACAGCGACTCGGACCCAGGTATGGTAGTGAAGAAAGTGAGGAGACACCAGATCCTGGATCTACCTGAAGGCAAACCCAACAGAATCATCCAATGGCCCCGACATGCCATAAAAGAGGATAAACTGTCAAGGATGATTTCAACGTAGCCAGAGCAACTGGCAAGGGGAAGCAGCCATGGACTGAGACAGAGGAGAGTTGTGAACAGGATTGAGAAGCAGATGAAAAGTTTGGTTTGGGACACATTAACTTGGAGATGCCACATTCAAATAGACATACAGAGAAGGAGTTGGAAATGCACACGCGGAGTGTGGGAGAGGTCAGCGCTAGAGATGTAAATTCAGAGACCATGAGTATATGGGTGGTAGCCATCAGAGCACACAGGACCACACAGGATAGATTAAAAACAGACAAGAGAAGAGGAACGAGAGTATACCTGAGGCGCTCCAACGTTAAGAGGCCAGAGAAACAAGAACGAGCAAAGGAGAGTAACAAGGAGCAACCAGTGAGGCAGGAAGACCACCAAGAGTCTGAAATGTCCTGGAGGCCAAGTGAGGACCACATGTGACACAAAAAAAAGGACTTTGCTGTGCCATATGAGGTCTCAGAAATGACTACTGTAGCTCAAGGAGCCATGGAAGTAAGGGATAACCTCAACAAGATAGTCTCTATGAAGTAAGAGGAGGAAAGCCGACTAGTCTGGGGGTTCGAGAGACTAGAAGTAGAATGAATTTGAGGCCATGAATAAAAATAACTTTTCGGAGGCGGCTGCCCATTTCAGCAATGACATTGTGAACATCTGGTAGGAAAGCAGGGCGAGAGAAGGCTTATGGAGATCCAACTAGTGTAGCATGCTTGTGTGCAGTCAAGCATGATACAGGAGAGGGAAAACCTGTGGTAAAGAGAGAGGAGAATTGGTAAGGTAGTTTCTTTTTTAAATTGAGATGTAATTGACACATAACATTGTGTAAGTATAAGGTGTACATTATGTTGATTTGATACATTTATACATTGCAATATGATTACAACCACTGTGTTACCTAACACCTCTATCATAACACTTTCACTCTGAATGCAATGTGGAGCAACTGCAGAATTTTGAGCAGCAAAGTGGGTAGATCTGACTTACATTTTGAAAGGATCACTCTGGCTGCTCTATTGAGCATAGACCAACACTCTGGATGCAATGTATAATGAAGATCTAATCTCCTGGCAAGTTTGAAGTTTATAATACAGTATTATTAACTGTAATCACTGAGAAGTGGATTAGATTCTCAAAAACTTATTTATCTATTAGTTGCAAGTTGGTGGCTTTAACCAATTACTCCTCAATACCCCCAATGGCCATGGGTGGTTTCTTCTGACTAGGTAAAAGGAGACAGGATGGGGACACTAAGAAAGGGACCGGCCTTAGACATGAGCATGATTAGTTACTTAGGACTATTCTCTGACTAGCATGAACGGTTACCTAAGCAACAAGCAGGAAGAGAGAGGTTATGAGTGTAGACACTGGGTGGGGGAAGTCTCTCTTCTGTTTCAATTTTCTCACCAATGTAGGGATCAAGTTCATCAGCTAAGACTGAAGATGGAAGGAAAGATATTCAAAATCTGAGGAAAGAGGGGATCAGAAAAAGTCACCCTAAAAAAAGCCAACTTCATTATTAAGTAAGAAAATAAAATATTCAATGATTCAACTCAACAAGCTAAAAGAAAATCAAATAAACCTAAGGGAAGCAAAAGAAAGAATCATTAAAAAGATAAAACAGAAATTAAGGGATTAGAATATAAGCAGTAGAACAGCCGGTTCTTTGAAAAGATCAATAAAATATACAAACCTCTCAGAAAGCTCATCAAGAGGGAAAATACAATTATACAACATTGGAAATAAAATGAATATAAGCCAAAGAGACAAAGGAAATTTAATACAAGTATAAGGGAATACACATGATTTTATGCTGAAAATTTGAAAGGCTAGATGAAAAGAAAGAATTCCTAAGAAAATATAAATTGTCAAAACTGACTTGAGAAGCAGACTCTGAACAATTCAATAACTGTATGGAAATAGACAATGCTGACAATGATTTTACAGGGGATTTTACAGGGGAGCACTATCAAACCTTTACGAGACAGAATTTTTATGCTTTTTAAGCATGTTATATGGTATAGAAAAAAAAAAATCAAAGAAAGTTTCCCGTTTCATTTTATAAAATCCAGCATAACCTGAACATAGAAACTCCAAAAATGAGTTTAAGAAATATAAATCCATCTTACTCATAAATATAAATAAAAAATCCTAATATAATTATCAAATCACATACAGTTATAATGTGATCATATTATTAGATGCTAAAACTGCATTTGGAAAAACAAATCAAAAAAATCATTCCTAATAAGATATTTTAGGAAACTCACATTAATCTTTCACTAGCCAGTATCTGAGACCCTGTTTCACAATTAACTTCCAAAATCCTCCCATTAGCCTCAGAAGCACACAATCAGTGCTCAACAAATATTAGCTAGTTATTACTATTATTACTGTGTTAAAACACTAATATCTACTCCTACCACTAATATTTAATATCTCCTTATAAAGCTAACTATTCCCTGTCCTCAGGAGAGTTAACTATGGCCAATGCTTAAAAAAACTTAAGCATAAATTCAAGCAGGTTGACCACAAACTTTTCTAAAATGAAACACAAATTCTCTAAGGAAAAAAAGTCTGTTTTAATTGCATTTTAACAATGTAGTAGATCTTGATATGTGCCCTAATTTCAATGATTCAGGAAAAACAAATTTATAAAACACTGAATGACAAGGCAAGAATAGTTTATGTCAGCTCACCTTGTAAAAGGCATAGGATTACGTATAACCTACTGAACATTCGGTCTTAATATTTACTCAGCTGATAGTTTATAAATAAGAAATTCCCCAGCCTAAGGAGGAAAAGAAAACTTTAAAAACTGGCCAACTTTATTTTACACTCATTTCCCACTGGGAAGAAAGCTCATTAGGTATTGAATTAGTTGGTTTATATTTCCTCCAAAAAGAATTACTTAACATCCTCATTTGAAACTCTGGAGGTTTGAGAAAGCCTTTTAAATCACCAAGCAAAAGGAAGTAACCGAGGTGGTACCTTCTTGGCTGTAGTCAACTCTAGTGCAAGGGAACCTCATGAAATCCACTATATGTGGATTCCTAGCTTCCCAAAGAAAAAGAATTCCCAAACACAGGCAGTTCAGTTCCATAACTCACTACAACCATTCTGTATTTGAGAGATCCATTGCTTTTCCTCCAGAGAATTCAGGAAATTTGTTGTTTCTTAGAAAATGCCAGGATGTAACTGTACTTGCTGTGAAAGACCAGAAGAGGAGGCAATACAGAGCTAGTGAGTTAAGCACATGAGAGACGAAGGTATTAAGTACAAAACAAGGTTACTCTTTGAAAAAGCTAAGTTTTATTGCAGAACTTGACTGGATGTCAAACAAGAGGCATGGAAGAAAAACTGAATAGCAGAGAGAGTAACCAAGAAGGAATAAGACCTCACATACAGGCTACATATGCGGAGGAAGAAGAAATGAGGATAACAAAGCATTATGGTAACAGGGCACAATCAAGGTCAATTTGGGGAGATTAGGGATGCATGTAAAGTTCAAACAAGGGTTTTTCTTGAAACCATGAAATTGTGTTATTATCAAACACAATGACCTGTAATAGCTACCTCTAAGTTTGTTCACCAGCCTCACAGCCCATTTCTCTGCAAACGGCCACCTGGGAGACACCGCAGCCATGTCTGTGCCACGTGACTTTGCCAGAGCCCCAGCCCTGAAGTCGTCCCCTCCACACCCTGAGTCAGTCCTGCTCTCGACGGTCCACCTCTGCCGGGCCCTGGAACTGGCTCTAGGCCCTGGAGTTCGGTACACTTCTAAAGAGCCTTTCCTAAGAAAAGCCCATACTAAACTAACAAAATACCAGCATGTAAGAGGCCATTTGTCTGACTTAATGAGCAAGAAGATTTCGTAATCTGATAACCCATACTTAACGGTAAACTTTAAGGTACTTCTAAAAATACCTTCCAATATGTCCCCTTTCATTTTGCTTATGCTTTATTACCCTGGCAAAGCAAACCAAAAACTGGTTTTAAACATACATACCATACCATATAAACCCCACAGATATCAAAAAGAGTCTTTCAAAGAAGATATTTTTTAAAGCATACAGGATGTGAGCCTCTGTGCAATGGCCAAGAGCAACAAAACATTGTCACAGCTGAAATGAAGTCCCTCGTGTCCCAGCAAGAGCTCGGGGATGCAGGAAGGCTAACAGCTGTGTGGAGGCGGTGGGAACCAGGCCTGGACTCCGTTGTCACATGGCTTCCTTCGACCTCAGCAGGACTAAGCCTAAATGGAAATGACTAAGACAACTAGTACCTGAGGACCATCCCAGTGATAATGGGTACAGATAATCTTCTAGAAACCTTTTATAAATATGAACATAAAGGAGATTCGATACAGCCTCCACAACACCAAAGTGAGGCCAAGGACACCAAAAAAATACCTCAGACTAAAATGCTTGGAAGACTTTTCTAACGTGGAGATCTGTTAAATGCCGAGCAACCTCCCCAGGGAAATAGCAGAGAAGTCACTGAGAGCGGAGCGAGAAATTCATTTCTGAAAGCCTCTTTTCCAACTTGGGAAATTTAACTCTATGCCTTTGTAATCCCCAGAGACAGCTTGGCTGAGGCTGCACTGGGTGTAACCATATGTCAAAACTAATACATTGGATATGCTACTCACCCACAGTTTGTCAGAAAATAGTCAAAACTAAAAGTGCCAAAGGACTCTTTTCTTTACGGATAGGAGCATAAGGTGTGACTTTATAACATTAAAAATACTTTGTCCTTTACATAGAAAGACAATTATTTAAACAGGCTATGTTTAAAAGACCAAAGAAATAGGCATTTCCTTTTTTGGGGGGGGGGGGGGGGGTACTTGGGGGCAGCAACGTTGGCCGTCTTTCTTTCTTTAATAGCAATTTAACCAAAAGTGAATCCTTCCCTCCATCCTCCCCTACCTGGCTAAAAAGTCCTAGTCAAATCCTGGGTCCTCCTCCTTCAGGACTCGGCTTAGGATTCAGTCCAAGCTCCACTAGGAAACCCTCCCTCCTAAGATCCAAGGCCCCATGGAAATCTTTACTTCCCTCTAGCTGAGTGCTCATCACCTAGGATCTGATGGCCAAGCACCCCCCTACAGACCAGAGACGCAAATAAGAAAAACAAAACAGACCAAGAGAAATAATAAACAAGAAGCAAGATGTTCCCTCTACTGCAGGCTGCTTTAAGAGGCAGGGGAGTGTGTGGAGAAACCCGGGTGGAGGATAAACACACAAGGAACAAACCTTTTTGGATAAACCCCACCAACAATGTTCCCAGTAGAAATTATTTTTTATTCTGGGCTTCTTGGTACAAAACTTAAGATGACACTAACACAAATAAATTTTCCCCAAAAACATAGGCCTCACTAAAGGAAAACTCAATGGAAGCAAATTCAACCCATTTTCTGATGGTTTATATAGTTTTACATTATAGAGAGAATACTCAGATATAATTAGTGTTTTTACCTTCTACAAGTGTAACAACTTCTAATACTTTTTTAGCAAAAATCATCCTGAGTCATTATTACCAAGATATCAGTTCTCCCCAGTTTGATCTAGAAGATTCAGTGCAACCCCAATTAAATTCCCAGCAAATTACTTTGTGGATACTAACAAAGTGATTTTTTTAAAAGATTTTATTTATTTGATAGAGAGAGAGAGAAAGAGAGAGAGAGAGAAAGTGCACACATGAGCGGGGAGGGGTAGAGGGAGAAGCAGACTCCCTGCTAAGCAGGGAGCCTGATATGGGGCTTGATCCAGGACCTTGAGATCATGACCTGAGCCGAACGGAGATGCTTAATGGACTGAGCCACCCAGGCGCCCTCTGACAAAGTGATTTTAAACTTTTTATAAAGAGACAAAACATCCAGAATAGTCAATACAATTTTAAGAGAAGCACAAACTTGGAAGACTGACACTACCTGATTTTAAGACTTACTATGAAGCTACAGTAATCAAGACTATATGGCTCTGGTGAAAGAACAGACAGATTCATGGAACAGAACAGAGAAGACCCAACAGACCCACATAAATTGTCAATTAACTTTTGACAAAAGAACAAACACCAACATAATGGAGTACAGACAGTATTTTCAATAAATGGTGTTGCAAGAACATCTACATGCAAGAAAATGAATCTAGATGCAGACCTTACACCCTTCACAAAAATTAACACAAAACGTATCTTAGACTTAAACGTTAAATAGAAAACTATAAAACTCCTGGAACACAAGAGAAAACCTAGATGACCTTAGGTATGGAAATGGCTTTTGAAATTTAATACCAAAAGTGTGATTCATGAAAGAAATGAGAGATAGCTGGACTGGACTACAGTTAAAAACTTCTGCTCTGTGGACAACAGTGTCAAGAGCATGAGAAGATAAGCCACAGACTGTGACAAAGTATTTGCGAAAGACAAATCTGATTAAGGACTGTTAACCAAAATACATAAAGAACTCGTACAACTCAACACTAAAAAAACAAACTACCCAATTAAAAATTTAGCCAAAAACCTGGACAGACATCTCACCAAATAAGATATACATATAGCAAATAAGCATATGAAAGGACACTCCATATCATATGCCATCCAGAAAACATAAATTAAAACTAAATGAGTTGCCATATACACCCATGAGAATAGCCAAAATCCAAATAACTGATAATACTGAATTCTGGCAAGGATGTGGAGCAACGGTAACTATCATTCATTGCTGGTAGGAATGCAAACTGGCCGAGCCACTTTGGAAGACAGCTTGACAGTTTCTTAGAAAACTAACATACTTTTACCATATGATCCAACAATCATGTTCCCTGGTATTTAAACAAAGGAGTTGAAAACTTATGTCCCCACAAGGACCTGTACGTAGATATTTATAGCAGCTTTGTTTGTAACTGCCAAAACTTGGAAGCTACCAAGATGTCCTTCAGTAGGGTAAATGGATACACCAGAGTATGGAGTATTATTTGGCACTAAAAAGAAAAGAGCTATCAAGCCATGAAAAGACATAAAAGAACCTCAAATGTGCACTGCTAAGTGAAAAAAGCCAATCTGAAAAGCCTATATTCTATGATTCCAGCCACATGACATTCTGGAAAAGGCTAAACTACAGGGACTGTAAAAAGATCAGTGGTTGCCAGAAGTTGAGCCAGTGGGGGTGGGATAAATAGGTGGAACACAGGATTTTTAGGGCAATTAAACTACTCTGCATGATACGATAATGATGGATGTCATTACACATTTGTTCAAATCTACAGAATGTACAAAATCAATAGTGAAACCTAAGGTAAACCATGGATTTGGGGGTGATCATGATGTGATGTGTCAATGTAGGTTCATCAATGGTAACAAATAAACCATTCCAGTAGAGGACATGGATAGTGGAAGAGAATGTGCATGCATAGGGGCAGGGAATATATAGGAAATCTCTGTACCTGCCTCTCCATTCTTCTGTGAACTATAAACTTCTCTCTAAAAAATTTTAATAAAAAATCATCCTAATGGTTTTCTTCTAGAATCTTCAAAGAGTATTCCTTGGAACTCTTTTTCTTTCAGACTTCAATAGAGGTAAACTGAGTCAAAGTTAAATCCACTTTGGAAACAAGTCAAACAGAAATAATACAGGCTTAAAATCTTTTTTTTTAATCCTTTTTTTTAAAGATTTTATTTATTTATTTTGACAGAGAGAGAGACAGCGATAGAGGGAACACAAGCAAGGGGAGTGGGAGAGGGAGAAGCAGGCTTCCCACTGAGCAGAGAGCCCAATGCGGGGCTCGATCCCAGGACCTTGAGATCATGACCTGAGCCGAAGGCAGATGCTTAACTGACTGAGTCACCCAGGCGCCCCTCAGGCTTAAAATCTTTACCATATTCATTTGCAAACTGAATCTCCTAGCAGGATCCAGTATTTCCCAATTTCGTTTTTTTATTTAAATTCAGTTAATTAACATATAATGTATTATTTATTTCAGGGGTACAGGTCTGTGACTCATCAGTCTCATATAATACCCAGGGCTCGTCACAACACATACCCTCCCCCATGTCCATTACCCAGCCTCCCCATCCCTCCCACCCCCCTCCACTCCAGCAACCCTCAGTTTGTGAAGAAGACTTTTCTCCTACATTACTCTTCATGACTCTGTTCACATAAACGTACTTTGAAAAATCCTGGATTATATACAAAGGGTCTAAAATGGGAGCTACCGATGGGTTAAATTCTGAAACAAAGCTGCCAGGTCAAAACTATGCTCTGTTCCTTATAACAGGTATCTGGCACTTTCATACACTGCTAGGAGGGGTTTAAGTTGGTATAAGCACTTCAAAAAAACTGATGAGCACTGATTCCTAAGGCCGAAACTTACACATTACCATACAACCAACTCCTAGACAGATACATGCAATTGTCATGAAATACCACGTGTAAGAGTGCCCATGGCAGCAGGACTCATAGTGACTCTGCACTGAAAACAACACACGTTAAGGGCAGAAGGGATAAATCCATGGTAGTATCTTCACACAATGGGTGTGATGGTCAGAAAAATGCTCCCTTCCCAAAATTCCACATCCGAATCCCTGGAACCTGTGACTACTACCTTACATGGCAAAAGGATGTTGTAGGGGTGATTAAGTTAAGGAGACTGAGATGGGGAGAAGATCCAAATGGGCCCTGATTGTAATCACACATGTTCTTCTAAGAGGGAGGCAGAAGGAAATTTGAGGACAGAAGAGGTAAAGTGAAGAGGAAGCCAATACTGGAGTGACATGTTTTGACAATGGAGAGAGCAGCCTCAGGCAAGGAATCCAGGTGGCCATGAGAAGCAGAAGAAGACAAGGAAACAGAGTCTCCCCTCAGAGTCTACAAAACGGAGTCCCACCAACACGGTGACTTCAGTCCCAACTACAGACTTCTGACCTGCAGAACTATACCAGAATAAAGTTGCAGGGCTTTAAACTGCTTTGTGATACTTAGTTACAACAGTAACAGGAAATTGACCCAATGGGGTACTATACAGAAATGGGAAAGAATATACAACTGTTACCCATGACAACAGGCAGGATTTTCACAGGCATCCCAGTTGGAAAACGAAACCAGACACAATGGGGCACAGTGTAGGATGGCCTTCCTATCAAGTTCAACAACAGGTCAAATGAATGCATAGGGGCAGAGGTCAGGACAGCCGTGATCTCTGTGAAGTGGCAGGGACTTGAAGGGATGCACAAGAGCATCTGGAAGAGGAATCTCTTTCTTAATACACGTTGTGGTTACACGGGTCTAATGTACGCTGAGAAAATTCATCAAATTACACACAAGTAATGTGTATACTTTTCTATCCATGTAGTATACATCAACAGAGGTTTTGTGTTGTTATTTTAACTTTTTTTTTTTTCTTTTTAACCATTAGATCCAAATGACTCATAAAATAAACCCCTCTAGGGGAGGCCCTGGTTGGGAGCAATCCAGAGCGTGGCCATTCTCACACTGTGAGGGAGAGAAACAAAGATAAGGAGGCCACTGACTATACCCACGCAGTCGATAAGGAAACCGGAAGAATTAGATTCTGAACAAACAAAAATAAATCAATGATTCTAATAGAACATGAGGTTTTTGCAAATAAAGAGTCTAGAGTGACAATTCCAGCTTTCCAACAATTCCACCTATTATGTTATACTAACAAAGTTAGATTAAGAATTTAGTAGAGAAGCTCCAGTGAATCCACTGGGCTAGAGAAGATGGGCATGTGTCTGTCGTCTCACATCTAGGGAAAAAAGATGGAGAAAGACAACAATCAGTGAGAAAAGGCCTGCCCACCTCACAAAGTCAAGATGTAACCACAGGGTCCTTCTCTCTTGTACTCTTATCAAGTGCAAGAACAATAAAAGTATTAATACTTTGACCTTGACATGTTACATATTAGAAAACATAACCAACACCACATATAGCATGATAGAGTTTAAAAGAAACATACAGTATTTTCCTAATACATATTTTTAGGAAATAATAATACACACACACCCCAACCACTGCTTCCTCTAGCATATCAGATCAGAATGAATCTGAATGCAAAGTCACACACTTTCTATAATTCTAAATGAATAAATCCAGTAGAGACAGGGAAGAAGTTAAATTTAAAGCACTACAAGGAGGACCAAAGCAGAGATGGGTCATGCCAGTTCCAGAGAGGGCAAGTCCTGACTTTAACAATATAAGGAGGGAGGCAGCAGAGACTAGTACTTTTTCTTCCCTTATATTATTGGAGCCAAGGGTATGAAGGTATCTGGTGGCCAGCTGGAAAAGCTGAGTCAGTCCTACAGTTCAAACAGTTTGCAGTCTACATGCCTGTATGGTACCAAATTTGGGTGGAACGCTTCATTTTCTAAAACTTAAGATCACCTTACTGCAACACCTACACATACCAGAAGAGGCTCGGAGACACTGAGAATCAAAAAGCTAGTATGTCACCAAGTGGAGATTCCAACACCCTGGTGATTCTCTTTATCCCACATTTGGTCTCTGGTGAATCAGTTTCACCATTAACACAGTGATATGGGAATAGGCTTAATACTGCACTCCAACCCAAAATTCAGATGTAGAATGAACACTGCACACCTCAATCCCACTGAATTCTTAATTTCACTAGATTTTCACTGAAAGCATATAATTGCATATAAAATGATTTTATAGTAAACTCAATAGGAAATGGAGAGATCAATAGTCAGAATGTCAATACGGCTTTGAAAATGCATTTTGATGCCTCAATGTCCCTGAAGGTAATATGGTCAAGCTCAAAACATACATTCTCTGTTACCTGAAAGGCAGAACAATGAAGGATTTTGAAGCTTCGGGAAATTGAGAATCTAGAAAAAAACCTGAAAGAAAGCAAACTGTCAACAACAGCTAAATCTGGGTGGTGTCTGTGATATTCTTGGTGCCTTTCTGGAAATGTGGAAAGTGTCAATTTTAAGAGAAGGAAAAATTAAAAGAATTTCACAGAAAATTTCTATGAAACAGCCACCTGTAAAAAATGTTTTGGGTGCTTTTAGGAAAAAACCAGTAACAGAACATGAAAGAAGAAGTCTAGCTTTGAAAAACAAAGTCTTAACAGAGAAAATTATATGCTTTCTACTGGTACAGCCCCATAATTATCTCTCAATGTAAATTCTTATTAATACTTATCCCATTTTCACATAATTTTAAAATTTCAGCATTTTTAAATGTGTTTTTTCCCCAGAAATATTTTCTCAAACACATGCTACCACCCCAGGAAATAAATTCACTTCTAGTCGAAGAAAATGCAGGAAAAGTGAAATTCAGTTCTTTTGGATGTTATCATAACTGTTTTAAATGATTAATGGCTAACAAATGGGTTTACAACAGAAAACCCGTCTAAGACCTGAACAACAGGCAAATCTGCAGCTCACTGTAACTAGAGGGAAATGACTGTTTACCCCTTATAAACAGAAGGCCAAGTTGAGGCAATGCAGAAAGCCAACCACAAACTCAATCCCAATAAGGTCAGAACAGCGTACACTGGCTACCGCACAGAAGCCGCTACTGTCCTTCTTATGGAAAAGGCAACCAAAGCTCAGAGCTCAAGCAGCTCACTGAAGTCAGTTAATATGATGAGCTCCAACAAAAGATTCTTTGTGTCATGCAATCCTGACTCTACCAATAAAATTCAACATCACCAAGAGCTCATTGAGACTCTGAGAGGCCCATTCACAGTGTCGTGCCATCTTTCAGCCATTGGCCAGACAGTCATACCCATGCTGCTTCACGATCAAGAAAATGCAGTGCAGGGCGTCTGGGTGGCTCAGTCGGTTAAGTGTCTGCCTTCAGCTCAGGTCATGATCCCAAAGTCCTGGGATCGAACCCCACATCAGGCTCCCTGCTCGGCAAGGAGTTTGCTTCTTCCTCTCCCTCTGCCCCTCCCCTCACTTGTGCACGTGCATGCTCTTTCTCTCAAATAAATAAATAAAATATTTTTTAAAAAGGAAAGAAAAGGAACAGGAAAAGGAAAGGAAATGCAGTGCAGGGGGGCCTGGCTGGCTCAGTCAGGAGAGCATGCAACTCCCAATCTAGGGGTTGTGAGTTTGAGCCCTACCTTGGGTATAGAGATTTCTTTTTTTAAGATTTTATTTTTAAGAAAAAAAAAGAAAATGCAGTTCAGAGTTAAGTGTAACCCAAGCTGGCAGTTAAGCCAAGACACTAATCTCATTTTTCCAACTCCCAAGTCTTACACTTTTTTCCACAAATCATAAAAGCAAACATGCTAGCTACAGGGGCCACAGGGTATAATAAAACTAGGACAAGTTTTGCACAGCTGGGTTTGACTCTCACTTGGTAGTTTTGTGAACTTAGAAAAGTTATTTCTTTGATTTCTAGTCTTCTCATATTAAATGCATCTATCAGCACCATCCCCTTCCCTGGAAAGATCAGAGTAGATGTGTGAAAGATCTGGTACTTATGGACACTCAAATGGTAACTGTTAGTATTATCCATGACAACACAAGCTCTTGCCTTGTAGTAACTATTTCATTAAGCAGTATGGAATGCATGCTAGCCCAAGAAATCAACCCTTTGAAGTCAACACAAAGAGTTCAAATACTTCACAATAAAGAGTTTGAAAGGCACTGCTCTTTACCACAGTATATGCCCTTCGTGTTTATCACTCCAGGGTCTAAACATTTTCCCAATTATGGGCTGAATTACGTCTCCTCCATCAAATTCATATGTTGAAGTTCTAAGACCCAGTACCTCAGACTGTGACTATATTTGGAGATGCAGTCTTCAAAGTGGCAATTAAAATTAAACGAAGTCACTAGAGTAGTGTCTAACCCAATCCAAGGAGATTAAGACACAAGCACAGAGAAAAAACCACCATGTGAAGACACAGGAAGAAGATGGTTACCTACAAGCCAAAGAGAAAAGCCCTCAGAATAAAATCAACCCTGCCAACACCTTGATCTTGGACTTCCAGCCTCCAGAACTGTGAGGAAATAAATGTCTCTTGTTAGAGCCAAGACCCTGATACTTTGTTGTGACAGCCCCAGAAGAGGGATACACCCATCAAGTGCCATCCTCCCCCACCTGCAGCCCAACCCAGGTACAAAGGACACACAGCTGTGACCACCACTACCACACAAGGTGCCTGAAAATTGGCACAAATGAGTGCTAAAGTAGAACCTGTTGTATGCTAGTCGATCCGGTATTTCTAGTCCACAAAAGAATCAACCTTTTCTATCACTTTCAACAGTAGTGGCTAGCTCATAGGCCTCCATGAGGAGGAACTGGAATTCAGGAGCAGAAGAGCTCTGGCCCTCTACTGATATCTTCTTAAGTCAGACTGGGCTCTCTTCAGGTGGAAGCCTCCCTATAGGGAAACAGGTTAAGGCCCAGATGGAGCCTTACTGCTCCAAGTCCAGGAGCACCACAAAGCTTTCAGAGTTAGGGCAGGCATTTTTTTTTTTTAAGATTTTATTTATTTATTTGAGAGAGAAAGAGAGAGAGAAAGGACATGCACGAGCAGGGGAGGGGGGGCGCAGAGGGAGAAGTAGGTTCCCCACTGAGCAGGGAGCCCAACGTGGGGGTCGATCCAAGGACCCTGAGATCATGACCTGAGCCGAAGGCAGACGCTTAACCAACTGAGCCACCCAGGGCAGGTATACTTTCAAGTAAAAATTACAATAGCTTTGAAAGTGTTATCTTGTCACTTGCAATACCATGAATGGACCTACAGGGTATTATGCAAAGCGAAATAAGTCAGACTGAGAAAGACCAAAACCGTATGATTTCACTTACATGTGGAATCTAAAACAAACAAACAAACAAACAAAGAACAAGCAAAACAGAAACAGACCCCTAGATACAGAGAACAAACTGGCGGTTGCCAAAGGGGTGGGGGGTGGGGGGAGGGAGACTGCAGAGGTGAAGAGAATGAAGATATACGACATCCCAGTTATAAAATAAGACATGGGGATGTAATGTACAGCACAGGGAATAAAGTCAATAATAACGTAACAGCTTTGTACGGTGACAGATGGCTACCAGACTTACTGTGGTAACTACCTCAAAATGTATATAAATACCGAATCACTATGTTGTATACCTGAAACAAATACAATACTTTGTCAATTCTTCAATAAAAAATTCTTAATGCAAAACAAAAAAATTACAGTAGTTTTCAAAGACTAGCACTGCATTTATAGTTTCCTGACTTACACCAGATTATAAAGAAACTATATTATTACCATTGTTATTTTTAGACATTCAGATAAAGTCTAAGAGCAAAGTTTCTTGTGCTCAAAACATTTACTCAACACAGAGTAATTCAGCTATGGCTATTTATAAATCTAAGTTAAACTCTGCTGGATTGTCCCCAGAGAGCTAAATCCCCATTTTACATAATGGCAATTATTCAAAATGCCTGGTCTGAAGAAAGATAGGGACTAACCGAAGATGAAGAATGTTTATGAAACACTGGTTTGAGGGCTTCATCTCATCACTTTAAACAACAAAAAGTTACTATTTCTCTGTTCCACCATCAGAACACACATTTTCCTAGAAAATTCTACATTTTGGCAGAGTAGCATTCAGTAAGAAGAAGTAATGGACAACAATCACAACAATTAACATTCCTTAAGAGAATATACAGAATGACATGTCTTATTAACCTCAAATGCTACTTCCTTTTACAATAAATTTAAATTTCAAATTACAAATCGCCCTCCCCTCCCATTTCACACGGTATTATGAATAAGGGATATGTTTGGGTTCAGCTCTGTCCTCCAACTCACCTTGGTGTATTTACTGAGTCCCCTCCACCCCAGGCATGGATTACAGTCATGATCACAAGCATAAATTAGATGGTCAAGTTGTCTCTGCTACCCTCAAGTCCCTTGTACTGTTGAAGATGAAAAAAAATTCTGGGGACAGTAGAGCACTATTTCTCAGAGTAGTCCCTGGATCAACTCAACTGGTATCACAGGGGGTTGGCTATTAAAAATGCAGGTTCCTAGGCTGCAGCTAGAGTTACTAATCTCAGGACAGCGCCCAGATATCTTCATATTAATCAACTTCCCAACTGATTCATATACTGAGGACAGTTTAAGACCCAAAGCAACATACAGTACATGCTACTGGCACGGGGCCTTGGCCTCTGATACTACCATTTAGAGCTTGTGCGACCATGGGGAAGTTATTTCACCTCACTCCCCCACCAGTATTCTAGGGACAACAGTACCGACCCCGAGAGGTGCTGGAAGAGGACGCAAAATAATCTACACGAAGCCTCCAACATGCTGCCTAACCCACAGCACACACTGAAACATGTGGGCTGTTATAATTACAATATACAAAAGGACTTTGAATTTATTGATTAATTTTGGTTGAGTCACTGATTAACACATTAAAACAAAGTGAGTATTCTAAGGGAACCATGGAAACATGTCTTCTGATGGTAAGTCACAAGGTTCTGAGGGCTCAGATTTTAAATAATGTTTAATGGTAGGGGCGCCTGGGTGGCTCAGTCGTTAAGCGTCTGCCTTCGGCTCAGGTCATGATCGCAGGGTCCTGGGATCGAGCCCCGCATCGGGCTCCCTGCTCCGCGGGAAGCCTGCTTCTCCCTCTCCCACTCCCCCTGCTTGTGTTCCTTCTCTCGCTGTGTCTCTCTCTGTCAAATAAATAAATAAAATCTTTAAAAAAAAAAAAAAAAAAAAAATAATGTTTAATGGTAAATGCCAGGCATATGGCTCTAAGAACACAGGCTGAAAACGGAATTCTGTAGTCAACAAGGTTTGCATTTCACAACATCTTAAATGGAGGTGTCAGAGCCGACTCGGAGGGACCTGAAACCATTCCTGTGAAACATAATTTGACTGTGCCATCCAAAATCACACCACAGCATTCGCCTGTATAATTACGTATTCGGCTCAGATTTTGTTTTTATCATTTATATCTTTTGTTTTCATCTTAAAAAAAAAATTCCTATGTACCAGTAGAGCAGAGATTAGAAACACACCTGGGACTTTCGTACAACTAAAGCAGCACATGTATTTAATTATGGTGAGGTTTCTGTCATTATCATTCTAAACATGCTCATGCTATACCCATTAAAAACAGAAAAAAAAGGAAGCTGTGGGGAAATGCAGACGGCACACGGTAAGTTTAATCTTTAGATGATCTCAAACGAATCTGTGCAAGCAGAATTCCAAATTACCGCACGTAAATAAAAAACGTGAAATCTGCTCCTCCAATATCCACTCTCCAGAAACAGCTTCTGGATCATTTTGGAAGGGAGCCCCATCCAGGAACTAGGTCCCCAGAAGAACCATGATGACTATTCAGTGCAGTTTCTGTGGCTTGGGAGACACAAAATACTCAGCTTGATCCCAGATTAGGAAGCCCATAAAAACCCTCATGCTAGTTGAGTGATCCTCTTCCAGAGTACCTGGTACCCTAAAATATATGAAATTTCTGACTGTCTACTTAAAGGACAATAAGCTCCAGATTCTTATGCACAGGAAGACACAAAAGATATGTAAGAATAAAGCAGAGGAGCAGGAACAATGGTGATCTGTGGCAGGCATTTCATAAGAGGGTAAGTAGAATAGGGAGCAACAGGGAGGAGGGGGAAGGCTGGAACAGCAGCTGTAGGGAAAACAAAGTCTAGCCTATAGCTCAGAACCGATTACTTAACAGTTATTTCTTAAATGTGCTAAGTTCCTGTATAACTTACCTCATGTAATCTTTGTAGTTGTTACGATTCCCACCTCCTATAACTAAGGCTGAACTAAGGTTGAACACTTGGCACTTAGTAAGTACTCTATACTACAGCCATTTTTCTGATCAACAAATGAATCAGCCCAATTGAATGTACTTTTAGAAGAACGACTTTGACATTCCAAACAGACATGGAAAGGGCACCTGGGTGGCTCAGCTGGTTTAAGTGTCTGCCTTTGGCTCAGGTCATGATCCCAGAGACCCCGGGTAAAGCCCCACGTTGGGCTCCCTGCTCAGTGGGGAGCCTGCTTCTCCCTCTAACTCTACCCTCTTCTCATGCTCTCACTCTCTCTCTCAAATAAATAAAATCTTAAAAAGAAATACAACAGACATGGCATAATAAAGACATATAAATGCTTACAAGAAAAAAAATCAAGTATGCAAATCTGTATCTTACTTATCAACTCTGGATCACACTAGCCCAGGAACAAAATTATAAAAGTATAAAAGAACCATGTGTGAATTTAATTTTTAAAAAGTTTTTAACTTGAGGGGCATCTGGGCAACTCAGTCAGTTAAACAGCCAGCTCTTGATTTCAGCTCAGGGTCCTGGGATTGAGCCCCATGTCAGGCTCTGTGCTCAGGAGGGAGTCTGCTTGAGATTCTCTCTCCCCACCCTAACCAATAAATAAATCTTTAAAAAAAAAAAGTTTTTAAGTTGAAAAGTCCATGTTTTTGGTAAAGCTGAGTCCTCTGAGAGGTGAAAACTAGTATTTCCAAGGCATTTTCACATATATAATTTTTTTTTTAACAACAACCTATAAGGTAGGTATGCCCATCGCGTCCAAGAAAAATTAAGCAACTGAAAAAAGTAAGTTAAGCAACTGACTCAAGGCTGTGAAATCCCAGCATTAGGAATTGACCTATTCCTTCCATTTCAAATTACTTCTTTTTCCATCATTTATGTTGGGTTTACTGAAGATCAAGTTCTAAAAAAAAAAGTAAAAATTTTCTTTAAAATGAAGCCCTAACTAAAAAGAAATATCTAAATTCAAATAGTGGTAGCCTTAAGCCCTTAAGAAACTCAAGATGAGAAAATTAACAACTAATGGACCACAGGAAACTAGACAAGCAAAGGCACGTTGCCTTGCCTGGTGTGAGATCCAAACCAGCACAAAAATCAGTGAGGGAAACAGAAAACTAGTTCTAAGAGGTTCTGTGAACAGAGACACAGGGATTCACCTCGATAATTAAAAAATGGAAGAGAAGCAAAACAACACAAAAGAAAATACAGCCAGGTGCTACAAGACATGCAACATGAGTGCCACCAACTCAGAATGCACTCAAGATACATTTATAGGAAAGCAAGTTGTGTAATATATCTCCAATGTCATCAGCATCCAACCTATGCAGTAATAGCCAAGTCTGAGTCAGCTACTACCATTCAAACTTCATCACCATCTGCTCAAATGTTAAAATACTCAGTAGTAGTGACTTCAGTAATACTCGTCATTAGCAATGATAATCAATACTTCAGTAATTATATTAATGATTACATTCATGATTAAGGGATAAATATACCTCATTCTATTATAAATAGTAAAAGGTAAGCAGTATTTACAATCTATCACAAATAATTAAAAACATATTTCCAAATTGCAGTCTTAAATCATTCCAAAGGTCTATTTCTCAGTGTGTTTACAAAGACAAAAAAAAAAAAAAAAAGCCCACACATCAAGCAATTTGCTTTAGGGGAAGAAAAAAAAAAGTATCTCAATATGTTATCCAGAAATCCTAATGCAGTGATGACATATATCTATGTTACAGCCCCATTTCATTCAGGGAAAGCACCTGCTCACAGTCTTGCTTCCCATCACAACAGATGAACATTCAGACGCAGAGGCTACAAGGAGAAGGCACTTCTACGCAGGACAATCTTTAGGAAAAATCAACCAGAAAGGTGCACTTCTCAATGGTCTAAATTGCTACATGGTCTACACAAGAATTACACTGAGAAGTTTAAAAAGAAAAATAAAGTAATAAATATTTTAACTATTAATAAAGCCTTTCAATAAGCAATTTCTTTCTACTTCAATGTGACTTTTTGGCTGATAAAATTCTAATAGGCTGCCCAAATTTGACAAGTTGTAACAACATTAACACAAAAGTCAAAGCACTTGTGCATATCAGACCAAAATCTAAGGCTTAGGGGACCTCACCAAGATTAAAGAAAGTACCAACTAGAAAAAAGAGAACAACAATTTGTACGGGGTTACAACGGTGAGAGAAGAACTACCGGAATTTTCCATCATGAAACAGCAGACAAATTTCTATAAACCATCTTGGTGCTAACAAACGCAAAGTAATAAAATTCTGCTCCTCAAAGTGTAATTCGTTATTCTCTGTGCTGCCACCAGAGCAAACACAAATATCCGCTTCCATTTTAGCCCTAACACCTTACGCTATGAGGGAGGGAGAGGGGAAGTGGCCCCGTAGGGCCACAGCTGCAGAGGCAGAAAGACCCCAGGCTACGGACGACAGCCACAACTAAGCAGGGACCGCACGCGGCCAGTTTCGGTCACAGCGCGGTCACCATGACACAAGAACTGCCCATGGAGTGCTGAGCGAGACCAAAGCCTCCAGAAGGTGCGCTCAAAGGCAGGAGACGGACGGGCATCCACCCCAACAGGCACATGCGGGAGAACATGAGGCTCTCTGCAGACAAGCAAGCACGGCGCGACCGGAGACCGCTGGCGCCGGGGGGCGACGCTGCACCTCAGCTAGGGCGGTGAGGACATTTTTCCGAGGGACACCACCCCTGAGGGAGAATTAAACAATGAGTAGAAACCACCATGAGATCTAAGGCAGACAGCATTCAAGAAAGAGGTAACAGCGAACTCCAAGGCTCCGAGACGAGAGCTAGGTATTAATGCGGGAAGTGGGAGGGCACGTGTGGCTGGGGAGGCCTTGCTGGAAGGGGTCCGAACCGGCGAAGGGGGCTCGGTCACACATGGCCTGCGGCGGGGGGCAAAAAGAAGTTTGATTTTATCCTAATTGCATTGAGATGCCACTAGTTTTTAAGCAGAAGAGTACCATGACTTAGTTTATGCTTTAGACAAGATACAAGCTGATAAACAGAGGAAGGATGTCAGGAAGGACAAGGGGGGAAGAGGGAGATCAGCACTGGGGGAGATCTGTCCCAGGGCAAAATGTGGTGCTGGAGGAGGGTTATGACAGAGGAAGTGGTGAGAAGGAGTGGTTTAGAAGTGATCATCTAAGGTACAGAACTAGGTGGGGGGTGTGAAGAACACAGGGGAATGAAGAGTAATTCACAGCTTAGGGGGCTCTGAGTGCACACGGTGGTTCCATTTATGAGATGGGGAACCTAGAACCCCATCTTGTGCTTATGAAGATGCCCTTCAGATATCCAAGTGGAGATGCCAGGCAGACAGCTGGACCAAGAATCTGGCGCTCATGAGAGAGATGAGGGCAGGAGACACCACCTTATAGGTGTGTTTATACTCAAGGGACTAGGAGCTCACTTTTTAAAAAAAGGTCTAGAGGGAGAAAAGAGCCAAAGACAAAGTGCGGAACCATGCCAACCCTTGTAGATTAAGCAGAGGAGGAGGTTCCTCTAAAACCATCAGGAGAAGAGCAGCCAGTGAGGGAGAAGAAACCCAAGAGTGTGTAGGGTTGCAGTAGACACAAGATGAAGGGTGGGTGTGTAAGGGTGGGCAAACCAGTAGAGAAGGTGAGAGAACAGGGGAGGAGAGGTGTCATGACACCACCATCTCAGGGAATGGGAACAAAATGGTCCAGCAGAGCTGCAGTGAGCCAGTGAGCCTGGTTTTGTTGACAGTCTGCAGAATACTCAACTGTAGGCTCCACGACTGCATTTTACATCGTCGGGTCTGCGTGAACGACTGTCCACTGGCAGAGAGAGAGAGACAAGGGATTTGCTGGAGTTCAGTGCACCTACTCGAAGCTGGATTGGGAGGGAAGCCAGACCATGAGAGGGATGAAAGATTATAAAACAGAGGCAAAGCCAGAGGATTAGAGATTTCCAAGCCAAAATGGCGGAGTACATAAGTGGGAGGGTAGGAAGTGGTGGTCAAATAAAGGAATATTTGAAACTGAAATTCTGGAGGTGTGGGCAGTTATTGGTGTGGACCAGGCCTAGGACAGCAGTTCTTAAACACATTGGTCTCAGTCACTTAGCAAAGTGACCTCAATAACAATCACGCAATGAGTATGGTGAAGTCAAAATGCCCAATTCTTATTTACCACCCTAAATTGAAACCAATTTCAATTCAAGATGTCCCAAAGGCCTCATAATGCTGGATGCAGAGTAGCCATTCTACATAAAAGGTATCAACAGTATAATCACCAGTGGACCCATTCACACTTCCAGAACTATAGAGATAAGGTCATTAATGTAAAAACAACTCCATCAAAAGTTCTATGGCCTGCCCTGTCTTCAAAGTGACCATCTCAAAACAGGGCTGGATAAGAAATTCTTTAACCGTATTTTCTTCTCTCACAACTCAAACAAGTATATGAAGAAAGCCCATAAAGGGCCCACAGCTTGGATGAAGTAATCATAATCAAGGCAAGAGAAGGGAGCAGTGAGGTATCTTTCAGAACATTCTAGTAATAGAAGAAAAGGGAGTTTGAAAATCTTCTGAAAATTAATAGCTAATGGCATGTGACATTTTAGCTCAAGGGTGGGAAGCAATAATCAGAAGAAAACCACAGCAAATACTTTCTAAACTTGGACAATGAAAACAAACTTCTACAGCTTCTCAACAAAGGTTACATGGTTTCTGAAATCTGAGAAACACGAAAATTAATCTCATTCCCAGATATTCATCCTTATTAATAGCACTAAACACCTTATACTGACAAAATATTTCAAAGTTATTCAAATACTTCTTTATTCCTATCTAATCCTCAAATGAGTGATCCTGTGAAGTAGACAAGGTGGGTATCATAGGTCTCAGTTTACAAATGAAGAAACTGAGGCATTACAAGCTAAATGACTCGTCTAAGGTCACATGCCCAATTAGTGGGGGAACAGAGCTTTTCCATCAACCCACGCAGATTAATTATTACTTATAATGATTAATGCAACTGCAAGGATTCTGACTGCCCCAGAAAGTTTCCACATCACATGCCGACAATATACGTAAAGCTTTCCAAGAGAGAAGGCCAATTCTAGGTGTACCCAAATCATGTGAAAAAACAACCCAAAAGATCTATGTTCCTACTCAGTAAGATCTAAGGGAATGTAATTTGAAATCCTGTTACCCCCTTGTAGTACTTAAGCTTCCCATGTGGATAGTACTGTTCAATATGCTACACTACCAGACACTGTACCTTTTAATGACTGTTAGGATAAAAAGTAAACTGTTTAATTAGAAACACAGCGCTAAGGTTACATAGTCACTGGAGATGTTATTCATCAACTTCAGGGACAAGCACCTTGAAGGTCACTGCCATGGGTGGGCAAGGGCAGACCTAGAATTCCCAACAAGTTTGAAGCCACTGCATTTTTAAGATCAAGGCAGGTCAAAGTAACAGTTAGGTGCTGAACTGAAGTTTTGCAGGCAAGATGAAACTGTGGTAGGTTTTGGAAGGAAGGCAAGAATAGACTGAGGCAGAGCCATCACCATGGAGCTCAGGAAACTCGAGAATTTCAAGGAGTCCAACTTCCTCTCTCTCTCTGGGAATGAAGCAATCCGGACTAGGGTACAGACCGAATCTGGCCCTGGTCTCTCCTCTAACAGCTCACAAGATTATTTCAGCAGAGACCTAAGATAAAATGATGAAGCAACATGAGATCAGATAGCCTGAAGAAAAGAATACTAAGTAACAATTAATGGTCTTCACGAATATGAAGCATTTTTATGAAGATCAAAGTAACCAACTGTCTTCATTTTCACTAAAGCTTAAATTGCAAAAAAAGAAACTGTTTATAAGCAGAGCAGTTACTGGCTCTTAAGACACTGTTACTAAGAGACTCTCAGATCCTCCTTTCAAATTTTTTTTCTGGTGATAGGATAAATGTTGAAATGCCTGAAAAGCCTGGAAGTTCTTTTGTGGTTTTACTCTGATGAAGAAAGGTTAGGGACATAAATTTAAATGTAGACCTTTTAAGCCAAATTTTACAAAATGTTCCTCTTCAGTTAACTCCATCCCCAGTTCCCACACACCAGAATGACTGCCATGGGCAGGTCTTTACTGGATCTGTACTACTAGCCATGGTGGCCAGTCTTGGTCCAAAAAAGATTGTTGCCCACCTCTCCCGTCCCCTAGTAAGAGCCCAGAATGTCACCCTAGTTCTCAGACCGAGAAATCACTGCCCTGAATGGGAATCATTTTTCCATCAGGTAGTCTATTATAATAAAGCAATCTGCTTTTCTCTCTGTCTCATTCCAGAAGCACTAGGAATGATTCTGCAGTATTTACCAACCATTTAAGAGAGAATGTGGGAAGACTGGTACTTTTCTTGTCTGAGGGAAAAGAATAAAGATATCAAGATTCAGCAACCCTTTTTCATCTTTACCCTCTCACCAGAGCACAGGGTCCCAGCCATCCCTGCAGGTTCAACCACTGAAGAATTCAAGTCTACAAAATGGTTAGAGATTAGCCTGGCCATTAAGGCTCAGCTGACCCAAACTTGCTCTGAAACCATGAACAGAACTGGTTCCAGAGAGTGCTTCAGGAGGTATGACGGCCAGAACATTCCTAAGGTTACATCATACCTATTGGAGTAAGTGTGTCAAAGTTGCAGGCACCCTTACCAATGAGCCCAGTGTCACTGCTAACATAGAGCGGTCTGGAAAAATAAGTCAACGTCTTTGGTCTACTTGGCAGAGATGTGCTTCAAGGCAAAAGCACCTGAACCTTGTGGGAACTTTGCTTAAAAATAAATATGGAGCAAACATGACCGTAGGAGGATTCTGAGTCACACTGCATTAATGTCCAAAGCAAGCCAAAGGTTTACCCAACAGTGGAAAAATTTGACAATTCTCATGGATATAAGACTTGGCTATAAAGAGAGTTAGACAACTTATGCAACAGACTCACAAGGTAATGTTCTGTGCTATACATATGCACCTGGAAAACTGCTACATCACCTTCAATTAGGACAGAAAATATCAACTGAATCTATGATGAATGTCTTTTTTAAAGTCAAGTTTATTCTTAAAAAAAAAAAAAAACAGCTGCCAGAAAACAAGTTATGAAACCAAACAACTTCAGATAGGTAACCGAAGTCAGGATTTCTACCAATCCACTAAAACCACTTTTTTTTTTTTTAATAGGACATTCTTTGCACCCTTGACTTTAAGCCTTATAAATGGCAACCAATTTAAAACCACTAAAAAGATTAGCTAAATAAGCATAAAATATGATGGCTATATTTTACATTTTAAATTTTGTATAAATGCTTTCCATAGAAGGTGCACAATTACATATTTGGCACTACCAGAAACATACGTGTTATCCTATCTGCCCATAGGGCTCACAAGCTCCTACAAGGCTGTGGGGAGGGTGGAGAGGCAGTTTGAAATGGAGTAGGGAGAAATTGGAACTTACTAAGTAATTTTTTAAAAAGAGCAGAATATTGTAAGGATAGGAGTGTGGAAGAAACATAGACTCAGAGCTGACTGCAGGCTGATGAGGAAGCAATCCGACTTGGGGCATACAGCTGCAATTCTGATACTGTGAACTAAGCTGTTCTTAAGTTCCACTCTGGCATCAGAGGTAAGAGAGGAAACTCTTGTCCTCGCGAGGGACAGCTGAGAAATATTAACATGAGGGACGCCTGGGTGGCTCAGTTGGTTAAGCGGCTGCCTTCAGCTCAGATCATGATCCCAGGGGCCTGGGATCGAGTCCCACATCGGGCTCCCTGCTCAGCAGGGAGCCTGCTTCTCCCTCTGCCTGCTGCTCCCCCTGCTTGTGCTCTCTGTCTCTCTCTCTCTCTCACAAATAAAGAAAATCTTTAAAAAATATATATCAATGTGAGGGGAGGAGCAAGATGGCGGAGGAGTAGGAGACCTAAATTTTGTCTGATCCCAGGAATTCAGCTAGATAGGGATCAAACCATTCTGAACACCTACGAACTCAACGGGAGATCAAAGAAAAGAATAGCAACAACTCTCTGAACAGAAAAGCGACCACATTCTGGAAGGTAGGACGTGCGTGCGGAGAAGTGAATCCGAAGCGATATTCGGGAGGATAGATGGCAGGGGAGGGGGACTCCATCAGCCGTTACCGGCAAGTGATAGAGCCGCAAAGCACAAAATCGGAACTTTTAGAAGTCGGCTCTGCTGAGGGACGTCGCTCTAGTGGCTAAGCGGGGGGTGGAACCCTCGCTGGGACAATGTGGTCTCAGGACCCTCGGGGTCACAGAAAGACTGGGGGTGCCTGAGTGCGGCAGAGCTCCCAGGTATCGGAGCAGGGAAGCCAGCTGCAGAGACAGAGCCGAGGCGCGGGCTCTCAGCTCGGGATTGCCATAAAGCATGATCCGTGGCTCAGTCGGGCCACTGCTCCTCCAGCACGGACCCAACAAGCGGCAGATCTGGGGAGACTCCCCTTCCTCCCCCTGGAGGAGCGGCCTGGGAGCGCACTGCAGGGATCTGCTGGGTTTGGAGACTCCACACTGAGTTGGCTGCCAGAGATAGAAAAGCTCGGTCACTGGCCAGGTGAGCGCTGAGTGCGGCCAGAGACCGGGGAGCCGGGAGTGATTGACTGCTTTTCTCTGGGGCTCACTGAGGAGCAGGGCCCCGAGTTCTCGGCTCCTCCAGAGCAGAGATTGGGAGGCTGCCGTTTCACTGTCGTCCTCCAAAGCTGTGCGGAAAGCTTGCAGGGAACAAAAGCTCCTGAGAGCAAACCGGAGCAGATTACTTAGCCCAGACCGGGCAAGGGCGGGGCAATTCCACCTCCAGCAAAGACATTTGGGAACCATGGCAACAGGCCCCTCCCCCAGAAGATCAGCAAAAGCAGCCAGCCAAGACCAAGTTTACCGATCAATGAGAACGGCAGAACTCCAGTGCTAGGGGAATACTGCACACAGAATCCATGGCTTTTTTCCCATGATTCTTTAGTCTTTCAAAGTTAATTTTTTTAATTTTCTTTTTTTTCTTTTTTTTTAATTTCCCTTTTTCCCTTTTTCAACAAACATCTTATCAATCCCTTTTTTAAAAAAATCTTTTTTATTTTTCATTTTTAGAGTCACATTCTATCCCTTCCTAGTACTTAACCTTATTTCTGGTATATATACATAAGTTGTTCTCTTTAAAATTTTGGGATACAGTTTCTTCTAACAGACCAAAATATACCCTAAATCTCTGATGTATGGCTTTATTCTAGTCTCCAGCCTGATCAAATTCTCTCCCTCTTTTTTTTAAATCCTCTTCTTTCTTTTTTCAAACAACTTCTTCTCAATTCCTTTTATAAAATCTTTTATAATTTTCATCTTTACAGTCATATTCCATCCCTTCATCGTATTTACCCTTATATTTGTACATATATAAGTTTTTCTTTCTTTAAAATTTTGGGAGGCACATTCTTCTAAATACGCCCAAAACCTAGTGTGTGGCACTGATCTATGCACCAGCCTGATCATATCTGATCACATTCTGGGTTTTTTTGGTTTTTTTTTTTTTATCTTTTTCTTTTTTTTTTTTCCTTTCCCTGTCTTTTCCCCCGGTTTCAGGTCTCTTCTGATTTGTTTAGTGTATATTTTTCTGGAGTCATTGTTACCCTGTTAGCATTTTGTTCTCTCATTCATCTATTCTCATCTGGACAAAATGAAAAGATGGGAAAAATCACCTCAAAAAAAAGAACAAGAGGCAGTACGGACTGCCAGGGACCTAATCAATACAGACATTAGTAAGATGTCAGAACTAGAGTTTAGAATGACGATTTTAAAGATACTAGCTGGGCCTGAAAAAAGCATGGAAGATATTAGAAAAACCCTTTCTGGAGAAATAAAAGAACTAAAATCTAACCAAGTCAAAGTCAAAAAGGCTATTAATGAGGTGCAACCAAAAATGGAGGCTCTAACTGCTACGATAAATGAGGCAGAAGAGAAAATTAGTGATAGAGAAGACCAAATGGTGGAAAATAAAGAGCGGAGAAAAAGAGAAATAAACAACTACTGGATCACGAGGGCAGAATTCGAGAGATAAGTGATACCAAAAAATGAAACAATATGACAATAATTGGGATCCCAGAAGAAGAAGAGAGAGAGGGGCAGAAGGTATATTGGAGAAAATTATAGCAGCGAACTTCCCTAATTTGCGGAAAGAAACAGGCATCAAAATCCAGGAGGAACAGAGAACCCCCCTCAAAATCAATAAAAATAGGTCAAAACCCCGACATCTACTAGTAAAACTTACGAGTCTCAGAGACAAAGAGAAAATCCTGAAAGCAGCTCGGGAGAAGAGGTCTGTAACCTGCAATGGTAGAAACATTAGATTGACAACAGACCTATCCATAGAGACCTGGCACGCCAGAAAGGACTGGCATGATATATTCAGAGCACTAAATGAGAAAAATATGCAGCCCAGAATACTATATCCAGCTAGGCGGTCATTGAAAATAGAAGCAGAGATAAAAAGCTTCCAGGACAAACAAAAATTAAAGGAATCTGCAAACACGAAACTAGCCCTACAAGAAATAATGAAAGGGGTCCTCTAAGCAAAGAGACAGCCTAAAAGTAACATAGATCAGAAAGGAACACAGACAATGGCTTCCCAGGGGAATTCTACCAAACATTTCAAGAAGAATTAATACCTATTCTTCTGAAACTGTTCCAAAAAATAGAAATGGAAGGAAAACTTCCAAACTCGTTTTATGAGGCCACCATTACCTTGATCCCAAAACCAGACAAAGACCCCATCAAAAAGGAGAATTACAGACCAATATCCCTGATGAACATGGATGCAAAAATTCTCACCAAAATACTAGCCAATAGGATCCAACAGTACATTAAAAGGATTATTCACCACGACCAAGTGGGATTTATCCCTGGGCTGCAAGGTTGGTTCAACATCCGCAAATCAATCAACATGATACAATACATTAACAAAAGAAAGAACAAGAATCATATGATCCTCTCAATAGATGCAGAAAAAGCATTTGACAAAGTACAGCATCCTTCCTTGATCAAAACTCTTCAGAGTATAGGCATAGAGGGTACATACCTCAATATCATAAAAGCCATCTATGAAAACCCACAGCAAATATCATTCTCAATGGGGAAAAACTGAGAGCTTTCCCCCTAAAGTCAGGAACGCGGCAGGGATGTCCACTATCACCACTGCTATTCAACATAGCATTGGAAGTCCTAGCCACAGCAATCAGACAACAAAAAGAAATAAAAGGCATCCAAATCAGCAAAGAAGAAGTCAAACTCTCACTCTTTGCGGATGATATGATACTTTATGTGGAAAACCCAAAAGACTCCACCCCAAAACTGCTAGAACTCATACAGGAATTCAGTCAAGTGGCAGGATATAAAATCAATGCACAGAAGTCAGTGGCATTCCTATACACCAACAACAAGTCAGAAGAAAGAGAAATTAAGGAGTCGATCCCATTTACAATTGCACCCAAAACCAGAAGATACCTAGGAATAAATCTAACCAAAGAGGCAAAGGATCTGTACTCAGAAAACTATAAAATACTCATGAAAGAAATTGAGGAAGACACAAAGAAATGGAAAAACGGTCCATGCTCATGGATTGGAAGAACAAATATTGTGAAGATGTCAATGCTACCTAGAGCAATCTACACATTCAATGCAATCCCCATCAAAATACCATCCACTTTTTTCAAAGAAATGGAACAAATAATCCTAAAATTTGTATGGAACCAGAAAAGACCCCGAATAGCCAGAGGAATGTTGAAAAAGAAAACCAAAGCTGGCGGCATCACAATTCTGGACTTCCAGCTCTACTACAAAGCTGTCATCATCAAGACAGTATGGTACTGGCACAAAAACAGGCACATAGATCAATGGAACAGAATAGAGAGCCCAGAAATGGACCCTCAACTATACGGTCAACTAATCTTTGACAAAGCAGGAAAGAATGCCCAATGGAAAAAAGGCAGTCTCTTCAACAAATGGTGTTGGGAAAATTGGACAGCCACATGCAGAAGAATGAAACTGGACCATTTCCTTACACCACACTAAAAATAGACTCCAAATGGTTGAAAGACCTAAATGTGAGACAGCAGTCCATCAACATCCTAAAGGAGAACACAGACATCAACCTCTTTGACCTCAGCCGCAGCAACTTCTTCCTAGAAACATTGCCAAAGGCAAGAGAAGCAAGGGCAAAAATGAACTATTGGGACTTCATCAAGATAAAAAGCTTTTGCAAAGCAAAGGAAACAGTCAACAAAACCAAAAGACAACCGACAGAATGGGAGAAGATATTTGCAAATGAGGTATCAGATAAAGGGCTAGTATCCAAAATCTATAAAGAACTCATCAAACCCAACACCAAAAGAACAAATGATCCAATCAAGAAATGGGCAGAAGACATGAACAGACATTTTTCCAAAGAAGACATCCAAATGGCCAACAGACACATGAAAAAGTGTTCAATATCGCTCGACATCAGGGAAATCCAAATCAAAACCTCAATGAGATACCACCTCACACCAGTCAGAATGGCTAAAATTAACAAGTCAGGAAATGACAGATGTTGGCGGAGATGCGGAGAAAGGGGAACCCTCCTACACTGTTGGTGGGAATGCAAGCTGGTGCAGCCACTCTGGAAAACAGTGTGGAGGTTCCTCAAAAAGTTGAAAATAGAGCTACCATATGATCCAGCAATTGCACTACTGGGTATTTACCCCAAAGATACAAAAGTAGGGATCCGAAAGGGTACATGCACCCCGATGTTTATAGCAGCAATGTCCACAATAGCCAAACTGTGGAAAGAGCCAAGATGTCCATCGACAGATGAATGGATAAAAAAGAGGTGGTATATATATACAATGGAATATTATGCAGCCATCAAAAGGAATGAGATCTTGCCATTTGCAACGACATGGATGGAACTGGAGGGTATTATGCTGAGCGAAATAAGTCAAACAGAGAAAGACATGTATCATATGACCTCACTGATATGAGGAATTCTTAATCTCAGGAAACAAACTGAGGATTGCTGGAGTGGGGGGTGGGGTGGGAGGGATGGGGTGACTGGGTGATGGACACTGGGGAGGGTATGTGCTCTGGTAAGTGCTGTGAATTGTGCAAGACTGTTGAATCTCAGATCTGTACCTCTGAAACAAATAATGCAATATATGTTAAGAAAGAAAAAAAAGAAGAAGAAGAATGTAGCAGGAGGGGAAGAATGAAGGGGGGAAATCGGAGGGGGAGAAGAACGATGAGAGACAATGGACTCTGAAAAACAAACTGAGGGTTCTAGAGGGGAGGGGGTGGGAGGATGGGTTAGCCTGGTGATGGGTATTGAGGAAGGCACATTCTACATGGAGCACTGGGTGTTATGCACAAACAATGAATCATGGAACACTATATCTAAAACTAATGATGTAATGTATGGGGATTAACATAACAATAAAAAATTAAAAAAAAAAAAAAGAAAGGAACACAGACAATATACAGTAACAGTCACCTTACAGGCAATACAGTGGCACTAAATTCATATCTTTCAATAGTTACCCTGAATGTAAATGGGCTAAATGCCCCAATCAAAAGACACAGGCTATCAGATTGGATAAAAAACAAGATCCATCTATATGCTGCCTGCAAGAGACTCATTTCAGACCCAAAGACACTTCTAGATTGAAAGTGACGGGTGAAAAACCATTTACCACGCTAATGCACACCAAAAGAAAGCTGTGGTGGCAATCCTTATATCAGACAAATTAGATTTTAAACCAAAGACTGTAATAAGAGATGAGGAAGGACACTATATCCTACTTAAAGGGTCTATCCAACAAGAAGATCTAACAATTGTAAATATCTATGCCCCTAACATGGGAGCAGCCAATTATATAAGCCAATTAATAACAAAAGCAAAGAAACACATAGACAACAATACAATAATAGTGGGGGACTTTAACACCCCCCTCACTGAAATGGACAGATCATCTAAGCAAAAGATCAACAAGGAAATAAAAACTTTAAATGACACACTGGACCAAATGGACTTCACAGATATATTCAGAACATTCCATCCCAAAGCAACAGAATACACATTCTTCTCTAGTGCTCATGGAACATTCTCCAGAATAGATCACATCCTGGGTCACAAATCAGGTCTCAACCGGTACCAAAAGATTGGGATCATTCCCTGAATATTTTCAGACCACAGAGCTTTGAAACTAGAACTCAATCACAAGAGGGAAGTTGGAAAGAACTCAAATACATGGAGGCTAAAGATCATCCTACTAAAGAATGAATGGGTCAACCAGGAAGTTAAAGAAGAATTTTAAAAATTCATGGAAACAAATGAAAATGAAAACACAACTGTTCAAAATCTTTGGGATGCAGCAAAGGCGGTCCTAAGAGAAAAGTATATAACAATACAAGCCTTTCTCAAGAAACAAGAAAGGTCTCAAATACACAACCTAACCCTACACCTGAAGGAGCTGGAGAAAGATCAGCAAATAAAGCCTAAACCCAGCAGGAGAAGAGAAATAATAAAGATCAGAGCAGAAATCAGTGAAATAGAAACCAAAAAAAAACAGTAGAACAGATCAACAAAACTAGGAGCTGGTTCTTCGAAAGAATTAATATTGATAAACCCCTGGCCAGACTTATCAAAAAGAAAAGAGAAAGGACCCAAATAAATAAAATCATGAATGAAAGAGGAGAGATCACAACCAACACCAAAGAAATACAAACAATTATAAGAACATATTATGAGCAACTCTATGCCAGCAATTTAGATAATCTGGAAGAAATGGAGGCATTCCTAGAGATGTATCAACTATCAACACTGAACCAGGAAGAAATAGAAAACCTGAACAGACCTATAACCACTAAGGAAATTGAAGCAGTCATCAAAAATCTCCCAACAAACAAAAGCCCAGGGCCAGATGGCTTCCCAGGAGAATTCTACCTAACATTTAAAGAAAAATTAATACCTATTCTTCTGAAACTGTTCCAAAAAATAGAAATGGAAGGAAAACTTCCAAACTCGATTTATGAGGCCACCATTACCTTGATCCCAAAACCAGACAAAGACCCCATCAAAAAGGAGAATTACAGACCAATATCCTTGATGAACACGGATGCAAAAATTCTCACCAAAATACTAGCCAATAGGATTCAACAGTACATTAAAAAGATTATTCACCACGACCAAGTGGAATTTATCCCTGGGCTGCAAGGTTGGCTCAACATCTGCAAATCAATCAATGTGATACAATACCTTAATAAAAGAAAGAACAAGAACCATATGATCGTCTCAATAGATGCAGAAAAAGCATTTGACAAAGTACAGCATCCTTTCCTGATCAAAACTCTTCAGAGTGTAGGGATAGAGGGTACATACCTCAATATCATAAAAGCCATCAATGAAAACCCACAGCAAATATCATTCTCAATGGGGAAAAACTGAGAGCTTTCTCCCTAAGGTCAGGAACACGGCAGGGATGTCCACTATCACCACTGCTATTCAACATAGTATTAGAAGTCCTAGCCACAGCAATCAGACAACAAAAAGAAATAAAAGGCATCCAAATCAGCAAAGAAGAAGTCAAACTCTCACTCTTTGCAGATGATATGATACTTTATGTGGAAAACCCAAAAGACTCCACCCCAAAACTGCTAGAACTCATACAGGAATTCAGTCAAGTGGCAGGATATAAAATCAATGCACAGAAATCAGTGGCATTCCTATACACCAACAACAAGACAGAAGAAAGAAAAATTAAGGAGTCGATCCCATTTAATCATTGCACCCAAAACCATAAGATACCTAGGAATAAATCTAACCAAAGAGGCAAAGAATTTGTACTCAGAAAACTATAAAAGACTCATGAAAGAAATTGAGGAGGACACAAAGAAATGGAAAAACATTCCATGCTCATGGACTGGAAGAACAAATATTGTGAAGATGTCAATGCTACCTAGAGCAATCTACACATTTAATGCAATCCCTATCAAAATATCATCCACTTTTTTCAAAGAAATGGAACAAATAATCCTAAAATTTGTATGGAACCAGAAAAGACCCCGAATAGCCAGAGGAATGTTGAAAAAGAAAAGCAAAGCTGGTGGCATCACAATTCCAGACTTCAAGCTCTATTACAAAGCTGTCATCATCAAGACAGTATGGTACTGGCACAAAAACAGACACATAGATCAATGGAACAGAATAGAGAGCCCAGAAACAGACCCTCAATTCTATGGTCAACTAATCTTCAACAAAGCAGGAAAGAATGTCCAGTGGAAAAAAGGCAGTCTCTTCAACAAATGGTGTTGGGAAAATTGGACAGCCACATGCAGAAGAATGAAACTGGACCATTTCCTTACAGCACACACAAAAACAGACTCAAAATGGCTGAAAGACCTAAATGTGAGACAGCAGTCCATCAACATCCTAAAGGAGAACACAGGCATCAACCTCTTTGACCTCAGCCGCAGCAACTTCTTCCTAGAAACATTGCCAAAGGCAAGAGAAGCAAGGGCAAAAATGAACTATTGGGACTTCATCAAGATAAAAAGCTTTTGCACAGCAAAAGAAACAGTCAACAAAACCAAAAGACAACCGACAGAATGGGAGAAGATATTTGCAAATGACATACCAGATAAAGGACTAGTATCCAAAATCTATAAAGAAGTTATCAAACTCAACACCCAAAGAACAAATGATCCAATCAAGAAATGGGCAGAAGACATGAACAGACATTTTTCCAAAGAAGACATCCAAATGGCCAACAGACACATGAAAAAGTGCTCATCATCGCTCGGCATCAGGGAAATCCAAATCAAAACCTCAATGAGATACCACCTCACACCAGTCAGAATGGCTACAATTAACAAGTCAGGAAACAACACATGTTGGCGGGGATGTGGAGAAAGGGGAACCCTCCTACACTGTTGGTGGGAATGCAAGCTGGTGCAGCCACTCTGGAAAACAGTATGGAAGTTCCTCAAAAAGTTGAAAATAGCGCTACCATATGACCCAGCAATTGCACTACTGGGTATTTACCCCAAAGATACAAATGTAGGGATCCGAAGGGGTAACGTGCACCTCGATGTTTATAGCAGCAATGTCCACAATAGCCAAACTATGGAAAGAGCCAAGATGTCCATCGACAGATGAATGGATAAAGAAGATGTGGTATATAGATACAATGGAATATTATGCAGCCATCAAAAGGAATGAAATCTTGCCATATGAAACGACATGGATGGAACTGGAGGGTATTATGCTGAGCGAAATAAGTCAATCAGAGAAAGACATGTATCATATGACCTCACTGATATGAGGAATTCTTAATCTCAGGAAACAAACTGAGGGTTGCTAGAGTGGTGGGGGGTGGGAGGGATGGGGTGGCTGGGTGACAGACATTGGGGAGGGTATGTGCTATGCTGAGCGCTGTGAATTGTGTAAAACTGTTGAATCACAGACCTGTACCTCTGAAACAAATAATACATTATATGTAAAAATTAAAAAAAAAGATAGCAGGAAGGAAAAAATGAAGGGGGGAAATCGGAGTGGAGACAAACCATGAGAGACAATGGACTCTGAGAAACAAACTGAGGGTTCTAGAGGGGAGGGGGGTGGGGGGATGGGTTAGCCTAGTGATGGGTATTAAAGAGGGCATGTTCTGCGTGGAGCACTGGGTGTTATACGCAAGCAATGAAGCATGGAACACTACATCAAAAACTAATGATGTAATGTATGGTGATTAACATAATAAAATAAAATAAAAATAACATAAAGTTAAAAAATATATATATATCAACATGAGACTTTCCTTGAAATCTTAATAAAATTGGCTTTACTTCAATGACAAATTTTTTATCTAATTTTTAAATCTCCACTTTAGTAAATTATTTGGAATCTTCAGCTTGCTTACTTAGAAAAAAACATTTCAATCAAAATGTCATGTCCTTTTGAAAGTGTACACCACTCTAACAAAGCCCAACAATAATAGTAATAGTAAGGAGTAATGGCTAACATTTGTTGAATGCAGATTATTGCACTGGTACTGGTCTAAATACTTAAATACATCAACTCTGTTCATCTTCTATCCACCCTGTGAGGTTAAGTATTGTTACTATCTCTGTTTTATGGAGACAGAGCCTGATGTTTAGAAAGTTTAATGCTAGCCTAGGTCACAAAACTACTGTTAGGGCCAAGATTTTAACTTAGGCGGTTTGACTCTAGCACCGGTTGTCTTTTTTTAAGTTCTAACCCAATGTGGGGCTTGAACTCACAATCCCAAGACCAAGAGTCACATACTCCACCGACTGAGCCAGCCAGCTACCCCAACAGTGCCAATATTCTGAACCTCCATGCTCCAATGGCATCAACCTTTACTCTTCCCTCTAGAGCTAAGTTCAGCAGAAAGCACACTGTCTTTCTGCAGTAATAGACACAGTAGGACAAATTCTCTCCTAAACATGACTCCCCAAGATCAAACAAAGGGCAAAATTATGGTCAATCTGTTTCTATGAAACACATACTCAACCAGTACCAATCTGTGGGGGGATTTTTCTTCCCGACGTACTCTTATTGTATTAATGGTTTAAGAAAAAGTTCTCTAGAAAGTATTAAGAGCAAAGTGGTCCATTATGTTTGCATCCCCTGAAACAACTATGCAAACGTTTTACTTCTTAACACCTCTATCCTGCTTTTAGCTCCTTGTTTTATCTTCTCTGGTCCTGTAGAATTTGACAGATTATCTCTGTAGAACTCATGTGGCCATGTGTGCAATTATTTTGTTAAGTACACGTGCCTACGCCCACACCCATCTGTTCCTGTTCTTACCCAATAAGAGCTACTAGAATCCTAGAGGCCAGCCGGCATCATGCCCTTTTGCCTCCCACAAGGGCACAGCAGGTGTGGGCTGACCACCACCAAAGGCTGACTCTCTGCAGCATGTCTTAATGGCCAAGAAACTGACCCCCTTCGTGACCCTTCCTCTTCTACTATAAGCCTTCAGAAATCACTAGACCTCACTCTTTCCAAGAACACTGGGATAAAAATGCAAACTCCTCCTGCTTTTAACTGACAAAGCAACTGTTATATTTTCTCTGTGTGACTAATTAGACATGTGACTGGCAACTAGACCTTTAGGAAATTTTTCAATCCTGACTTTTAGCCAAATATTTATGTATAAAACATACAGTTACACACACACACACACACACATCCATTCCTTCCAGAGCAATTTATGCACCTGATTTCCAAACACATTTAATTGAACCTGTTGCTTCAAATGAAATTTCTACTTAACTGGTAAATGTGTGTGAATTATTAACTAGTGCTCTTTGAGAATAGAACCTTAAAAAGATGGAAAAAAAAAAAAACTCTTGCTATAGCTGGAAGATTCGAGAAATGATTATGTTTTCTTATGACAACTGTACAATAGACTCCTTTCCTCCATTTTTTTTTTCCTTTCCTCCAGTTTCATTGTCCACATTCACGTGCCATGGGCAGGCTGGCCTGGATGGCCATTCAGGAGGAGGGCCCTATTTCAATGGAAAGATACTCCAACGGGCTCTGCAGAGCAAGCACTGGCCGCCGGGCTTCCCTCAGAAGTATGGGACAAAACATGCTGACCTTCCTTAAATATCCACACCCTACTATGCCCTTTTAAAACAGGCTGCCATGTAACTACTTAAAGCAGTGAAACCTCTTCTCCAAAATCTAAAAGATGAGAGTCAACCACACCTGAGACTCATATGCCCCGATTCCCAAGGCAAAACCCTTATCTCCCCAGCATCAAACGTGTGCCCTCCACTCCAATTTTTCTTTCATTGTGAACAGCACGTTTGGGTGTCAGGTCAACGTGAATACCAGTTTCTGCATTATCTCAGGCCCACTCCAGAGTACCAGGTGGAAAACTGAGGTTTAACCTGCACCCACTGGTTACCTCAGAGCTAGAAGAGAGCTGGAAGCTGTATCACAGGGGTCTGGCTTACCCTGAGGCAAGGCAAGGCCATCTCAGGTGAGTCTCTGGGGATACACAACCTTAATGATACCAAGGCAGGCCATCTGCATTTATCTAGAACCTAACCTTTAGGGGTGCACAGCTGACCATGGAAATCTCCAGAAACACTGGTGTATCAACTTAGTCATCTTTGGGACACTCTTCTTTCCTTCCTATTGGTGACCCATCAGCCTGGATGCTTACTGAAAGGCTTGAAGTATGGTCAAATAACTGAGAAGATAGTCCATGTGAGAACAACAGTCTGAAGACAGATGTTTACTATATCAGGTCAATAGACTAGATGCTAGCTTAACCTGGGAAATAAGGTCACATATTCCTTCACAATACAAGTGGTTAAGAGGGAGCAAAGGTTCCAAAATACCCTAATAATTGCTCAAGGAAAGGAAAGGTAAAGAGGCACTCAAATATTGGTTCTTACCTTAATGGTAGTTTTGCTTCAACCTACATGATACCAAAGGGCTAGCTTCCATAGCTACAGATGGGGAAAGTTAAGGAATTTAATTTTTTAAATAGCACCCAAAAAATGATGCTGATAAAACCCTGGAGAAAAAGGAGCTTGTGTTTTAGGACAGTGATGTAGCTGCTCATCCATTAGAAGGAAGTGAGCATCCATTTCTAACACGCAGAATCTTGTTTTCTGACTGAGGTTAAGTGCTGGGTCTCCTGTATGAAGCACCCCTTTCCTCCCACGACCCACCACCTCTTCCGTCAACTTCCATTCCCTCCAGGGCTTCCTGTGACTACCAGCCAACAGACCAGCCAAAGAATAATCCAGAATTCAACAAACAACCTCTTCAAAGGTCCGCCTTTGAGGAAGTAAAATCCAGATTTCTTTCAGCCTACTTATGTCATTATTTGTCCCCCCACCTCCCTTCACCTCTTCACATCATCATTATTATCAAGTAGGTTATTACTACATGGCACTCTTTGTCTCAGGCAATAACAACAATTCATAACATCTATTCCCTCATTACTCTATGCCAGCCAGTCTACTGAACATACACCTATGTATGTGTGAATATATTATCTAATTTAACAATTCTAAGAGATAGGTCTTACCATTTCCTCTTTTTCCAGTTCTAAGGCTAGCCAAACAGGTCTAGAATTTGAATCAGGTCTGACTCCAGAGCCCTAAGTAAACCGAGCCCACCTTTATTTTTAGCTTATCTCTTGATGCAATTCACTGCTATCAGCATCAGCACTGACATAACATCCTTCACGTGTGACATTTACTGTCGGCAATTCCTCACATTGTCTTTCCGGGACTCACAAGCATATGAAAGACTTAAATTTTTTTTAACTGGGGTTAATGAAACTGTTGATGAAATTAACCTCAGTGCTCCCATGGTTTAGGGACCAAGCACATTAGGCCAGGCATGCCCCAACACATTCTAACCCATTTCTGGGGTGTGGGTCCATCCATGACTCCTCTCGGCCCTGATCCAAAGGACAGTCTTACAATTCTGTCCATGTGGAAGTTTCACCACAGGGACTGGCAAGAGACCCATCCAACCCAGATACTTTCATATAGTCATGGAACAAGTGTATTTATGATCTCAAATAAGGCCTAAACATCTGTGTACACATTAAAGCAGTTAACACACACCCGCATACTAGAATGTCCAGTTGTCCCACCCTCTTGCTTAATTCTGAGTTACCAGTCACCTTAACTGATAGTCCAGCTGTCATCCCCCATCCCCCAAACGATCCTGTTGAAAAGTTTATGATGGTAAAGCTATAGGGTTGGGGGTGGAGGGAGAATGCCAATAAGAGGAGAGATATGCAGGAAAGCAGTGACAACTGTTGTTGTCCCTTAATGAAGAAGCAGTCTAGGAGAAGAGAAAAGATGACAGAGGTCCAGGTCGGTCAGCATTAAATAACTGCACCACTACAGTCCATTCCTTGAACACCCAGACCCTCCCTCCAATTCCCGCTTGTCAGCCAAGCTGTGCCCTTCAGCATGAGAAGCACAAATATAAAGCAGTTAGGGCCAAAGAAACACGTTGAGGATTAAGTCTGTGGTTCAACAAGGGAAGGGCAGAGCCCAAGTGAAATCCTGAGGACTTCCTTCAGCACTTCTCCAACATCAGTGCACTGACAGTCACGGGCCAAGTTGGCTTTAAAGGCAGGTCGCAGACTCCCACCCCTCCTGGATGCTGATCCAGTCATTCTGAGGTGGGACCCAGGGGTCTGCACCTCAGTGGGCCCCAGGTGATCTGAGCAGGTGGCTCTGGCCACACTTGGCCACATGCCAACTTGAGTCATCCCTGCCCAGCAGCTGGGGAAGCACTTCTAGAGAAAGAGCTGGAAAAGGGTTCGAGTCCTTACTGTGTTGCTCAGAAACTATCAGACCTGGGGCAAGTCCTTTCACCTCTCTGGATCTTTTGCATTTTCCAATAAATGAGGAGATGGGAAATGATCTCTCAGGGTCCCTTCTAGCCCTGGAATACTGTGACTGTGGGAAGTGCTTTAGATAGTAAAGGAGGTAGTACAATACGTGCATGCTTCATGAACTCTCAAAGTTAGCACCTCTGGTATACTTATTTATGGGTCTGAGTATGGGAAGTAAGGTAGAACTGGATTTGGAAGTATCACGTGATAGTACTTCACGGAACCAACTATATACTCTGCCGTGGCCCCACTTGTGGGCAGATGCAAGCACCCCTTGCGTGGTAGGTCAGAGGCGCTGGCTGCCACACAGAAGGGTATCAGCAGTGCCCCACATGGCAGGGAGGTCCGTGCCCTTGGGCTCCTCAGAGCAGCTTGCTCTCATGCACACTTGCTCCAACTCAAGGGGACTCCCTTCTATAGGAAAGGCTCCTGAAAGTTCTTTCCAGTGAAAAGAACTTTCATCCAAACACCAGGACATGACTGCAGTCTTAATTTGTTTCTACTTCAGATATCGGTTTGGGGACGGGGAGCAGGGGTAGAATTATATCACAGAGAACGAAGGAAAATGTCTTATGTTTCAGCATGAGCATAATAACACAAAGAGCTTTTCCCCCCAAGAAGTAAAACGCTTGTTCACTACTCTCTGTGAAATCACAGCTTGTTTGTTCAGTAAATAAAGCGTCTGAATTAATAGGGGATTTAAAGAAGCTAGAGGGGAAAGGCCTTGCCCTAAAATCAGATCCATGGTTAGTGCCAACTCTCAGTGAGAAGCTGAATTGACATTCTCCTTCTCTCTTTAATTACTAAGGGAGGGGGCGCCAGCAGCAGACACGGAGGGGACTGTCAATGAGGTTTGGAGGTACCCTGGAGGACAATGAATGACAGCAAGGAAGACAGGTTTAGCAACCGCTGCCTGGCTCTTCCCTTATTTCCTTCCAAGACAACCAAATAAATTAAATTACAAACCCATGAAAACTATAAAAAAAAAAAAAAAAAGTCAACAGAACTCTGCCTCAATTTAGTGTAGCTTTCCAGGATGAGAAAAGTCAGGAAGCAGTAAGTGGAATGTGACCCAGGCTCACAAAAGTGTACCCCAGCCTTTCCCCAGCTCACTCTTCCAAGCAGTACCATTTTCAAGATACACCAGAGGCCCAATGCAAACAATTAAAACTGGTTCCCTGTTCAGGATGTAGGTTATCCTTTCTTCCTCAAGGTGTACATCACCAGTCTTCACCAAAGGGGGAGTGAGGACCTAATTTTTACCCATGCAGTTCATAAACTTAAGCATCATAGAAAAATAATAACTAATATCACATGTAACATAAAGGAAAAAGTCTGCATTGAGCTTAGTGATTCCAAACCCAGACTTTGGAGGATGATGAATTCTACCATCAGCCCAATAATGTTAGTTAAGGGGAGAGGCAAGTGATGGTTCTGCACAGAGCTGGCCCAAGTAGCTGCTGCATGATTATCTGGAAGGTGTATATGCTCAGCAGTGCAGAATTACTTGTCTCCCCAACCTTGGAAAGCCTAGAACCTTACCAAAAAGCCTAGAGTTTCCACCTCTTTGGAACAGCTGGGATGGTGTAACTATGGATGTTTTCAAACAGCAGGTTTGCTTTAGGACAATCAAGTTCATCAAATTTAAGCAGTGATGAAGAAAGATAGGTAAGAGGTCATGGCAACAGGAAAGAGAAAGTCTCACCAACCTCCTCATCAATGTGGTCTACATATAAAGAAGAGAAGCTGGTTAGAAGCTCAGGTAGGAACCCAGAGATGGCCAGTGCTCACAAAGAAGCTGCCCCGAGCCCACACCTGCCACCATGAACTCTTCGAGAACAGTGCTCCTGAAGTATCTTACTGAATGCAAGTTTCTCGCAATTTCTACCAGAAACCAAGCAGCTGTGCCAACTTGGGACACATCCAGTTGATCACTACGTCTGGACACGTCTATCTCCTAAATAGGATTTACATCTGACCCCTCCTCACCCGCCCCCCTCACTGCAGCTTCAATCTCTTCCCTCACCTCTTTCCTGAACAATCACTAATTCCAGTCTGTCTCATGTCACATCCTTTTCCTCTGTCTCCACTGCCACAGTCATCTTTCTAAAACCTAATTTGACCCTGGCAATTAGCAGCTTCACATTTTTCAGCACTCCCCATTCCCACAGAAGACGGTTCTCAAACCCTGACAGGCTTCATCATCAGATGTGCCTGGTCCTACCCCCCAAAGAATCTGACCTGAGGGGAAGGCAGAGGAAATGGGTCCAGGAAGCTCCATTTTCAACTAGGTCATCAGGTGACTCTGACAGAACGACACCGCAAGAACCCTGACCTGAAGTTCAAACTGTAGCCTTTCCATTCACATCCCCTGGCCCACGCCCCTCCCTCCCCCTTCAAACCTCTGCAGATGTACTCTCAACTCTCCCCTTCCCCCAAATGTGCCTGCCTAACTTCCACTCACCTTTCCAGATGGCATCAAGCATCCCTTCCGGAGGAACATCTCCCTAGACACACACCCCACTCCTCCGGGCACCCCAAGCTCCCTTCACTAAAGTAACAGACCACATTTCCTTCCCATCTCTTCTACTGGCCTCAAGGCTTCAGCTAACACTTCTTTTTTAATCACCACTGCCGCTCTGACACATAGTAGGCTCTTAATAAATGTTGCTGACCATATTTTGAATAAACAAACAAATGCAGAAGCTTTAAGTAAATCCAAACTAGGGAGCTGGCTGGGTTTACCCTCAGACATTCTTTCATTATCCCAGAACAATATGTGAAAAGAGAGGTTAGAGATGGAGAGGAGGAGCGCCATAGGAGGGAAATTCACCCGGGTATCAGTACAGACTTTACCATGCAACCTCTGGTGATTGCATGTTTCCAGCCATTGTAACTGGTGGGATCCTTTACAAGGCTGTAATTTTCAAATCATGCTGCAAGCTAACTACTTTTATGCTAATCTCTCTCAATAACTATGACTGCGGAAGATGACACAGGCACTTGATGGCATTGTAAAAGCCGAAAACCTAGAAAATACCATTTCTTCAACTTTTAATTTCCATTCTGAGTATCTGTGCCAGAACTCTCCTCAGCTGCAAAAATGGTTGGAGGAGGCACTCGACACACGCCCATTGAGGAACATGGCAATCAGTGCGGCCTACAAAGTATACAAACCCCTAAAAGCCGCTCCTCCACTAAATGACCTTCAAAAAGGAGATGTTTTATGAACAAACTCTTTAGCTCAATTCCCAATACTGGATGATGAACCGATATATAATTTTCTTGACAGAACTATTATTTTGCTCCTTGTTTATATTTTTTAAAGTATGAAAGAGACTTCTCTAGGTGTCTGGCAAGTTAAACTCTGTTAGCAATTACCTTTAGAATTTACTTCATCAGCCAGGGAATTCTAACATACTGACACCGTGAGGATAAGAAGTTGAAAGGAAAACACCTTACATGTGAAAAACACAAGCTTCTTAAGGAGCTGCCTCGTGGGTTATGGCAGCCTGGCGCCAATTAAGAAAAAAACTTCCCTCTCAGTAAGTGCTGTGATTGGTTTATGATCCCAGCTTTTCAATTCAAATATTTATGGTCTCATGTTGCTCTTTATGAAGACCTTCCCTTCCCAGCTTTATGAAATTACTATTCCCAGGTCTGAAGTGATTCTGAGTCTTTCACTAACCTCATTTGGATATTAAAATTGTTTCACAGCCTTGGGAATAAAGAGCTTCGGGGAATTTCAACAGTCAGAGAACCCTAAGACCTGTGGGAAGAAGGTGGGCAAATATATGGGTGAAACGCTTTCATTTCCCCAAGAGGCTAGTTGGTCACAATTAGTGGTCACAAGTGACGTCCAAGCTGTAGCCAGCTCTTGGTGTTAGAAACCTCCCTCTCTGCAACTGACATGCACTGGTTTCAGCTCTGTCCTGTGTGGTACCCCTCCTTCCACACACCTGCCTCTATTTGGAGACAGCAACATCATCTCCCAGGTTTGGAGGGTAACCACTCATTCCTTTAAGTGCCCCCCACATGCCACGCTTTAACCTCTGCCTGTATTCTGGTAACTCTGTGCCCAAAATAGCATTCTTGTGTGTGGCAAGAATCAATGAATACTTCTATGGCATCAGATCCACAAAGAACAGGGAAAAATCTCTCCCTTGTGAAAAACCTTTATTTCCATGAACACACTTTAAGATGGCCCTAGGAGTTTTCTTAAAAAATAAAAAATAAAAATAAAAAATAAATATAAACATCCAACCTATTGACTCATATAGTGCCTCCATTCAGCTAAAATGTTAAAGACATTTTTACATGTAATGTTGTAAAGTGCTGACTACTTTATTCGTCACATACATATGCAGCTGGTTTTCTGATGTTACCAACAAGATGTAATATTTATTCCCTATTAAATTTCACCCTGTTAGATTCAGCTCTGTGTTCCAATGCACTCACCATCCCTTCCTGCTTGCCTCCAACAGCAGATGTGATGAACATCCGCTGACGTTCTGGACCAAGTCACGAAGAAGCAGCCCAGAGTCTCCCCTCTTGAGATGCCTCAAAGCATCACTCCCAATACCCAACACTCTCAGAGAGGAGATACGCAATCACTTAGGACTTGTACCTGAGACTTTTCTGGAAAGCATTCAGCGAAGGCCTTTCTAAAACTCAGAACAACAATTTTTGTAACACCATAACTGAGGAATTTCTTCAAAAAGTAGGTTCATCTGCTATGGCCGGCTCAGAGCTAACATGCTGGTCCCCAGGGGCAAGCTCCTTCCTTCCCTATGACTACTGCAGCAAACATTTGTCCTCCTGTTGGCTCTCCCATTTCTGAGCAGTTTTCCTACAATGGAGGGTTCTGCAGAGAGAGAAACTTGGCGGGGATGTGCGAACCTCACCTTCTGCTAAGGAAGGCAAAAAGAACGCTAAATATAGGCAAAGTCTCGGGGAAGGAGCAAGATGGCAAAGGAGTAGGAGACCTAAATTTCGTCTGGTCCAAGGAATTCAGCTAGATAGGGACCAAACCATTCTGAACACCTACGACTAAACAGGAGATCGAAGAAAAGAATAGCAGCAACTCTCTGAACAGAAAAGCGACCACTTTCTGGAAGGACAAAATGACAAGATGGAAAAAAATCACCTCAAAAAAAAGAACAAGAGGCAGTACGGACTGCCAGGGACCTAATCAATATGGACATTAATAAGATGTCAGAACAAGAGTTCAGAATGACGATTTTAAAGATACTAGCTGGGCCTGAAAAAAGCATGGAAGATATTAGAAAAACCCTTTCTGGAGAAATAAAAGAACTAAAATTTAACCAAGTCGAAATCAAAAAGGCTATTAATGAGGTGCAATCAAAAACGGAGGCTCTAACTGCTCGGATAAATGAGGCAGAAGAGAGAATTAGTGATACAGGAGACCAAATGATGGAAAATAAAGAAGTGGAGAAAAAGAGAGATAAACAACTACTGGATCAAGAGGGCAGAATTCGAGAGATAAGTGATACCAAAAAACGAAACAATATTAGAAAAATTGGGATCCCAGAAGGAGAGAGAGGGGCAGAAGGTATATTGGAGCAAATTATAGCAGAGAACTTCCCTAATTTGAGGAGGGAAAAAGGCATCAAAATCCAGGAGGCAGAGAACCCCCCTCAAAATCAATAAGAGTAGGTCAACACCCCGACATCTACTAGTAAAACTTACGAATCTCAGAGACAAAGAGAAAATCCTGAAAGCAGCTCGGGAGAAGAGGTCTGTAACCTGCAATGGTAGAAACATTAGATTGACAACAGACCTATCCATAGAGACCTGGCACGCCAGAAAGGACTGGCATGATATATTCAGAGCACTAAATGAGAAAAATATGCAGCCCAGAATACTATATCCAGCTAGGCTGTCATTGAAAATAGAAGCAGAGATAAAAAGCTTCCAGGACAAACAAAAATTAAAGGAATTTGCAAACACGAAACCAGCCCTACAAGAAATAATGAAAGGGGTCCTCTAAGCAAAGAGAGAGCCTAAAAGCAACATAGACCAGAAAGGAACACAGACAATATACAGTAACAGTCACCTTACAGGCAATACAGTGGCACTAAATTCCTATCTTTCAATAGTTACCCTGAATGTAAATGGGCTAAATGCCCCAATCAAAAGACACAGGCTATCAGATTGGATAAAAAACAAGACCCATCGATATGCTGTCTGCAAGAGGCTCATTTCAGACCCAAAGACACTTCTAGATTGAAAGTGACGGGTGAAAAACCATTTACCACGCTAATGCACACCAAAAGAAAGCTGTGGTGGCAATCCTTATATCAGACAAATTAGATTTTAAACCAAAGACTGTAATAAGAGATGAGGAAGGACACTATATCCTACTTAAAGGGTCTATCCAACAAGAAGATCTAACAATTGTAAATATCTATGCCCCTAACATGGGAGCAGCCAATTATATAAGCCAATTATTAACAAAAGCAAAGAAACACATTGACTACAATACAATAATAGTGGGGGACTTTAACACCCCACTCACTGAAATGGACAGATCATCTAAGCAAAAGATCAACAAGGAAATAAAAACTTTAAATGACACACTGGACCAAATGGACTTCACAGATATATTCAGAACATTCCATCCCAAAGCAACAGAATACACATTCCCTCTAGTGCCCATGGAACATTCTCCAGAATAGATCACATCCTGGGTCACAAATCAGGTCTCAACCGGTACCAAAAGATTGGGATCATTCCCTGAATATTTTCAGACCACAGAGCTTTGAAACTAGAACTCAATCACAAGAGGGAAGTTGGAAAGAACTCAAATACATGGAGGCTAAAGATCATCCTACTAAAGAATGAATGGGTCAACCAGGAAATTAAAGAAGAATTTTAAAAATTCATGGAAACAAATGAAAATGAAAACACAACTGTTCAAAATCTTTGGGATGCAGCAAAGGCGGTCCTAAGAGGAAAGTATATAACAATACAAGCCTTTCTCAAGAAACAAGAAAGGTCTCAAATACACAACCTAACCCTACACCTGAAGGAGCTGGAGAAAGATCAGCAAATAAAGCCTAAACCCAGCAGGAGAAGAGAAATAATAAAGATCAGAGCAGAAATCAGTGAAATAGAAACCAAAAGAACAGTAGAACAGATCAACGAAACTAGGAGCTGGTTCTTCGAAAGAATTAATATTGATAAACCCCTGGCCAGACTTATCAAAAAGAAAAGAGAAAGGACCCAAATAAATAAAATCATGAATGAAAGAGGAGAGATCACAACCAACACCAAAGAAATACAAACAATTATAAGAACATATTATGAGCAACTCTATGCCAGCAATTTAGATAATCTGGAAGAAATGGAGGCATTCCTAGAGATGTATCAACTATCAACACTGAACCAGGAAGAAATAGAAAACCTGAACAGACCTATAACCACTAAGGAAATTGAAGCAGTCATCAAAAATCTCCCAACAAACAAAAGCCCAGGGCCAGATGGCTTCCCAGGAGAATTCTACCTAACATTTAAAGAAAAATTAATACCTATTCTTCTGAAACTGTTCCAAAAAATAGAAATGGAAGGAAAACTTCCAAACTCGATTTATGAGGCCACCATTACCTTGATCCCAAAACCAGACAAAGACCCCATCAAAAAGGAGAATTACAGACCAATATCCTTGATGAACACGGATGCAAAAATTCTCACCAAAATACTAGCCAATAGGATTCAACAGTACATTAAAAAGATTATTCACCACGACCAAGTGGAATTTATCCCTGGGCTGCAAGGTTGGCTCAACATCTGCAAATCAATCAATGTGATACAATACCTTAATAAAAGAAAGAACAAGAACCATATGATCGTCTCAATAGATGCAGAAAAAGCATTTGACAAAGTACAGCATCCTTTCCTGATCAAAACTCTTCAGAGTGTAGGGATAGAGGGTACATACCTCAATATCATAAAAGCCATCAATGAAAACCCACAGCAAATATCATTCTCAATGGGGAAAAACTGAGAGCTTTCTCCCTAAGGTCAGGAACACGGCAGGGATGTCCACTATCACCACTGCTATTCAACATAGTATTAGAAGTCCTAGCCACAGCAATCAGACAACAAAAAGAAATAAAAGGCATCCAAATCAGCAAAGAAGAAGTCAAACTCTCACTCTTTGCAGATGATATGATACTTTATGTGGAAAACCCAAAAGACTCCACCCCAAAACTGCTAGAACTCATACAGGAATTCAGTCAAGTGGCAGGATATAAAATCAATGCACAGAAATCAGTGGCATTCCTATACACCAACAACAAGACAGAAGAAAGAAAAATTAAGGAGTCGATCCCATTTAATCATTGCACCCAAAACCATAAGATACCTAGGAATAAATCTAACCAAAGAGGCAAAGAATTTGTACTCAGAAAACTATAAAAGACTCATGAAAGAAATTGAGGAGGACACAAAGAAATGGAAAAACATTCCATGCTCATGGACTGGAAGAACAAATATTGTGAAGATGTCAATGCTACCTAGAGCAATCTACACATTTAATGCAATCCCTATCAAAATATCATCCACTTTTTTCAAAGAAATGGAACAAATAATCCTAAAATTTGTATGGAACCAGAAAAGACCCCGAATAGCCAGAGGAATGTTGAAAAAGAAAAGCAAAGCTGGTGGCATCACAATTCCAGACTTCAAGCTCTATTACAAAGCTGTACTCATCAAGACAGTATGGTACTGGCACAAAAACAGACACACAGATCAATGGAACAGAATAGAGAGCCCAGAAATGAACCCTCAATTCTATGGTCAACTAATCTTCAACAAAGCAGGAAAGAATGTCCAGGGGAAAAAAGGCAGTCTCTTCAACAAATGGTGTTGGGAAAATTGGACAGCCACATGCAGAAGAATGAAACTGGACCATTTCCTTACAGCACACACAAAAATAGACTCAAAATGGCTGAAAGACCTAAATGAGACAGCAGTCCATCAACATCCTAAAGGAGAACACAGGCAGCAACCTCTTTGACCTCAGCCGCAGCAACTTCTTCCTAGAAACATTGCCAAAGGCAAGAGAAGCAAGGGCAAAAATGAACTATTGGGACTTCATCAAGATAAAAAGCTTTTGCACAGCAAAAGAAACAGTCAACAAAACCAAAAGACAACCGACAGAATGGGAGAAGATATTTGCAAATGACATACCAGATAAAGGACTAGTATCCAAAATCTATAAAGAAGTTATCAAACTCAACACCCAAAGAACAAATGATTCAATCAAGAAATGGGCAGAAGACATGAACAGACATTTTTCCAAAGAAGACATCCAAATGGCCAACAGACACATGAAAAAGTGCTCAACATTGCTCGGCATTAGGGAAATCCAAATCAAAACCTCAATGAGATACCACCTCACACCAGTCAGAATGGCTACAATTAACAAGTCAGGAAACAACACATGTTGGCAGGGATGTGGAGAAAGGGGAACCCTCCTACACTGTTGGTGGGAATGCAAGCTGGTGCAGCCACGCTGGAAAATAGTATGGAGGTTCCTCAAGAAGTTGAAAATAGAGCTACCATATGACCCAGCAATTGCACTACTGCATATTTACCCCAAAGATACAAATGTAGGGATCCGAAGGGGTACGTGCACCCCGATGTTTATAGTAGCAATGTCCACAATAGCCAAACTATGGAAAGAGCCAAGATGTCCATCGACAGATGAATGGATAAAGAAGTTGTAGTATATATATACAATGGAATATTATGCAGCCATCAAAAGGAATGAAATCTTGCCATATGCAACAATGTGGATGGAAGTGGAGGGTATTATTCGCTGAGCGAAATAAGTCAATCAGAGAAAGACACGGATCATATGATCTCACTGATACGAAGAATTCTTAATCTCAGGAAACAAACTGAGGGTTGCTGGAGTGGTGGGGGGTGTGAGGGATGGGGTGGTGGGTGACAGACATTGGGGAGGGTATGTGCTATGGTGAGCACTGTGAATTGTGTAAGACTGTTGAATCACAGACCTGTATCTCTGAAACAAATAATACACTATATGTTAAAAAAAAAAAAAAGAAGAAGAAGAAGAAGAAGAAGAAGATAGTAGGAAGGGAAAACTGAAGGGGAGGAAATCGGAGGGGGAGACGAACCATGAGAGACTATGGACTCTGAGAAACAAACTGAGGGTTCTGGAGGGGAGGGGGGTGGGGGGATGGGTTAGCCTGGTGATGGGTATTAAAGAGGGCACGTATTGAATGGAGCACTGGGTGTTATACGCAAACAATGAATCATGGAACACTACATCAAAAACTAATGATGTAATGTATGGTGATTAACATAATAAAATAAAAAAATATATATATAGGCAAAGTCTCACAAAACCCAGGCAGATAGAGCATGGGCAACATCCCAAAGCTCAGCCAACAGCTGTACCTAGTGAGGACTTGAGTTGCAGAAAACAGCACAGAAAGCAAAGGCAATTCAGAATGCATCCTGGCAGCCGAGTCCCGGGTCCAGCAGGCAGGGGTGACCCTCTAACAGCAGGAGCCCCAGTGGCAGCTTTCTCATGGCTCCTTTCCCTCAGCACAGGCTGGCTGTAGTTTCACGTCTGGCTTCCCCTGGGGTCTGCCATTTTCTGAGACCAGCTCTCTTAAGTCTTCCCTTCAAGACACCCAATATCCTTTAGTAAGACGCATTTGTATTGCAGTTATTCAGAATTGGATCCTGTTGTTCACAACCCAGGACTCATGACAGTTCAGAGCTTCATCATCTACCCGTTCATCATCAGTCTGGAATTCTGCCTGGAATCCATACCAACATGGCAGAATCCACCTCTTTCTTACGCCTTTCAGAAACTAGACACCACTATCTCCAGTTCTGGCACGGTTCTCACTCACCAGGAGTTTGGAAAGACAGGAGAACTCTATTTTCAGCAATTCCATCTAAAGATTTCTCCAGGATACTGGAATGCAATTCATCCACAACAGAAAGTCTGAACTCATTATGATCAAAAGGCACTTGTGTCTGACCTTTTCACTCATCTTACGTCTCTAATCCCTCTTACTAAGGTTTGTTGCTACCTTTGCAGATCATCGTATCACTCTCTATTAAGGAAGCAAAAGTTAATGAGAAATTTAGTATTTTTCCTTCACAGTAATCCATGCAGACATGCCAAGAAATGGTCTTCTATCTCTGCCTTTGCCCCAAGAGTCCAAAAACTCTCTTGCAACAAACTAAGCAGGTAGTTGGCTTCTGGTTATATTTGAATGGAAGCCAGTTACTCTCTTAAGACCTATTACCTCTCCCCTCCTCAAAAAACATCACTCATTCCACTTTGTTCCAGCACAGGTTAATAAATTTTATTTCCAAGTTTAGACTCTCAAAATTCCCACACAATATATTCATTCATGCGTTTAAGGCAACACAGATTCTATGACTTGATGATCAGCACATTCTTGTCAAGTTTTAACTTTCACATTATACATCCAAGTTCTCTATTGGGGAAACAAAGCTGAATAAATACACTTGCATCTCGTGTCTTTGTCAGACTTCACGTAACCTAGAGAGCCTTATACTATATAATGCGGTTTTAAATTTTTTAACTAAATGGAAAAAGGCAAGGTATAGTTTCATGTAGATGACCACTTTGCTATGCTAATGAAGAGAAAGGCTGGAAAGCTATAAAAGCAGCTTAAACTTTCAACTTCTATTTCAATTTGCTCTAAACTACTCTCTCTACAGATCTTAAAAAATCACAAGTATTATAGTTGCAACAGATAAAAATAAAGCAATTTATGTCTCAGAAAGGCTCAGTGATTTCTTAGCAAGTTAAGTAGAAATGTTTCTTCAAAATTAAGGTACAATAAATGCTTTCTGAAAATCTAACACCAAAAAAAAAAAAGAGAGAGAGAGAGAGAGAGAGCCAGGTTGTTGGCTTACCAATCTACAAAAACAAGCAAAAATAAGTTAATCAACAGCTGAGAAAACGTTAGCAGGTATTTCAAATGCATAAAACTGACAAAAGATTTTTTTCTACAATATATAAGAAAGCTTCACAAATCAACAATAGATAAGTACAGCAGAAAAATGCGAAGATGTGAACCAGCAGTTTACCAAAGAGAAACACATTTGATGGCATGCTCAGACAGGAAATCAGAGAAAAGCTCATTAAAACCAGGAGTTACCACTTCACATCAAACAGAACTAGCAAATATCAGCAAGCTGAAAGATACCAAGTGCAGCCAGGTACATAGACAGGGGAAGACTTCACACAACTGGTGAGAGAAGTGCACATGGTATGACCACTATAAGAGCACTAGGGCACTATTTAAGTCCAACAATGTATGTAATTATCCCATGACCCAACAGTTCTGCTCCTATGTTCAAGTCCCATGGAAATTCTCACACAGGTCTATGAGGCAACATGAATGGGAATGGTCACTGGAGCCTTGTTTACAGCGGCAGAGAAAGGGAGCAAGACTATACCCCACCCCAGGGTCCAGGAGAGGCCACACTCTGATAAAACTGGCCCGTGCCACTGCTCACCTTGCTACCGAATGCACTTCTCCCAAGGTGGCATGAGCAAGGACCTAAGAAGGTAAGAAGATGTGTCCCACATGAAAAAAGCCCTAGGAAAAGACCACCATGCCATCTAGGGGTAACAAGCAGCAAGAGGGAAATGCTGGACATGGTCAGGAGGCAACCCAAGTACCCATCAATGAGACAGTGCTGAAGTAAAGTGCAGCCCACGGAACACTTAGAGACCAAGATGCCATGTACTTATACTTAACATGGAAATGGTCTTAGAAACACTGTGTGGAGGGGCGCCTGGGTGGCTCAGTCGTTAAGCGTCTGCCTTCGGCTCAGGTCATGATCCCAGGGTCCTGGGATTGAGCCCCGCATCGGGCTCCCTGCTCCGCGGGAAGCCTGCTTCTCCCTCCCCCACCCCCCCTGCTTGTGTTCCCTCTCTCGCTGTGTCTTTCTCTGTCAAATAAATAAATAAAATCTTTAAAAAAAAAAAAAAAGAAAAGAAACTGTGTGGAGTGGAGAAAAAAGTAGGAAATATTTATTTTATATACATTTTAAGATATTATGTATTCTTTATCTTTCTTCCATCATCTTTGGGAAGAGGTAATATTTAAAAATGCAAATAATACAAATACAAGCAATACAAAATAGAATATAGAAAAACACTCACATAAAATACTTATTTTATAATAGCTCATTCAAATAAAAAAATGCACATTAAAGTGACTGCCTATAGGAGACGGGAGAACATAAAAACTGAATATAGGATAAAAGGATAAGGAGGGCAAAAGGAAGGATAATCACCCAATAAAATTTTCAACTTACAAAAAGAAGATCATAGATCCCAAGGACAATGCTTAGGGACAGTTTTTCTTTGAGAATGGGAAAGGGAGCTGGGAAGTCAATTACATTTCATCGCTTGCATCCAACATTGACTAAATATGGTTTGGAACCATAGCAGCACCAGACATTACATAAAATATACTCTATGTTTACATTAAACAAAATCAAGGCACTGAACGAAGATATGAAAGAATCAGAATGTTTACGTACATATTTGGTGAGTCTCTAGCTCAGCTAAAAATGGGAGAAATTAAAATTGGTTTGCTAACATAAGATATTTGACATTACAAGATGCTTTTAAAAATTGAACAGCATTTTTTCCAAATTTTTAATGACATTAAGTACCTTGTAGAGTCAGTTATGCTTCACACAATCTAAGCTAATGAAATACACACTCTGGAAAGAGTTGGTGAATCAGCTTTATTTTCAGAATTAAATTAAGAAATTAAGTTGGACACTGTGTAAGATGCCCTGTACCTCACTCTTTAAAAGAGTTCAATTTAACCTTTCCTAATCCTTGCTCAGTTATGGGTGCTCTATGGTTTTGTAGTGGTATGGCAGGGGTTAACTCTTCAAAGAAAAGTATTATTCCAACAACCACACTCCTACCTCAAAGTACTTCTTCACAGCTGTGACAAAGTTTGGTAGACTGGGTATCAAAAAGTCATTCAGAGACCCATCTTTCTTGTCATCCTCCAATACAGCATTTGAAAATTTCCTAGAAAGTCTTGCAGCTAGAAGTAAGCATGGGACCCACTTCTAACCAGTAAGACAATCACACAATTTACTGGATAGGTCTTAGAGAAAAAATCCTACAAAGGGACAAATTTAGCTGGCAGGGCCTCTTTTGCTCTTAGCCTTCCCCCCATCTTCCCAGCAGAGTACAGGGGCAATGCCTGAAGTGCTACAAGACGATAAAAACCATACCCCAAGGATGGCGGCATGGGAAGACTGGGTCTCCACCCTTGAGAGCATCCTTGAGCAGTCACACCTGCCCCAGACCATCTATTTCCAGGTTTCTTCTTAAGCAAAATCAACAAACTGTTTACCATGTAAGCCACTACTAGTTGAGTTTTAGCTCAATGCACTCCTGATACAGCAGCAATGAAAAAAAACACAAAACTGTGCAGGAATGTATAAAAATATAAGAGAATATTAAGTGGAAAAGACTATGAGATGGCATGCTCACCATAAAAGCAATGATATAAAAAAAAACAAAACTAATGCTCTTGGTGAAAGATTAAACAGCAACATACAGTGTTCTAACAGTTGTGTCAGGGAAGGAGGCCTATACATGGGACAAGTGACAAAAATTTCCCTTTCCGAAATCCAAATCAAAACCTCAATGAGATACCACCTCACACCAGTCAGAATGGCTACAATTAACAAGTCAGGAAAAAACAGATGTTGGCGGGGATGCGGAGAAAGGGGAACCCTCCTACACTGTTGGTGGGAATGCAAGCTGGTGCAGCCACACTGGAAAACAGTATGGAGGTTCCTCAAAAAGTTGAAGATTGAGCTACCCTATGACGCAGCAATTGCACTACTGGGTATCTACCCCAAAGATACAAATGTAGGGATCCGAAGGGGTATGTGCACCCCGATGTTTATAGCAGCAATGTCCACAATAGCCAAACTATGGAAAGAGCCCAGATGTCCATCGACAGATGAATGGATAAAGAAGATGATACACACACACACACACACACACACACAATGGAATATTATGCAGCCATCAAAAAAATGAAACCTTGCCATTTGCAACAACGTGGATGGAACTAGAGGGTATTATGGTAAGCAAAATAAGTCAATCAGAGAAAGACAAGTATCATAGGATCTCACTGATATGAGGAATTTGAGAAACAAAACAGAGGATCATAGGGGAAGGGAGGGAAAATGAAACAAGATGAAACCAGAGAGGGAGACAAACCATAAGAGACTCTTAATCTCAGGAAACAAACTGAGGGTGGCTGGAGTGGTGGGGGGTGGGAGGGATGGGGTGGCTGGGTGATGGACATTGGGGAGGGTATGTGCTATGGTGAATGCTGTGAATTGTGTAAGACTGATGAATCACAGATCTGTACCCCTGAAACAAATAATACATTATATGTTAATAAAAATTTTTTTTAAAAATTTCCCTTTCCAAAGTGGGACACTTTAGAGCGAGAGGGGGCACTATTAATAATTATGCTGATACCACTGTGAATGGACACTGGCCCTGGCAAGCTGTAAGACTTGAGTCAGGTTTCTGGTTTGTTCAAAAATTTTCAAGTAACAACTTTATCTCACCTTCTTTATTACAAAACAGCAAAAAATCATGCTTCCTTCTCTAACCAAGGCCTTCCTTCTCTAACCAAGGCCTTCCTTCTCTAACCAAGGCCTTCCTTCTCTAACCAAGGCCTTCCTTCTCTAACCAAGCCCTTCCTTCTCTAACCATGCTCTTCCTTCTCTAACCATGCTCTTCCTTCTCTAACCATGCTCTTCCTTCTCTAACCGTATCCCTTCATCTTCTTTGTAACAGATTCTGTGCTTGTTCTTATAAGGAAGTCAACAATAGTTTTGGTAAGACACTGCCTGGAATCTTCAGTGAAAAGAAAATCTCTTGCCTAGCCTTTTTCTATACACCTTCAATAAAAAGTAGTTTTTCTGAGAATTTCTTCAGCCAAAACTTCCTTTTAAACTAGCATATTCTATCTCAAATAGGATCATACAGGTCATATTCATAAGGTAACATCACTAAGTGGCTTCCACAATCCTGACTTACCACAAGCTCTGAAAGAACTGATCCACTCAAGAGATAATTAAGACAAAGATCAAGGGTTGGTAGGTTTTTTAACAAACTACAACCACTGTACTGAACATTAGAATATTTTCATTCTAGGTTTCTTAAACCTAAGACATACGTATACATTACCAAGCAGTGGTGATCTGTACCAATGGAGAAATATCGACAGAGCTATGACTAATTCAAAGTAACAGTAACTCCAAGAGCCATTTGTATTTGACCTTGGAGTGTTTGTTCTTATGCTTCCTTTTTGAATAAGATCAGGACACACAGAACTGTCAACTTCTGTAATAGCCTCACAAAAATTTTAACCCCGTACTGCAGAAGGTTAATTGCCACACCTTCACTGAGAATCACCCCAATTCTGCAGTGTAAACTACCACATCTTGAGCAAGGCATTAGCAAGTCCTGCACGTCCCAGCAGTAACCTGGCTTCTCAGGCTCATCCCTTATCACTTTTCCCTACCGCCAAAAAGCTGGGCAAACATTCAAGTTCAAGTTGAGAGATAAGCTTTGCCCTCCAATTCTGCCTTTACCTCCTTTCCTCCTGGCGAACTTCTATTCTTCATTCAAGGGGCAACTCAAATGTCACACTCTTTCAGATGCCCGCACCCCCTGACCCAGGTCAGAAGTGTAATTCTTTCCTCCTGGCTTCCCACTCTCCTAGCTCACTTACTGCACAAACAGTTCCCCTTGGCGCTCCCAGGGTCCTCCAGACCCTCAACAATTTCCTTGTCTCCAGTCTGGGAGACAATCACTTCCAACACCCTCTTGAGCCAAGGGCCCCAAGTCCATACTCTCCTCACCTGTGGGGCTTCCCAGCCCAGTGACCGGCCGGCTCTCTCCTGCTTTTCTGGTCTTTGTTCCCACGCCCACCCTCACCACTGAATCCAGGGGGGAGATCTCCAAGTCCCTGGGCCAGCCTGCCATCCTTCGTGTTCCATCTGCACTAGCTCCCTCCCTTGGCCCCTTTCCCAACCGTGACCTCACCCCAAAGAGCCCCCGGCGTGCTTTAGCCACCCAGTCTCAAAGGACACGAAGAACTGCCTGAAACCCACTAACCTTCACCATCCCTATTCATCGCCTCTCATTTTAAATCACCAAGAATTTGTGCCCCGTCTCTCCGTACCAGTAAGCCAGAGCACGTTTCTCAATTGCTAGTACGCCGGCAGTATCCCAGTCACGGGGCACACCTCGCTAGAAATTATTTGAGAACACTACCCATGTGTCTCTGAGACTAGCTTCTCTGAGAACTAAGCCTGAGATGTGACTGACGCTGGATGAGAAGAAAGCTCTTTCATGCTGCTTCTACAGTTTTCCTCCAGCCGAATTACTGCGAAGGCAACCAGACTGAGAGTCAAGCACAGGATCTCACACTATGGATGCTGCGTTCTTGCTATATCCACTAAACCCGGGATTCTTAGAGCTTTGCACACTTGCCCTGTTCTTTTTTTCCCTCAGCAAGTCTACAGTAGCTTTCAGATTTCTCCCCCACTGGATTCCTCCACTCTCTGCCACAGGAGCTCTGCTGAGGACCACTGTTCCTACTTGGCTCAGCAACCAGCAGCTGGAGATCTACTGGGCCGAGGCTAGATTTCCTCCTACCCATGGCTTCTTATTTCTACTACTTTTGAATGTTAAGCAAATCCTATTTTACAAGCATGGACAGTTTTCTTGAGACATTAAGTATGATGTCTTGGCAATTCTCTCAAGCAAAACTATATCAAACCAATAACCATTAACATTTCCATGCTTCCTATGTTTCAGGCACTGTGCCAAGCATTTTACATGAATTAACGTTTAGACTTCACCACCATCCTATGGGACTGGTACTCTTACTGACCCCATTTTACAGAAGACAACTCTCTACTGGGGGACCCAACTAGGGCGCGTGGTCAAGTTGCTAAGTTCTCCCTAAGATTCCTAGCCTCAGGATCTCCCACAACCCACTCCACTCCTTTCTTAACTAGGTACAAATTACCAACCTCAGCAGAAAAGCCATCCTTCAAACCTTTGTTAAAAAGGGTGAGAAACACCTGGAGATTGGATTTCCAACATCTCGTGTACTTGCCACAGTCAAGAGAACTAAAATGACAAAGCAAGTAATTAAATGCAGGCAATACTAATACTCAGAAGAACAGTAAAGGAGACTTTCTCAGGATAAAAATGATACACAAAATCCATTCAAACATTAAAGTTATTGACAATAAGCTTCCTGATGATGGGTCCTGATGTCTAATTACAGAATATAAAGCTGAAAATAAAAAGTATAACTGTAGTTCTTTCCTTGAATCCTGAATTATGTTGATTACAAAATAAAATTGCTTCAAACTAGCACAACTTTGATGTTGCTCTGAATGATCCGGCATTTGGGGCAAAGGCATGGGCCAACTCACTGATCTCACGGAATCCCATCCTCCTCATCTGAATTCAAGTGCAAGATTTTCCTTAATACATAGTGAATAGGAAGTGATTCAGTAAATTAAGCAATCTCAAGTTCAATATAGGAGGAAAAAATTAAGTCACCGACTGTTAAAGCCAACTTCAAAATTCAATTCTTTGAAATGCTAGCCTCTGTGTGGATAAACAGTGGCACTGACCCTTAACATTTTCAATCTACAATGCACAGGTGAAAATGAATTGCATTTTGAGAATGTGGGTAGCAAACTCAACCACCACTTCTTAGAAATGCTATTAGTAGCAGCAACCCCATTTCACAGACCAAAGTCCGAGGCAAACAGGTAATGTTCCCAAGATTTCGGCTGGGCAGTAAAATGAGGAACAGAATAAAATCCACCCACAGTGACTGGTGGTGACGTGGGAACTCGACATCAACAAGGACAGAGAATAACTAGGTGAGAATTTGAGATAAACCATTCATTTGGGGCTACGAACAGAGGGTCACTGCTTTGCATGCTGCTGCCAGTTGCACTGGGGGTCCGGTGCGGGCCACGTGACGTCACGAAAGAAGAGAGCACAAGGGCCAACATCAAAGTGCTAAGAAGCAAAGACCATCATGTATCCTAAAACGGGACTTAATCCCACCAAAAAAAAAAAAAAAAAAAAAGGAAAGAAAAAGAAAAATGCAACTAAGAATGTCTCCCACAGAAGAAAAAGACATTGGCAGTAAGACCACAACTGTCTATGCAGAATAAGTCACTATTTCCAAATGGACTAATTAGCCAGGTACGAAAGATAAACCACCTGAACGAAAAGCAACTAATGAATGGAAACTCCTAAACGTTTCCTTCTACCATTCCAGCATCTAAGTCTTCTCCATGGGTAGGGGGACTGGACACCCAACTTAATATCCATATCAGTTTTTTTTGTTAGTAAAAAGTGAAGCCATTCATAATTACACAGGATAGGCATGCGCAGGTATGGTCAAACTTCACAGGTGCCACACCATCTCATGAGCCCGAGCATACGCTCCTCCACTTAACACAAAAGATGGTGCTCTCCCTTTCCCCCACCCCTCCCTGTGCATCTGGCTGCCCCTACTCATCCTGCAGCTGTCCATCTACACAGTGCCTCTTCCCCTATGCTACCCCTTGCCATCATGCAGGACCCTGGTGAACTAACCTACTACCCCAAGCAAACCAGCTTTTATTCTTACCCCAGCATTTGCCACACTGCATTATCAACATGTTTACTCAACTGGCCCCTTTACTAGGTATGCCAAAAATGTAACACTAGATTTCATTTGCAAGTTATGATTTTAAAATGGCCCCACATTTATTGGTACTATTAATTCATGGAGAAATCGTCTTAAAAATTTTCAAGTCACAGGTACATGAGTTATAGGGGCTTCTATATCAATCTGTGGGTTTATAAATATTATCAAAAAAACAGCAGTCCTTGAAAAGAGGAGATACTAAAGTAGTTTTGTGTTTATTTCTATTAGAGGAGACACTCCAGCCAATTTCTCTCCTAAATTAGCTTTCCTTGCCATAATGGAGTCAACGTGATAACATTGTCCCAAAGGCTATACATTTTAAGTCACATAAAAAGCAAATGTGCAGGCATGAATATTCCATTTTATTTTTGACACGCTGCACAATTCATTTGGTGTGATTTCTGCAATTTCTCCCAGACTACAAAGTCCCATATGAAACAATCATACAGCAGAACACAGACTACCAGATATGACATGGGGAACAAGAATGATACCTACTTTTTCTAGCTGGTTGGGGGTCTGTGGAGATAAACGTGATTACTATTATAGACATTTCAAAGTCATCCAGAATAAAAATATGAGCCAAGTTTTTTTTTTTTTTTTTAAAGATTTTATTTATTTATTTGACAGAGACAGCGAGAGCAGGAACACAAGCAGGGGGAGTGGGAGAGAGAGAAACAGGCTTCCTGCCGGGCAGGGAGCCTGATGTGGGACTCGATCCCAGGACCCTGGGATCATGACCTGAGCCGAAGGCAGACGCTTAACGACTGAGCCACTCAGGCGCCCATGAGCCAAGTTTTAAAAGCTCAGCCAAAAGCACCTATGTAAATGCCTTGGCAAACTAAAGCCTAATAGAAGCTTCTTGAGGGCAGGAATATGCTGAATGACTTCCAGGACTACAAATTAGAATAACTGAAGTGTTTTCATTTTTAATAACCTACCATTGGCCCAGGGATCTGACCCTGGACCAATAAAAAATTAGAACTTCAAAGGGTAGGGACGCCTGGCTGGTTCAGCTGGAAGAGCGTGCAGCTCTTGACCTCGGGGTTCTGAGTTCAAGCCCCATGTTGGGTGTAGGAATTACTTAAATAAAACTTATTTAAACAAAAAACTTCAAAGGGTAAAACCCAGACATCGGTATTTTTTAAGAGCTCCCAAGGGGCTGTTATGCATAGCCTCTGTGAGAACTATTCCTCCACTTCCCACAGGTTTTCCCAGAACCGGAGACGGTAGAAGGAAACATTTTTGAGTATTTCCTGTGTGCAAGACACAATTCTAGGAACGCGTATGCATTAACTCATTCAATACTCGTAATAACCCTACAGAGTAGATACTAATACACTATCCAGCACAATTAACCAATGAGGAAACAGAGGATCCAGGAGGTTAAATAATTTGTCCCCTTTTCTACATGTAATATGTCAAGAAAATGTAATTCAAATCTCAGCAGTCTGTCTGCCACGTCAGCTCTACTAATGACTCTACTGTTCAAAGAGTGGCACTAAAGAACAGGCCCAGGGGTCTTAGGCACGTGTCTCAATATCTAATAGGATTTGGGGCATGTGAGTTGGGTAGATCACCAGAGTGAGGCATGAGAAGAATTTTGCTTCCACATGCTATTAATACTGGAGCAAATCAAGGATAGTTAGAACCACACAATCCACAGCAGATTACTTTCCTTGTTCATTATGTAATTTAAAGCCAAATAGAAATTTGGGGGCAATTGTGCAGCAAAGTTGGTATGATTCTTGCCACTGGATCCCAGCCAATGTCACCTACTAAAGGATACAGCACAGGCAACTGCCTCCCCGTCTCCTGTACCAACAGCCTCTCTCCTGGAACATTCCAATCAGCATATAAGCATGATCTAATATCTACCAAGAAAAGAAAACTGCCTGCTTGCTTGTCCCATTTGTCCTCACCTCGTTCTCTGCCTCCTTTCACAAGAAACTCCTCAAAACAATGTTCTACATATATTGCATCCAATTCTTCTCCCATTCCTCTTGTATCAGTCTTCAAAAATGCTCAGTCAGTAGCTCTTCAAATACTGTTCTGTTCTATTTTCCCTTTTCCCTACTTTTAAACCCATTACATGCACGTTAAGACCTTTCCACCATATTCCACATAGCTCTTCAGCTTCTTTCTCTGCTTCAGTCTAAAGACATCCATATGATTCATCTTTCAGTCAACTTTTTAAACCTGACTGTGCCCTACCTTTATTTTTTTAAGACATTTTAAGAGTTTAAGTTGATAGCAAAATTGAGAGAGATCCCATATACCCATCCCACACATGCACAGCCTTCCCATTATCAACATCCTCTACCAGAGTAGTATATCTGTCCCAAATGATGAACCGCCACTGACACATCAAGGTCATCCAAATTCTATTAGGGTTCCAAGGGACATTAGGGTTGACTCTTGGTATTATACATTCTATGGGTCTGGACAATAGATACATGTCATTACACATTTATTACAGTATCACAGAGAATAGTCTCATCACCCTAAAAATCCTCTATGCTCCACTCCACCTATTCATCCCTCCCTCCCTAATACCTTGGGCAATCACTGATGATTTTTTTTTTTTTTTTTACTGTTTCCATCTTTTTGTCTTTCCCAGATGTCATGTACTTAGAATCATACAACATGTAACATTTTCAGATTGGCTTCTTACTGATATGCATTTAAGGTTCCTCTATGTCTTTTTGTGATTTGATAAGTAGTTTCTTTTCAGTGCTGAGTAATATTCCATTGCCTGGACATACCACAGTATTTTTTATCCATCATCTACTTAAGTGTATCTTGGTTGTTTCCAAGTTTTGGCAATTATGAATTAAACTGCAATAAACATCCAAGTGCAGAGTTTTCTGTGGGCATAAGCTTAACTCCTTTGTATAAAAATACCAAGGAATGCAAAGGGATGCGTGGGTGGCTCAGTCAGTTAAGCATCTGCCTTCAGCTTAGGTCATGATCCCAGAGTCCTGGCATCGAGTCCCACTTTGGGCTCCTTCCTCAATGGGGAGCCTGCTTCTCCCTCTGCCTGTCGCTCCCCCTGCCTGGGCACTCTCTGACAAATAAATAAAATCTTAAAAAACATTTTTTCGAAAAAAAAAAAAATACCAAGGAATGTAATTGCTGGATCGTATGTTAAGAATATGTTTGGTTAACTTTTCAAGTAAATCTAATCTTTCATTAAACCCATTACATTCTTTATTTTGAATATTTCATTTTCTGGCTCTAACACTTTCATTTGTTCTTATAATTTCTAGTTTTCTAACATAATTCTCAATCTCCTCTTTTAGTTCCCTGAACATACTGATAGTTATTTTTAAGTTTGTAATCATTTTCTGCATCACCTGTCAATCTCTTTCCCCCATCCCCTTGGTTTTTAGAAGTCTTATTAGTTTTTCCTTTTTCTTCTCTTCCCTTTCTATGCTCACTTCCTTCATGACATCATTCAGTCCCATGTCTTTAAATGCCTCCTATATGCGGATGACTCCCAAATTAATATTCCCAGCTGTAACCTCTCACCTTAACTTCAAATTCTTGTCTCTCACTGCCTACTAGATATATGTACACTTGACTGTCTCATAAGCCTATCATCAAAGTTACTATGTTCAAAATCAAATTCGATTTTATTACCTTCTCTTCTAGCAATGTTCCACATCAGGGTACATGGCAATTCTACTTTCATCACTCAAATCATAAACTTTGGAGGCATCCTTAACTCCTTTCTTCCTTATACCCCATATCCAAATCCCTCAGCAAATCCTTGGATCTATCTGCAAAAGATACCAAGGATGCCACCACCTCTTACCACCCTTGCTTCCGCCACCAGCCTGATCCAAGCACCAACCTCTCTCACCTGTAGTACTGACGTACCTTCCCAGCTGGTTTCTTCCTGCTTCTACCTTGGCTTCCCACAATCTATTACCATAGTAGTGTGATCTTGGCCATAAGACTTAAGAAATATCAGTCACTCCCATCAGGCTTTCTCCTCAACCAATATAAAAAGCAAAGTTCTTAAAATGGTGCCTAAGTCCCCATATGATCTTCTTGGTTATCTCTCTGAGCTCATCTCCTACTTCCCTGTCTCGTGCTCACTACACTGTAGCCGCAGGGGCCTCTTTGCCATTCCTTGAACAAGTCAGAAGTCAGACATGCTCTCATTTCAGGACTTTGCATTTTCTGTTCCCTCCATCTTAAATATCCCATCCCCTGACAGCCATGTGACTCACTCCCTCACTTCTGTTAGGTATTTATTCCAATGTCACCTTCTAACAGAGACTTCACAGCAGTGACCAAAGAATAAGAAGAGCAGCTCCTCCTAGCACTTCTTCTCCCTCTTACCCTGCTTCATTTTTCTCCATAGCTGTTATCACCATTTGGCATTATCATGTGTTTATATTACTCAACTGTCTCCCTCTTCTAGATTTCAAGCTTCATGAAAGCAGGAACTACATCTATTTTGTTCACTGTTGAGAAATCAGAGCCGGCAGGGGGTAGGTACTCAGATAACTGTTTGAAGGAAGGAATAATGAAGAGCCAAGTTAAATGACTGATTTGTACCTGCCTGACTTACATAAATAGATGAAGACCATTCCTAAAAGGGTGCATCTCTGTTAGGATTTTTGACTTAAATCGTAAAAAATCCACCAACACCCAAAGTAGCATACAATCCAAGTACAAGCACATAATACTGAGAGCTCATCAATGAACAAAATTATTGAAGAATCCATCACTAAATATCTTTGAGAGATCAAATATTTTTAAAAAGCACATTCTACAGCTAATGATCTACAATCTCCTAGATTTTTTCCCCATTTCTTTTCATTATCTTTAAACACATGGAAGCAATAAAAGGCATCCAGCAAACTCAGCACTCTAATTACTTGACTATAGCTCTTTTCAAAAACCACTGCCCCTTTAATTTTAAAATAAACTTTTTATATGCCCAAAGTTCAAAATATTAAGTGCTCTTGAACGCATTACGAAATGCCTAAAGAACTAAAATCCTTGACTGTATTACAATATTTAATTAGGAAAAGAAAAGGATTCTGTAATTAAGGTACCTTACATGATAGAACTGTGAAATAAAGAGCTTAAAACGAAATGATCTGACAGACTCTAAAGAGGTCTTTCTGCTCACAACTTTTAATTGTCTGTGTTTTCCCTTTCTGAAATTGAAGACTATAGCTTAATTCATTAACCATTATGTCTCACACACAGCCAACAAAAGTTTCAAAGACAGAAAAACAAAATGCAAGGGCAATAATAGTCTCAAGAGTTATAAAAAAAAAAAAAACCACTATGATTAGATTATGAAGAGCTCACCTAACACTCTAAATTCCAAGTTCTAGATGGCAGAGATTTTTGCTGGGCAGAGGGCAGCAGATTTCTATGAGGGCAGAGATTTTCATCACTGCTGGATCCCTGGAGCCTAGAATAGTGCCTGATATATTATAAGTGCTCATAAAAAGAAAAAAAAAATTGAAGGTCAAAGAGTACCCTGAATAGCATGCACAGTATAGGGCAAACCTACCTGTTCTGCTTACCACCAGCACTGAAAAAATATCACCTACAGTGCATGGCTCCCTTTCGGTTCGGTTAGCACTCAAAAAGTGTATTTTCAGGGGGGCGGGGGGGCAGGAGAAGGAAACTTATAAAAGAGAGTATTATTTCTTGCTGCTGTTGGTTTCCAAATAAAAACTAGGTAGACCTAAAATTGACACAGGCTCTCGGCATTCCATTTGGCTGAATATTTGAGAACACACCCTTCAGTTACAAATATTAAGAGATTCTTTGTGTAGCCTATTTGATTTCCCAATTTATTAAGGACAAATACAGGTGTCTACTTTGGCTTTATTTGAATTTTCTTTTTCAATCTAGCCTCTTGCTGGAGGGAATATTAATTCCATCTCCAGTGTGATGCAGCAAACGCATATAAGATCCGGGCTCTGTACAGGCATACTTGAAGACCCTTAGATTGGGTGCAGTGACACACTTTGGAGCTGCCGACCAAATATCCTTTTTCCTTTCTTTCTCACTAGCTGAGTCCCGATTTATTTCAGAATAGCAATAGGCCCAGCTAATGAAAAAAAGAAATCTATACTCTCTGGGACTCCTTTGCGACAAGGAATGGCCATGTAACCTTTCTGCCCAGTGACATGAATAAACAAGTGGTTAGGTGGGGTTCTAGTCAGGCAGATGGCAGGAGTGTGTGTTATCCCTATCCCCTTCATCCTGTCTGCAATGTAACTGTTAATACTGAGAGAAGAGCAGCCATCCTATGTCCCTGAGGGGACATGCCCACATCCAGGATGGCTGACCGTAAGTTGAGAAAGGTCTGGATCTCTGAGGGAACACAGAAATCACCGTATCAGGTGCGGACTGCCTACCTCGCTTCATCATTCAGGGAGAAAAATAAAACCTCTACTAAGTTAAAGCCACTGTTTCCAGGTTGTATCTCTTGACACTCAGTTGAGTCCTCACTGGTACAGTTATTAGTGGGGACTAAATGACCATACGAAATAGCTTTTGGTAGGGCTTTTCTTAACCCTATTAAGTTGGTATATTTAGAAAAATAAAAACAAACCAGATACTAATATCTGATTTTTCACATTTTAGCTAGGCAACAGTCCTGAGACATGACTCATGTGGTGCTAAGAGAAATTAAACTGTTAAAAAGATAGTCTCTTACATAGATCAATGGAACAGAATAGAGAGCCCAGAAATGGACCCTCAACTCTATGGTCAACCAGTCTTTGACAAAGCAGGAAAGAATGTCCAATGGAAAAAAGACAGTCTCTTCAACAAATGGTGTTGGGAAAATTGGACAGCCACATGCAGAAGAATGAAACTGGACCATTTCCTTACACCACAC